>NC_060123.1:207204698-207527476 GCF_021461395.2 Schistocerca americana | reverse complement strand
AACACCACCGGCTAACGTATGTCATATAAGCACAGAACTACCTTATGTCCGCCGTTATTATTTGGAATTAAGTTGCATAGATATAGATGACCACAGTTTCAAAATGAGTGCACTGTACGTTGCTATGGTTAACAGACAGCCGACGCACTCGTTACAAGCGAAATATCAACATCGAAGAACATATGGAAGAATATTCGTAAGTCAGTGCCTTCTGTTAGCACTGTGTGGTGGGAAGTTGAAGTGAGATCACTGCTATAGGCGAGAAACAACATAAAATCCATCTCAGTCCTAAGCCATATTTTGATAAATGCCATCTTATCGATTTGCTTGTACGTACGTTTCCTTCTGAGATCAAACTGAAATATGGCCCTGGACTAGTAAAAAAGTCGAAAAAGTCCAGCCTACGTACCAACTGAACACATACTGCACTTTTACTGGAATTTCTTTCCCAAGCCTAAAATAATAGTTACTCCTGGCTCTTAGGAATATTACGTGTATTACACCGTCATATATAAAACAGATGCATGTGTGAATTTTTACAATAACTGTCAGCTGAGCAAGACAAGTTACAGGAATCTCCAAAATAGAAAGATTTTTCCGAAAATTTCTAATTGTTCCACTGCCTAAGGAAAATAAACATTACGAAAACGCAGTTACAATCCGAAAGAGAACATAGAATCTGAAAAATATTGGTTCCGTTTATTAATAGTTTTTATTTATTTCATTATGTTATTTCATGTGTGCAGCAGGCCAATGACCAGAAGTAATACAATATGAAGCACAGGCCTGAAGTACAGAAGTCTTGCGTCAGGATTGAAGAGTACTAATTTCATTTGGTTTCCGCTGACTGACAACACTTTAATTCGCAGAAGAGCTTCTGTGAAGTTTGGAAGGTAGGAGACGAGGTACTGGTGGAATTAAAGCTGTGAGGACGGGGCGTGAGTCGTGCTTGGGAAGCTCAGTTGGTAGAGCACTTGCCCGTTAAAGGCAAGGTCCCGTGTTCGAGTCTTGGTCCGGCACACAGTTTTAATCTGCGATGAAGTTTCAACACTGTAGTTAATGGCGCAGTAGGTGACAAGAATAAAAAAAAGAGAAAAAAAAGGAAAATGAAACCAGGCAATGTCTTTGGGAACGGATAAGCAGATTCTCTGATTTTCGAGTCATATTCACGTCAGTCTTCGTTTCGGATAAGCATTAAATTGTATACACAGTGCAGTATCTTGTGTATGTCTTTCTGCTACTGTTACTTTATTTAAACATTAAGATATAACATGAATTTCATACACGTATAAACAACAACTATGTTTCGTCCAAGACACAGATAAAGCCAAGAGAAAATGATCGTTGAGACATTAAGAATGTCTGTATCCAGTGAGTTACAAAGAACATAATAGGTAGGCTACACTAGATCCTACATCACGCTACGCACAGTAATTCCATTCTATACGTTTGTCGTCCAGGGTTATCTTCACATAGCTGGTACGTACAAGTAAGAATAACGCTCACTTTAGAGTAGATTTCCAAAGGGACCACTTTTCACTTGCAAACATATCGCCACTCGCTGTTGACTAGACCCAATTCAACACACCTACATTGGCCATTATCGAAGCAACATATTTGCGAGTTATTAGGTCGTGCACGTCCATGGATGGACTGCTATAAAGTTGCTCTTTTTAGCGTCCCCTTGTACAAAACACTAGTGGTGAAGCTCCGGAGAATGTCCAGGCCAGAACAATGGACTTCTACTACCAAACGTTTTCCATGGAAACGCCTCATTTAAATAGTTACGAGCACTAATTCCAAAGTGCGGTGGTGCACCATCATGCTGCCGCCAAATACCGAGTGGAACGTTTACTAATTTGTCAGGCAAAGTACTGCAAAGAAACGTACGACACAGGAGCGCATTCATCTTTTCCGGCAATAGGTAATGACCCAAAAGCACTCCTCCCACGATTCCACCCCACAGGCTTAAGGCAAAGAGTGCCTGAAAGACTCGTTCACGGATGACACGTGCGTTGTGTTCCGGTCAGTAACGGCTGCTGTGGATGCTGCAAATAGTTTCAGGGTTGTAGCTAGATTCATCAGTCCATATCATGTTGTTCATAAAGTGTTCGTTATCTTCCACTTGGTGCAAGAGGCATTTACAAAATTGTACTCGTCGAAAGCGATATTGTAGTCGCTGGTGTTGAGTTAACGTATAATTATATGGATGCAGTTCTTAATCGTGCAAAATTCCAACAACAAGTCTGAGATATCCAGAACTGCCTAGCAATATGACAGGTAATTCGCCGAGATGGTTTTAGAAAGTTTGCAAAAATCGTCCTCTGTTTGTGGAGTACGTCTAGTCCGGGGAGGACTAGACCTTGTGGACGAATATTACCTGTTTCCCATAGCCGTTGCTCTAGGTAACGAAAAACATCTAGATGATGGCTTTGAGGGTACTGCGCAGCATAAGCACAACCGCAGCAGGTTGGTTACTGGACGCACATACATTATGTGATCAAAAGTACCCGGACACCTAGCTGAAAAGCTTAAAAGTTCGAGGCGCCCTCCATCCGTAATGCTGGAATTCAATATGGTATTGGCCCACCATTAGCCTTCACGCCAGCTTCCACTCTCGCAGGCATATGTTCATTCAGGCGCTGGAAGGTTTGTTGGGGAGTGCTAAACTGAGGAGATGTAACGATGTCGATCGGTGAGGCCTGGCATGAAGTCGGCGTTCCAAACCATCCCAAAAGTGTTCCATAGGATTCAGGTCGTGTCGTGTAACCACTCCGCCACAGGCCGTGCATTATGATCAGGTGCACGATCGTGTTGAAAGATGCAGTCGCCACCCCCGACTTTCTCTTCAACGGTGGGAAGTAAGAAGGTGCTTAAAACATCAATGTAGGCCGGTGCTGTGATAGTGCCACGCAAAATAACAAGTGGTGCAAGCCCCCTATATGAAAAACACGACCACACCATAACACCACCGCCTCCGAAATTTACTGTTGGCACTACTGACGCTGGCAGATGACGTTCACCGGGCATTCGCCATACCAACAGCCTGCCATCGGATCGCCACATTGTGTACCGTAATTCGTCACTCCACTCAATGTTTTTCAACTGCTCAATCGTCCAATGTTTACGCTCCTTACACCAAGCGAGGCGTCGATAGCACTTACCGGCGTGATGTGTGGCTTATGAGCAACCGCTCGACCATGAAATCAAAGTTTTCTCACATCTCGCCTAACTGTCATAGTACTTGCAGTGGATCCTGATGCAGTTTTGAATTCCTGTGTGATGATCTGGATAGATGTCTGCCTATTACACATTACGACACTCTTCAACTGTCGACAGTCTGTCAGTCAACAAACGAGGTCGGCCTGTAAGCTTTTGTGCTGTATGGTGCCCCTTCACGTCTCCACTTCACTATCGTATCGGAAACAGTGACCTTGGAATGATTAGGAGTGTGGAAATCTCACATACAGACGTAGGACACAAGTGACACCGAAACACCTGACCACGTTCAAAGTCCGTGAGTTCCGCGGAGCGCCCCATTCTTCTCTCACGATGGCTAATCACTATTGAGGTCGCTGATATGGAGTACCTTGCAATAGGTGGCAGCCCAATGTATCTAATATGAAAACATATATTTTTTGGGGTGTCCGGATACTTTTGATCCCATTAGTGTACCACCAAAAGCATATCGCTGTATTCATAGTTTGTGTACTCAATCGGAATGCCGCCCTACATGACCTTTACAGGAATAGTTGTAGTTGTATACAGCGCGGTTAGTACACAAACTTATGCAGTTCAGTGTATCCCACTAACATATGATAGGCTGTTGGCATGTGACCATACTATGTTCGACTTAGAAACACGACAAGTGCATGGGAACGGACATGTAAAATTTAAAAAGGAATCTGACGAAGAATAAGACCGAAGCTCCATATTGGATGCTGGTTTGATGTCCCAGAAGTCTGATCAGTGAGCCACGACGACTTGTATGGTACTGCGAGGTGATAGACATTCCGATGCACTGCAAGATGCGACAGTGTTGCCAGTTCCTCGATTTCACTTACGTGTTTTTTAAATGCTCAAGATCTGATTTTTCTAGATAAGTATTTAGCTACTTTCTGCAGTATTCTGGATCATGGTTATGCTGATACCGTTGTTGCCTATCAATTTAGACGCGATTCTCGTTAATGCCTTTCGTGTCATGCTCATTGTAACTTGTTGTACGTGAAAGTGTCAGGGTTACATACTCTATGGATTTTTGTGTCTATAGTTCTGTACAGGGACTGCCTGATGCTGGAAAAAGTTCATTGAGAGACCTGAAGAACAGTGTCTGGCCGGCCGAAGTGGCCGAGCGGTTCTAGGCGCTACAGTCTGGAACCGCGCGACTGATGCGGTCGCAGATTCGAATCCTGCATCGGGCATGGGTGTGTGTGATGTCCTTAGGTTAGTTAGGTTTAAGTAGTTCTAAGTTCTAGGGGACTGATGACCTCCAAAGTTAAGTCCCATAGTGCTCAGAGCCATTTGAATAGTGTATGATTTGGTCTTTCCTTCACGCAAGCTACGTAAATTTTTCTACAAAATAGCAGGGCTCTTGTCGTTGCACACAACACGATGAGTATGCCTCATTTTACCGTTGCGAATATAATGCTTTGACCTATCTCGCACCTTTCCATATTCGTCGTAGTGTACAGGCTTCCGATTGGACCTGGAACATCCGTGGGCGGGATCCCAATTGTTCGTTATTTAACGTAGCCACTTCGCTTGTAAGTCAAAGAACAGTTTTACTTATTCGGAGTGAAGAGCATGTTTATCCTACAGAGTCATAAACGTATAATAAATTAATGTATTTTACCATATATTACGCTTTCACTCTCATTATTTAGTCTCACTAGGTTGAGCTATTGGTAGAGAAGGGTAATATACAATATGCTCAAGAGACATCAGGGAATAATAATGGTGAACGACCAAGAACGAAAGACTCGTATTGAAAAGGGTGTAAGAGAGGGATGTAGTCTTTCCACCCTACTGTTCAATCTGTACATCGAAGAAGCAATGATGGAAATAAAAGAGAGGTTCAGAAGTGGAATTAATATTCAAGGTGAAAAGATATCAATGGTACGTTTCGCTGATGACATTGCTATCCTGAGTGGAAGTGAAGAAGGATTACGGGATCTGCTGAATGAAATGAACAATCTACTGAGTACAGAATATGGATTCAGAGGAAATCGAAGAAAGACGAAGGTAAGGAGAAGTAGAAAAAATGAGAACAGCGAGAAACTTAACATCAGTATTGATGGTCACAAAGTAGATAAAGTTGAGAAATTCTGTTACCTAGGCAGCAAAAAAACCAAAGACGGACGGAGCAAGGAGGACATCAAAAGCAGACTAGCTATTTGGAAAAAGGGAACTCCTGGCCAAGAGAAGTCTACTAGTATCGGATATAGACCTTAATCTGAGGAAGAAATTTCTGAGTATGTACGTTGGAGCACAGCATTTTGTGGTAATGAAACATGACCCTTTGGGAAAACTTGAACAGAAGAGAATCGAAGCATTTGAGATCTGGTGCTACAGGCGAATGTTGAAAATTAGGTGGACTGATAAGATAAGGAATGAGGAGAATCGGAGAGGGAAGGAATATGTGGAAAACGTTGACAAGGAGAAGGGACAGGAATATATGACATCTATCAAGACATCGGGGAATCATTGATGTTTTTCGTTGCGTTTATGTATATAAAATGGTGACTGTACCGTGTGGTGTGTAGATTCTTATGGAACAATGTTTACGTCGAGGTTTCTAAGCGACCTTCCTAGATTTACTGTGGAATGGCCTGTTGCTATGGTCAACATGGTTTTATAGCTGAATTTGGAGCGCTTTAGTGCCCAGGTGAGTCTTACAACATTTAAATCACCACGACGTGCATGGTTTCCAAACTATGGTAATTACCCCCAGAGGGGTAAAATGAAAACTTTTGAGGGGCATAAAAAAGGTTTCGATGAAGATTTAGGGATCGCTCTAGGGTAATTTGTTAAATATTGTCTCCCTAATCAAAATGTAGGTAGACGCCTTCTCTAGATATTTCTACACACTATGCGATCTTCACCAATGTGAATCAGTATTGTTCTTGTATTTCTTCTAATATTATCTATCTACCTCCATAAGTATGTATTCTTAGTCTTTTCTTATTTCTTGGACTCGAGAAAAGAGCTTCCTTTGGCCAACTAACATCTGTCATCCTAGGTGGTGTCGAGCCCATCACTACTTTTTCTCATCTCTATAATAATTACATCAACCATTCTAGTTTGTTCCCTAAATCAGTTTTTTGTTTTCCAGTCTCTCTCAGTAATTTGCAACATGTGCCTCTCTCTTAGTCGATGAGCCACTCTCAAATTTTGAAAGGTCAACATGTTGAAAGATTACGTCTCACTGCCATGAACCAAAACTGTTAATAAAAATTGTCTGTTAACGTTCAGTTTGATAGACATTAAAAACTTCATTTTGAAAATTTGTTTAGTTTACCAACATCGCTCAAAGTCAGTTTTACCCCTCTATTTACTGGTTTTGCTCTCCATCCAGGAACAGTAATCACTCGCCATAAAAAATTAATTTGAGTAGTAACTATTTTTTTCAGATTTGTAAAATTGATCTGGGTTCTAAGGCCTGTTTCCGCGGATGAAACGATATTTTCGGGGTAGGAAATTCGAGCAAAACAAACAATTCTTGGACCTTGGAAAGGAAACACACTATAAAGAGATTGGCATACAACAGAATGCTCATTGTTCTAGTGAACAGCCGGCCGCTGTGGCCGAGTGGTTCTAGGCGCTTCAGTCCGGAACCGCTATGCTGCTACGGTCGCAGGTTCGAATCCTGCCTCGGGCATGCATGTGTGTGATGTCCTTAGGTTAGTTAGGTTAACGTAGTTCTAAGTCTAAGGGGCTGGTGACCTCAGATGCTCCATAGTGCTTAGAGCCATTTGGACCATTTTTATTGTGAACATTCTGACTTTGGCAGCTATTATTGTTATTGAAATAACGCTTATTTGCCACAACTTACATGTGTGAAAGTGGACTTTGGCTACGGCACCAACGAAAACACAATTGCGAAATGAACAAAATTGGTATATGATTGTGTAAATTAGAGGAGGGAGTGGGACAAAGAAAAGGGAAGCGATGATTCATATCAGATGCAACAGGACTTTGTGCAGCACCAGCTCGACGAGTTAAAATACACCAGGGGTCGAACCCTGTATCTCCTGCTTATGAAGCAGTTGCGTTAACTACTGCGGCAGCCGGACACAGTATTAATCGCAACTGTCTAGCCACGCCTCTCGGACGACCCAAAGTCCCAACTATCCGCAGTTTCTGTCCGTGTCGTCCACGCTCGCTACCGAGAAATTCCCGGAGGCGGTCGGACGTAATTTTGCATCCGCACTGATGTGGTGGATCCATTTCCCATCGACGTGAATGAATTACGTGAATGAGTGGTGTCTGTTCTTTCGGGCATGTCTGAAAGAACAGGCACCACGGAGGCTTCAGTATCTCTGATACGTTCTGAGAACAGAACGGCAGGTAAGATTGAGCAGGAATTCTGGTGTCGGAAGTGTTATGATTTGGGCAGCATCCTACACTAAAGGGAAATTACGCATTACTTGGGTAAACACTTGAATGAACTCTAGAGACAGAATGGAATAAAATGTATGAGGTCCTCGGGGAGAAAAGTCTAATGTTCCAAGAAAATACTGTGCAGTTTATTGCACAACAAAAACGTTATTTGAAGATAAAGATATTGTCTTGCCCTGGCTTACACACAGCCTATATTTGAATCCCGGAAAACTTGCAAGGCACGTTTATCGCAATGAAAGGCAATTAGAAGCTGTGTGTGAACTGAAAGAGAGATATGAGACGAGTGAGCGAGAATTTCACTACAAGAATACAAGCCCTAACAAAATCAATGGCAAAGAGAATTTTTGAGGTAGTTAGGACGAACGGAGATTGGACAAAGTAATAACAATGCAAGAACACAACTGAGCAGTGAGTGTCTTTATACCAATTTCGGCTCAAGAAATTCAAACGTCTTACTTTGTTGCTAGTGTTTGTGCCGTGGTGGGGTTGCTGACGTTGCCTTTTGAACTCCTGGCGCCCCTAGCTCGATCTGTCGTGTAATGCCCCTCTGGTTTGGGGCGACTAAGATCTTTGGTCAAGGTTGTTGATGGGGACGGGGCGTGTTGGGAGATTGGTAACGGAGTGAGAAGGACGGTGTGAGAGGTTCGCCGGTGAATTAGGCGAAGACTTCCGCAAATGTCTTGGGAGCAGAGTCCGGCGAGTATTTGCTGGGCATATTTTCAGGCCGATTTGAATCCGTGGCTGAATTCGAATCCAACCTTCGTGCGTACCCTGGCCAGCCACGTATTGATTGCTGGTGTCCGTGGCCACATCGTTGATCTGCGGCTAAATGCCGAAATGGCGGATTCTGAGATCAGTTATCGCGGAACAGGAAAGAAACTGTAATCGCGTAATAATGAACAAAACTTCTGGACCAAATGAGATGATAATGAAAAAGCATCTGGACCAAATGAGATACATGTAAAAGTCTACAGAGATTATGCGAAAGAAGTTGCTCACATTGTAATAACAATTTACATCAAGCCGCTGGACTAACAAAGACTACATACAGACTGGAAGAAAGTGGTCATTCCCGTTTCCAGCGGCGTCGTAAAACAGACGCCCATACTTATGGTTCTATATCGTTGGCATCAGTCTGCTGTAAAATTATGTGACCTTTTTGTGCTAACTTTTTTAAAGTTTTTGCCGATTGAAAATTTTCCCTATGAACTCCGAAAACAGAGATATTGCGAAACTCAGCTCGCCTCTAGTCCTCCAAGATGTCCACAGAGCTGTTGACATCGACACTGAAGTTGATGCCATGTTCATTAACTTCAGAGGGGCATTTGATACAATTCCACATTGTCGTTCAGTGAACAACATACGAGTGTACCGAATACAGAATTAGATTTCAGACTTGAATTAGGACTTCCTTGCTGACAGTAATCAACACCTCGCTGTTATTGGACCAGAATCGACGGATGTATAAGGAGCACTCAAATGAAAATGAGACAGACTGTATGAAACTAAGTAAACTGTTTATTATTTCGAAAGTAATAAAAAAAATGGCTCTCAGCACTATGGGACTAAACTACTGAGGTCATTAGTCCCCTAGAACTTAGAACTAGTTAAACCTAACGAACCTAAGGACACCACAAACATCCATGCCCGAGGCAGGATTCGAACCTGCGACCGTAGCGGTCTTGCGGTTCCAGGCTGCAGCGCCTTTAACCGCACGGCCACTTCGGCCGGCCTCGAAAGAAATCGTCGTAACTGCTGATACAAGTATCACACTGTAAGACAACATGGTGAATGCCTTCGTGGAAAAATGTTTGCGGTTACGCCGCTTCCTTTGGACGAAAAATGAAGAATAAAAAAATAGTACCCCAAAAGTCCCAAAAATCAAGTTCCATATTTCATAAATGAAAAAAAAAGAAAAGAAACAAAGTATCTTTTGGAATAATGTTGCTTGAATAACAGCACGTAGATAGAAAAGAAATTCAGTGTTAAGTAGCTTAGGGTTTTGAAAAAGAAAGAAAGAAAAATGATAGAATCCCATTAGTTTCAAAATAAAATCATAGTAGATCGCAGAGTACCGTAATTAGAAATCATTTAGTAGGACGAACGATCTCAAAGAATACTCCTTATGAGTACTCTTTGAGAATCGTGTGTAATACCTAAGAATGAACCACGCATTGTTACTGTGTTACGAGAGTTTGCCGGAGCAAGTCGTACCTCAGCGTGTGCTCGAAGACGTGGGCGCGACGAGATTGTTTTCTTGAACGCTAAAGATTTGCGATCTACTACGACACACTGAACTTGTAAGAAGTAAATCAGTAACTTCAATCAGGTAGAATCCAAGTGGTGAAAGATTCGAAATTGTCTTAAATTGAATATTTTCAATAAAAGACTGGACATTACCCAAAGTTAGAAACTATTAATGATGGACGGATATAAAGACTAAACTTTGAAACCTAATTATGAGAAAAGAATTAACATTCGTAAAATCGTAATATGGAACTTGCACAATATCTTGGACTGACGTATACGTCATTAATTCCACCCAGATAGGAAAAGCTACTTCCTTACGGCAATGTTAGGATGTGAAAATAGTACAATAAACCAGCATTCGGTGTTGTTACTGCTTTAATAACTTCTTTAAATCCATTCAATATTGTGTATTCAGTAAATAATTATCTGTGCGACGACTCTGATTGTCCAAGGAACGCGGCGTGTAAGTACTCTTTGCCTCATTAATAAATTATCGCTCTGTTACGAACTATTAGGCTATAGTAAACTGAAAAACTTTAGTGGAGATATTGGCGTTGTGCATGTAATGAAGCTATGATTAATGCCGGAATAGGAACTGATACACCCCTATGTGCAGCTGTGTTTAAATACGCCGGGGAGCACGTAATTGGTTCAAATGGCTCTGAGCACTATGGGACTTACCAGCTGTGGTCATCAGTCCCCTAGAACGTAGAACTACTTAAACCTAACTAACCTAAGGACATCACACACATCCATACCCGAGGCAGGATTCGAATCTGCGACCGTAGCAGTTGCGCGGTTCCGGACTGGAGCGCCTAGAACCGCTCGGCAATCGCGGCCGGGAGCACGTAATTGCTTGACTTGCTCGAGACAAATAATACGCACTCGGTGGGATTTCAGCGCAGCCCAAGTAGATTATTTTTTTAATATAACGTCAATATATACAGCTCTACCGCTAGTTAGCCAGACTGCGACGTTGTACTACGGATCCATTATTACTTACAGGCGTGCATCTCTTCTTCCTAAGCAAACCGACGGCAACGAATGTCTTTCTTCAGGGCTTCGGAAATATGGAAACCTCATGGGGAGAGATGCGGACTGTTTGGAGGGTGTGTAAGGACTTCCCAGCGACTACGTTGCAGAAGTTTCGCTGAGAATCTCTTACACATCTTCCATTCAGTCCCTATCTCTCCCTCCACGAGTGTAAAAATAATTTTTTGAGTGCCCTCAAGAAGTGTGAAAGGGCTATTGCTGTTCACAGTACATACAAACGTTGTAGCGAGTCACAGTGGTAGCTCCATGAAGCTGTTTGCAGATAGTGTAGTTCAAAAAATGGCTCTGAGCACTATGGGACTCAACTGCTGAGGTCATTAGTCCCCCAGAACTTAGAACTAGTTAAAGCTAACTAACGTAAGGACATCACATACATCCATGCCCGAGGCAGGATTCGAACCTGCGACCGTAGCGGTCTTGTGGTTCCAGACTGCAGCGCCTTTAACCGCACGGCCACTTCGGCCGGCATAGTGTAGTTACTTATAAGTAGGTAGTAACATCAGAAGACGGTAGCGAACTCCAGGAATACCGGCAGAGGATTGAGGAATGGCGCAGGGACTGACAATTGACAGTAAACGTAAATAACTGTAACACATTACGCATAAACAGGCGAAGAACTTTCTATTGCACGATTATACTATTGGAGACTAACGTCTGGAAACAACAACTATCATAAAATAGCTAGGAGTAGTCAGTCTAACCGACCTATGGTGGAGTGATCACATAAAAGAAATGGTAGGAAAAACAGATGACAGGCTGAGGGACTTGGGAAGAATCTTAAGGAAATGTAATTCATTCACGGAAGGTATGGTTCACAATACAATTGTTCTACGGATTCTTTAATATTGCCTTTGAGTCGAGACCAAGTCGGATTTATAAAAGAGGTAAATAATATCTAATGAAGAGAGCCTTGTTTCGTCACATGCATTTTAGTCCGTACGAGAGCGTAGTTCCAATGCGTCGCCACTTCGCTCTCGTAGTGGCGGTGCTTCACCAACACCAGTGCCAGACAGTGCAGGAGTGGCGTTGTGCTTCACAGGGAGGTACACTGTTGACATTCTAAGACAGTACGTTCCCCTAGAAGTCTTCTAAAGTATAGCCTCCTCCCTTATATGTCTCATTAAACGGACACAACGAGAAGATTCGTGAAATTAGTACGGAGGTTTACGGACAACTATTCTTCCAATGCGTCTTCGTGAATGGAACAGGGAAAAAGGAGTCAGACAGTAGTACGGAAGTACCCTCCTCCAAACACTGCCACCGGCCGAGGTGGCCAAGCGGTTCTAGGCGCTACAGTCTGGAACCGCACGACCGCTACGGTCGCAGATTCGAATCCTGCCTCGGGCATGGATGTGTGTGATGTCCTTAGGTTAGTTAGGTTTAATTAGTTCTAAGTTCTAGGCGACTGATGACCTCAGAAGTTAAGTCACATAGTGCTCAGAGCCATTTTTGAACCAAACACTGCCACGTGTTTTGCGGAGTACAGTTATGGATGTAAATGTATCTAGCTTGTAAGTTTTCAATCAACGATGTCAATCCTAAATGGCGGGTCAAAAAAAAGTGAAATTTGTTGTGGAGCAAAAAACGTATACAGATTCCTGACAGAAGGTCACACCATTTCATGCTAATGACGCAGGCCGCAATATCACTTTACTCGAGGCTGTTTTCATGACCTAGCATTATTAAACGGGAAAGTTCAATCACTGAAGTAGTCTAAATTAACGATGATATGCAATTTCAACTGTACCATTACGCAGTATACTGGTTAACACTAAATTTCATGTTGCAGTTCTCGTGCACTGCATCTGCTGAGGTCACATTAATCCTGTATCAGCGAGACACATTTAATATATGGACGTAGTTTAATACAAATTAATTGAACCGTTATGGTCATGGATACATGAAACTTACTGAAATTTAATTACCGGACAACCTCTGGTCAATTACAGTGTAAAATAATGAATATTGAATGCGATATATTAAGTACTTTTTTTCTTTTTTGAAAAGTCATTCAGTTCTGCCCCACGCAGAAGCTTCACAGCTAGCTGATATAGACTCTGTCGCGAACGAAACGATCACGTGATTCGTTAACTGTGGATTGTCACAGTAACAACTTGCAGCTTTTACGTGTCAGAGTCATTTTGTTCCTACAGGAATATCTCTAACTGCCAACAAAGAATGACCGAGCGACCTGGTAGCCACAAAAACACAGCCGTCATCGCAACAAAGAGCAGAAACTTTTCTTCCTGTAACTGTGTAACTCGCATCTTACCTAATCGACATGCCCATTCGGCAAACGATATGTCCCTGTCCTTCGCCAGTAAATACCAATGAAATGGGTGTTCTATCTGCATCTACTTGAATACTCTGCAAATCACACTTAGGTGCCTGGCAGAGGGTTCATTGAATCACCTTCACAATAATTCTGTATTATTCCAACCTCGAAGAGCGCCCGGAAAAAAAGAACACTTGTATCTCTAAGTGCGATCTCTGATTTCCCGTATTTTATTCTGATGATCGTTTTTCCACACGTAGGTCGGCGTCAACAAAGTATTTTCACATCCGCAGGAGAAAGCTGGTGATTGAAATTTCGTGAGAAGATTCCGCCGCAACGGAAAACGAATTCGTTTTAACGACGTCCACCTTAAATCCGAATCTCTGTTCCCTATTTCTCGATAATTCAAAACGAGCGGCTCTTCTTTCAACTTCCTCGATGTACTCCGTTAATCCTGTCTGGTAAGGACCCCACATCGCGTAGCAGTAATCCAAAAGAGGATGGATAAGGGTAGTATAGGCAGGCTTTTAGTAGTTCCGTTGAATTTTCTAACATTTCTTCCAACAGAACACAGTCTTTGGTTCCCCTTCCGTTCAACATTTTCCATATGCTCTTTCCAATTTAACTTCTTCTTAATTGTAATTCCTAGGTATTTAGTTAAATTTAAAGCGTTTAGATTTGACTTATTTATCGCGTAACGAAAGTTTAAAAAAATGGTTCAAATGGCTCTGAGCACTGCTGAGGTCATCAGTCCCCTAGAACTTAGAACTACTTAAACCTCACTAACCTGAGGACATCACACACATCCATGCCCGAGGCAGGATTCGAACCTGCGACCGTAGCGGTCTCGATGTTCCAGACTGTAGCGCCTAGAACCGCTCGGCCACTCCGGCCGGCGAAAGTTTAAAGGATTCCTTTTAGCACTCATGTGGATGACCTCACACATTTGATTATTTAGGGCCAATTGCCAATTTTTGCACCCTACAGATATCTTTTCTAAATCTCTCCGTACTTTGTTTTGATCTTCTGATGACTTAATGGTCGATAAACGACAACATCATCTACAAACAACATAAGACGGCTGCCGGTAAACGACAGTATCATCTACATCTACATCTACATCCATACCCCGCAAGCCACTTGACAGTGTGTGGTGGAGTGTACCTTGAGTACCTCTATCGGATCTCCCTTCTAAATGATAAGGGATCTTTATTTCTACGTATTCCAGTCTCGTATGGTTCGTGGAAAGAAGGATTGTCGGTATGCCTCTGTGTGGGCTCTAATCTCTCTGATTTTATCCTCATGGTCTCTTCGCGAGATATACGTAGGAGGGAGCAATATGCTGCTTGACTCCTCGCTGAAGGTATGTTCTCGAAACTTCAACAAAAGCCCGTACCGAACTACTGAGCGTCTCTCTTGGAGAGTCTTCCACTGGAGTTTATCTATCATCTCCGTAACGCTTTCGCGATTACTAAATGATCCTGTAACGAAGCGCGCTGCTCTCCGTTGGATCTTCTCTATCTCTTCTATCAACCCTATCTGGTACGGATCCCACACTGCTGAGCAGTATTCAAGCAGTGGGCGAACAAGCGTACTGTAATCTACTTCCTTTGTTTTCGGATTGCATTTCCTTAGGATTCTTCCAATGAATTTCAGTCTGGCATCTGCTTTACCGACGATCAACTTCATATGATCATTCCATTTTAAATCACTCCTAATGCGTACTCCCGGATAATTTATGGAATTAACTGCTTCCAGTTGCTGACCTGCTATACTGTAGCTAAATGATAAAGGGTCTTTCTTTCTACGTATTCGCAGCACATTGCACTTGTCTACATTGAGATTCAATTGCCATTCCCTGCACCATGCGTCAATTCGCTGCAGATCCTCCTGCATTTCAGTAAAGTTTTCCATTGTTACAACCTCTCGATATACCACAGCATCATCCGCAAAAAGCCTCAGTGAACTTCCAATGTCATCCACAAGGTCATTTATGTATATTGTGAATAGTAACGGTCCTACGACACTCCCCTGCGGCACACCTGAAAATCTACAAACAACATAAGACGGCTGCTCATATTTTCTCCTAAATCTCTTTTATAGAGGCCCTTTATCACTATCTTGGGGGACGCCAGAAATCACTTCTGTTTTACTCGATGACTTTCCGTCAGTTACTACGAACTGTGATCTCTCTGACAAGAAATCACGAATCCAGTCACTCAAAGCTTCGTGCGAGTAAAGACCTAGTTGTGTTTCACAAGAACGATCTTTTCTAAATCCGTGTAGACTGTGTGTCAATAGGCCTTTCTCTTCGATCGGAAAACCAGTGTTCTGAAACATAACAAACGAATTAATATTCAGCGCAATAGGATGTGGAACACAGGTCGCATTGATACCAACCAATAATCGTAATATAGTCGCGCTGGACAAAATAATAGCAATCTCCATGAAAGAGCAGTGGTCGCTTTGAAGCGCTGTGAATGGTACGTAGCGCTCAAAAATGGCTCGGAGCACTATGGGACTTAACTTCTGAGGTCATCAGTCCCCTAGAACTTAGAAACACTTAAACCTAACTAACCTAAGGACATCACACAAATCCATGCCCGAGGCAGGATTCGAACCTGCGACTGTAGGGGCCGCGCGGTTCCAGACTGTAGCACCTAGAACCCCTCGGCCACTCCGGCCGGCACGTAGCGCTCATGTAATACTGGTCAGCTTCCGTAGGTAATGGTAGTGAAGTGGTGTGTTTATGCCGGTGGGTTGTATGGAATCAGCACAGTAAGACGGATAGAAGTTTAGACTTGATAGAAATGCAGAAAAGAGTAATAGTACACTACTGGCCATTAAAATTACTACACCAAGAAGAAATGCAGATGATAAACTGGTATTCATGGGACAAATATTTTATACTAGAACTGACATGTGATTACATTTTCACGCAATTTGGGTGCATAGATCCTGAGATATCAGTACACAGAACAACCACCTCTGGCCGTAATGACGGCCTTGATACGCCTGGGCTTTGAGTCAAACAGAGCTTTGCTGGCGTTTACAGGTACAGCTACCCATGCAGCTTTAACACGATACCATAGTTCATCAAGAGTAGTGACTGGCGTATTGTGATGAGCCAGTTGCTCGGCCACCGTTGACCAGACGTTTTCAGTTGGTTAGAGATCTGGAGAATGTGCTGGCCAGGGCAGCAGTCGAACATTTTCTGTATCCTGAAAGGCCCGTACAGGACCTGCAACATGCGGTCGTGCATTATCCTGCTGAAATATAGGGTTTCGCAGGGATCGAATGAAGGGTAGAGCCACGGGTCGTAACACATCTGAAATGTAACGTCCACTGTTCAAAGTGCTGTCAATACGGACTCGGGGTGATCGAGACGTGTAACCAATGACACCCCATACCATCAGGCCGGCTGGTACGCCAGTTTGGTGATGACGAATACAGGCTTCCAATGTGCGTTCACCGCGATGTCGCCAAACACGGATGCGAGAAACATGGTGCTGTAAACAGAACCTGGGTTCATCCGACAAAATGATGTTTTGCCATTGGTGCACCTAGGTTCGTCGTTGGGTACACCATCGCAGGCACTCCTGTCTGTGATGCAGCGTCAAGGGTAACCGCAGCCATGGTCTCCGAGCTGATAGTCCATGCTGCTGCAAACGTCGTCAACTGTTCGTGCAGATGGTTGATGTCTTGCAAACGTCCCCATCTGTTGACTCAGGGATCTAGACGTGGCTGCACGATCCGTTACAGCCATGGGGATAAGATGCCTGTCATCTCGGCTGCTAGTGATACGAGGCCGTTGGGATCCAGCACGGCGTTCCGTATTACCCCCCTTAACCCACCGATTCCATATTCTGATAATAGTCATTGCATCTCGACCAACGCCAGCAGCAATGTCGCGATACGATAAACCGCAACCGCGATAGGCTACAATCCGACCTTTATCAAAGTCGGAAACGTGATGGTACGCATTTCTCCTCCCTACACGACGCATCACAACAACGTTTCACCAGGCAACGCCGGTCAACTGCTGCTTGTGTATGAGAAATCGATTGGAAACTTTCCTCGTGTCAGAACGTTGTAGGTGTCGCCACCGGCGCCAGCACTGTGTGAATGTTCTGAAAAGCTAATCGTTTGCATGTCACAGCATCTTCTTCCTGTCGGTTAAATTTCGCGTCTGTAGCACTTCAACTTCGTGGTGTAGCAATTTTAATTGCCAGAAGTGTATTAGGACGTCCCCATGATAACACAGTTAATTAAGTTGTTAGATTCGTCGGTCTCTTTATGCGGACTGTCTGACGCGTCTCCAAGGAATCGTGCAGCATCAGCAACCACGTAACACGGAGTAAGGACAGTGATCGCTAAAATACAGAGACCTCCAGAAAAATGTATACACACCCTAAGGAACGAAAACTATAACTTGTGTGTTTATTTCATGTGTATAATTGATCATATATGTTGTACAACTTTCGGTTAGCACATGGTTACTTTCAATGTTCACCGTTGGCGGCTCTATACATAACAGAACGACGAGTGATCGCCGCAACTACGTCAGTCAGTGTTACAGTGGATATTGTGCACATGTCGCTGTAATCTCCTGGCGAAGTTCCTCCAGCGTGCGTGGCTTACGTCGGTAGACGTTATCTAACACAGTTCCCCACAAGTAAAAGTCCATAGGTGTTAGATCTGTCGACCGCGGAGGAAACTCAATGGGTCCTCGTCGTCCAGTCCAATGCCCCAGAAAATTGTCTTCCAGGACAGCTCGTACGGCTAGGTGATAGTGTGGTGGCACCCCGTCCTGTTGGTAGAAGACCTCTTCATCAGCTCCATAAAGCGCACGTATACCTGGCACAATTAAGCTACTTAACTTTTCCAGGTACACTTCTCCAGTGACAGTAGCATCAAAGAAGAAGTAACCTGCTAAGCCCGTAGATGAGAGTCCTCACCACACATGAACCCCTGGTAGATTGATCGCGTTATCGGCATAAACATGCGGATTTTCCAGTGCCCAGTACACACTGCTGGCCGCGCTGGTCTAGCGGTTCTAGGCGCTCAGTCCGGAACCGCGCGACTGCTACGGTCGCAGGTTCGAATCCTGCCTCGGGCATGGATGTGTGTGATGTCCTTAGGTTAGTTAGGTTTAAGTAGTTCTAGGTTCTAGGGGACTGATGACCTCAGAAGTGACTCCACACTGCCTTCATCACAAATTGTTAGTCATAAGTTAGCGTTTGCTGATACCATTCGCAATATTGCATTCGGCGATCAGGATCGTCATCATTAATCGCGTGCAGTAATCTTGGAATGTAAACTTTCCACTTCGCAACTTTCAGAATTCTTCGTGCACTTGTATTGCTAACTCCCACTTCATGTGCACATTGCGTAGCAGACTTCTGTGGAGAGTTAACAAACGTTTCCAACACGAGAGTCGATGGAGCAGGACTTGCAGCTGTACGCTGTCTTCCTGAGCTTCCTTTGTGACTGTCGCAAGTTGTTCCGTGAAATTCAAATCTGTCAATGATGCGTTTAATTGTTTGGCCTGTTGGCGTTTCTGTTTCAAACTCCCTCGTCCACTGACGTTGCACTTCAACGGCGTTATCAAACTTGGAAAACCACTTCACAATACATTTTCGTTGCTCGAAATTC
Source organism: Schistocerca americana (assembly GCF_021461395.2). Taxonomy (NCBI): domain Eukaryota; kingdom Metazoa; phylum Arthropoda; class Insecta; order Orthoptera; family Acrididae; genus Schistocerca; species Schistocerca americana. The sequence continues at coordinate 207,508,623 of NC_060123.1, read as the reverse complement.
AAGCGTGCTCCAGCCATCTTGTATTCTCAATACGGAGATGAAGTTACTAACATCTGTTGAGCCAAAGACCATACTACGAAACACTCATAACTGAAATCGAACGACAGTATCGATATCTCGATGGAGCCTTTTCTGGTGGACTCTGTATTCTGGATGACAAAAACCGGGGACGATTTTCGCGCCTTGTCAGTCGCAATCGGTTTCAAATCCGACAACAACTGGTGAAGTCAGTGAATGCAGATCCGTTTGAACCAGGTCTCAGTTCGTGAGCGTATATTGCGAAAAGAACTGCATGCAACGTACGTACGGAGTTCTATACCTCCCAAAGTGTTGGGTTGATGCATACGTTCGAGGCGTTTTTCCGTAAGTTTAATAAACACAACAGACACGCATAGTAGCGACTTCAGCAATAATATATTTTCCTTCACTATTTACAAAAGTCTATCAATGCTGGGGTAACTTTTTGATTTCACGACTGCAGAAATCACGTGGTTTTCAAGTGAAGAACTCGTCGAGACGTTTTGGGCATTTTCATCGGGAAAGGAAGTTCCTTGAAGGTTACTCTATACGGAACGCAAAAAATGAAAATCTAAGGGTTCAAAATCAGGTGAATACGGTGGGTGCGAAATTACTTCGAACTCCTGTACAGTCAGTCTAGCAGAATTCGGGCTGTCGTTACTGTAGAGTGGCGTCATTTCACGCAGTATTCTTAGTAGTTTTTCTTGTAGTGCGCCTGCAAGACGCTTCAGTTGTTGACAAAAAATGTCAGCAGTAATGGTTGCACCTCGGAGAAGCAAGTCGTAGTACAACACACCGTTGCCGTTCCACCACAAGCATAGCAATCTCTCTTGTTGGTCCGGGAAGGTATTTGTACGGGGAGCTGCTGCTTCGTTATGGCGCAACCATTCTTTTCTCATCCTTATCTTAGCATGAAGACACTGTTTCTCGTCGCCAATAATGGATCAGGATAGAAATGGTTGTCTTTGTTCACGAGCCACTTGATGACGAACAAGCAGAAACGCATAATGACAACCCAAAGATTTTTGTGAATTTGGCTGCAGTGTGCGGTACCCATACAGCCGAAATTTGAACCTTCTCCACTGCTTGCAAATGTCGCAGGTGGTAGAATGATCACAGTACATAGATATGTCAGTTTTCGAGTACAGTGGGTTGCATAATTGAGGATTAATATTTTTACAAGATCATCATCAAACACCGAAAGTCCTTCTGAACATGGAGACTCACTAATGTCAGAACGATCCTCCTTGATATGGGTAAACCAGTTTCTTTTCGTGCTCTATCCAGTGGCATTATCCCAATACACGGGGCAAATGTTCCTGGCTGCCTCCGCTGTTGTGACTCCTCTTTTTATCTCAAACAGTAGAATATGCCTGAAATGTTCCGATTTTTCCGCTTGTCACTCAGCTTTAGCGTCCACAGCTCCACTCGCTATCTCCAAACGACAAAATGACAATATATAAATTCAAACAGCAATAGTGAACTACAAATAATGAATGACAATCGATAAATACGAGACCCATATAAGCGGAGTACCAACACGCAAAACCAAAATACTATAAACTTATGCATCAACCTAATAGTATTGCTCACAGTTACAAATGAAGTTGGATTTCTTCAGCGGTCAAAAGCACGGAATCTAGATAGTAGCTGATTGGAAGCGTTTCGAGTGGTACAACGAGTCGCTGTTTTGGCTTTTCTGAAGTGATACAGTGCTTTGAATGTACCGATGCCAAAATGAGCAGTTCAACCTGCACTGTATGGGTGTATAGTTTAAGTCAGAGATGATTCCGTAACTATTTTTGGATCTTTATCGCACCTTGACTTGAACCAACTCATTCAGACTACCGTGAATATTGACCTGTACATTTCTATTTCTACGTCACTACTCTGCAATTTAAACCAGAATGATTATCTCAACATCGTCGATGGCCAGGGTTACCATTTCCTTTGCACGTACATGATGAATATGATGTGGACACTGTCGTCTTACAAAATGGAACGGGAGTTACTTAAAATACTCTATGAATACGTTCGTAGCTTGCACAGTTACTTAGGCACCCTGCCGGAACTGAACTAGTCTCTTGATGCCAAATAAGCTGATTTCAATCCCACAAAATATGTGTGGGACCATTTGGAGCAGGAGATGGCACCAAGTCATCAACATCTCCGCAATTTAATAGCTCCACAGTTATAAATTAGCGACTTCAATCGGAGGTGACATACACCCCTGGAAATTGAAATAAGAACACCGTGAATTCATTGTCCCAGGAAGGGGAAACTTTATTGACACATTCCTGGGGTCAGATACATAACATGATCACACTGACAGAACCACAGGCACATAGACACAGGCAACAGAGCATGCACAATGTCGGCACTAGTACAGTGTATATCCACCTTTCGCAGCAATGCAGGCTGCTATTCTCCCATGGAGACGATCGTAGAGATGCTGGATGTAGTCCTGTGGAACGGCTTGCCATGCCATTTCCACCTGGCGCCTCAGTTGGACCAGCGTTCGTGCTGGACGTGCAGACCGCGTGAGACGACGCTTCATCCAGTCCCAAACATGCTCAATGGGGGACAGATCCGGAGATCTTGCTGGCCAGGGTAGTTGACTTACACCTTCTAGAGCACGTTGGGTGGCACGGGATACATGCGGACGTGCATTGTCCTGTTGGAACAGCAAGTTCCCTTGCCGGTCTAGGAATGGTAGAACGATGGGTTCGATGACGGTTTGGATGTACCGTGCACTATTCAGTGTCCCCTCGACGATCACCAGTGGTGTACGGCCAGTGTAGGAGATCGCTCCCCACACCATGATGCCGGGTGTTGGCCCTGTGTGCCTCGGTCGTATGCAGTCCTGATTGTGGCGCTCACCTGCACGGCGCCAAACACGCATACGACCATCATTGGCACCAAGGCAGAAGCGACTCTCATCGCTGAAGACGACACGTCTCCATTCGTCCCTCCATTCACGCCTGTCGCGACACCACTGGAGGCGGGCTGCACGATGTTGGGGCGTGAGCGGAAGACGGCCTAACGGTGTGCGGGACCGTAGCCCAGCTTCATGGAGACGGTTGCGAGTGGTCCTCGCCGATACCCCAGGAGCAACAGTGTCCCTAATTTGCTGGGAAGTGGCGGTGCGGTCCCCTACGGCACTGCGTAGGATCCTACGGTCTTGGCGTGCATCCGTGCGTCGCTGCGGTCCGGTCCCAGGTCGACGGGCACGTGCACCTTCCGCCGACCACTGGCGACAACATCGATGTACTGTGGAGACCTCACGCCCCACGTGTTGAGCAATTCGGCGGTACGTCCACCCGGCCTCCCGCATGCCCACTATACGCCCTCGCTCAAAGTCCGTCAACTGCACATACGGTTCACGTCCACGCTGTCGCGGCATGCTACCAGTGTTAAAGACTGCAATGGAGCTCCGTATGCCACGGCAAACTGGCTGACACTGACGGCGGCGGTGCACAAATGCTGCGCAGCTAGCGCCATTCGACGGCCAACACCGCGGTTCCTGGTGTGTCCGCTGTGCCGCGCGTGTGATCATTGCTTGTGCAGCCTTCTCGCAGTGTCCGGAGCAAGTATGGTGGGTCTGACACACCGGTGTCAATGTGTTCTTTTTTCCATTTCCAGGAGTGTAGTTGACAAAACGCCAATTTAAGACCGTTTCCAAAGCTGTTCAGGGGGCGACCAACTTTCGTTCAGTGTGTTTATTTATAACACCATAAATCTCATGTGGAACCAGTTTCCTGCTTTCACCATCGTGTCTGCCTCGGTAGCTGAGTGGTCAGCGCGACGGAATGCCAGGCTAAAGGGCCCTGGTTCGATTCCCGGCTGGGTCAGAGATTTTCTCCGCTCAGGGATTGGGCGTTGTGTTGTCTTCATCATCAGCATCTCATCCCCATCGACGCGCAAGTCGCCAAAATGGCGTCAACTCAAAAGACTTGCACCAGGCGACCGGTCTACGCCACGGGATTCCCTAGCCACACGACATTTCATTTCGCCATCGTATCCTCGAGCGCTTGCTTGTGTCCAGCAGTCTACCGTACAGGGTTACGTATATAGCGTCTGATAGACACGCGTACTACACTGATAATCTGACAGCGCTGGCTGCTTGGCTGCGTAGTGTGCTCTGAGCCAGAGGGAGGCAGTAAATGAACGGATTCTGCTGCTAGGGAGTCTCGGGCGCAGTGCATTACGAAGTTCGAGAACGTGGTATTGTTGTGGCCGCACGTTGATTTATTTAACGGATGTAATTTTAATTACTGAGTCGCGGCTTTGGCGGAGGGATTAAAACGCTGGAACTCTAATTACGAGGGTAAAATAATAGCCTGGGAGGGAGTGGGGGAGGGAGGCAAGAGGATCAGAAGGGGGCGATCCCGCTAGCGAATAGCGCGGCAGCTGGCAGTGGAGGGACGCAACATCCCCTGTATGACGCATGTGGGTGTGTGTGGAGAAAATGCTAAACTGTGTATCACACTGAACATCCTTTCATCCTGAATGGTATAAAAACTGTTCCGCCTTCACACTAACGAACGTAATTACAATTTCCGCAATGCATTTCCGTGAAACGATGTGTGCTCCGCAATAATTGCTAACTTATGAAGCAGAACTTTCAACACTATAATTATTTTTATACTAAGGGGTCTTATGTAGCAGTGTAGTCTGACAGGAAAAATATTGTACTTTCGTCTCTGTAATTATTTTGATAGTAACGGAGTAACTACATTAGAAAGTGTGTGAAGAGGTTATTTACTTTACAAGACTATTTCTTACACGTGAACGAAGAAAGGCACTTGGGGACAATTGTAATTTACGCATAGGATTACAAAGTTTTTATTTTCAATATAACCATTCAGTTTTACACCGGCAATTTTGTAAAATGCGTGCTCGTACATTGTGGTGCGTTTTACATGTACGTTTAAGATCAAAATCTTAATTTAGGGTTGCCGGAGCCTTTCGCGGTGGTACGCCTGAATAAAATCTTCTCGAAGCAGTGGCTTTTACTTCTGACGACGATGGCGCAGTTAGTTATCGAAAGCTCGAGTGTCCTTTTCCAAATGGTGCGGCTTGACAACCGAAAAGCTTTTCATTTAGTTTCCACAAATGTTTAATGTGCCTTCAGTTGAGTGAGCGACAAACATCCAGACGATAGTCATATTCGGCCCTTACTTTTTCGAACATACAAAGTGGTTACAATAATAGCTGAGCTACTCACAGTTCCAGTGCGTGCTGCATTTATGGTACGTCAGCGAAACTTGGTAGATATTCTTACGCGTTAATATGAAAGAGATAGCCGGCCGGAGTGGCCGAGCGGTTCTGGGGACTACAGTCTGGAAACGCGCCTGCCTCGGGCGGGGATGTGTGTGATGTCCTTATGTTAGTTAGGTTTAAGTAGTTCTAAGTTCTAGGGGACTGATGACCTCAGAACCTAAGTCCCATAGTGCTTAGAGCCATCTGAACGATCAGGAACAGATATACACTGGAAAAAAAGTTACGATTTTGGCCACCATGTGCAAATCTGGTACTATGAATGGATGAAAAACGTGTAGAAAGGTTTCCATACGTAATAGATTAGAACGGAACATCAGCAGAAAAGGCCAAACAATTGAGAAAGGCTTAAAGTTTCGTTTTATTACTAACCGCCGCTCACACGTTTTGTTCAGTATGAGCAACTGGACATCGACGAGATGCTGCATCCGTAAAACGGCGTGATCGACACTTGCTCGCAGCAGTTTCGATAGAATCTCAGCAACGTGGACCTGTTCATTGGCCTTCAAATCAGTTGTAGACCGAGTATGTCCTTGGTAAATGTGTTCTTTTCGATATACCAAGAGCCAAAAGTCACATGCATTTAGACCAAATGATCTTGTAGGCCATGCACCTAGAAAACCTGTGGAGACATCACGTTCGCGGAATTAATAAAACATTCTCGGGTTTCAAGCCGCGTCAAGTGGTTTACTGCACCCGAGCATTCGGCAGAGATCTCCTCTGTCATTGTCAAGTAGATGACTGTCGTGCGGTTGTCATTGCCGTGCTTATATAGCAGCACCGTCGCTCGTGACGTCACTCGTGACGTCACTGGTGCTCGGTCCCGCATCATATATGGTAATGTTTTGGCCGCACGACTGCCGGGCCCGCTTAAACTCCCTCAACACCGGATCCCACACTGTACTCAGCTGCAATCCGCCGTCTCTATTGAAAGTGTTGTCAGAGATTCTAATCTCTATGGTCTCGTTTATCACGCTATCCCAGAAACCATTTGTCCGTTTAATAATAGACGTCTCGTAGAATGCAATTCGGTGTCCGTTTTCCAGAGCATGTTCTGCTACAGCTGACTTTTCGGGATAACGCAGACGGTAACACCTTTCATGTTCTATGCGGCGCTGTTCAATAATGCGAACAGTCGGGCCGACATAGAACTGCCCACATCCACACGGTATCTTGTAAATTCCTGCTGTTCTGAGCCCTATATCGTCTTTCACAGATTTCATTAGTTGCCGGATCTTTGTCGGAGGCCTGAAGATTATGACTATTTTATGCCTCTTCAGGAGCCGTCTAATCTTACCTGTTGTCGAACCACAAAACGGGAAAAATGCATCCTGCTTGGTATCTTCTTCAGAGGTCTTCTTCCTTTGAGGCTTGGAGATCTTTTTGTTGTGAGATCTTTTTGTTGTTGTAACAGTTTTCCTTAAAACCTTTGCGTAAGTGGCTCAATTCTCTCTCGCATTCGGGAGGACGACGGTTCAATCCCGTCTCCGGCCATCCTGATTTAGGTTTTCCGTGATTTCCCTAAATCGCTTCAGGCAAATGCCGGGATGGTTCCTTTGAAAGGGCACGGCCGATTTCCTTCCCCATCCTTCCCTCACCCGAGCTTGCGCTCCGTCTCTAATGACCTCGTTGTCGACGGGACGTTAAACACTAATATCCTCCTCCTCCTCAATTCTCTCGGAAAGTTTTCAGCGTCTGAAACGGTTTCAGCTCGATGTACTAAGCTCCTCAGAACTCACTGTTTCTGTGCTGGGTGATGGAAGCTAGGGGCGTGCAGGTACCGATCCGTGTGGGTGGGCTTACGGTAAACGCTATGACCTAGAGATCCATTTGGTTTACGGCGGACAAGCACGTCCAAGAACGGCAGGAAACCCTTCTTCTCTATTTCCATTGAGTAGTTGATGTGGTCGTGGATGCTGTTGAGGTGCTCCAGGAACTCTTCTAACGTTTCTTGTCCATGTGGCCAAATGACGAAGGTATCGTCGATGTAGCGATAAAAACAGCTCGGCTACGTAGGAGCCGTGTCCAAGGCGATGTCTTCACTCCATAAAGAGGTTGGCTACTACTGGTGCTAATGGACTTCCCATCGCCACGCCGTCAGTTTAGTTAAAATATTCTCCATCATGTAAGAAATACGATGACGTCAGAGTGTGCTTAAATAAATCCACGATGGTGTCGTAAAAGGCCTGTGACAGCAAGTCCATAGAGTCTGTGATGGGGACACACGTGAATAAAGAAACCACATCGAAGCTAACCATAATATACCTTTCAGCAGGTCGCAGACCTTTAAGCCGATTTATGAAGTCCGCCGTATTCTTTATATGGTGTCCACAGCGTCCAACGTGTGTAGAGTGGAGGCTGGCCAAATGTTTAGCAAGTTTACAGGCTCGCCCACCTTTTATTAACGGATATCGCCGCGAAAGCATGCATTCGTACATAACGTTTGTGGAAAGTTGCATTTAGCAGATCTTCTACCGGGCGAGCGACATGCAGTGTTCGCCAACCTTGCACGAAAATGATGCTTTCCACGCAGTTGTGCTCTTCCAAACCAGGAATCACGTGCTGTGCAAGGAGATCTCGATAACGCGCAGACGTCACTTGACAGGCCCTCTGGGAGCATTCCCTTCAAAGAAGAACGGACCGAGAATAAAGGAGCTTGTGATTCCACAGACAGATACAGCTAGTGGAGTGGTTCTTCGTGCACAACAGCCGGTCTAACAGAATTCCAAATTCGGCAGTTCTTTATATTCACTGCACCAGGTAGTGCAAAATGTTGTCGAGCTAGATTCTATGACGTGACGAGACACACGTCATTAGTTTCGATCCTTGCCGGAACCGAAGACCAAATTAACAATGTTGATTGTCGTGACACTGCAACAACAGTGGAAATACTTGCAGCATGGTCAGTTACAGCAACAGCAACATCGTTAATAGCTTCCACTGGCTTATGACGTATCCTCTTCCAGGTGCCACACCAAGCTCAAACATGTTTTAGAATTTCATTATCATCATCTTTAAGCCAGTTAATGACATCGAGCCTCTCGTCAGACTTTCCAGTCGGCGATACTCTTAATGCATGGATGCAGGTTGTAATGTATCCATTTCTAGGAAACAGCTATTTTCGAAGAAAATGGTTGAAATTCAATCCTCCAAAAGAAATTTTTTCGGAGTCGAGATATATCACACTGGCCGCAACAGAAATACAGTAAAGAAATATGTGTTGTTAGGATATAAGTGTTCATTAATATCAAACCTTCTACCGTAGAATTGTGTTTGGGAAAACTATGGTCACGGTGGACCGTGATAATGTCATGGACAATGCGACAGAATTTTTTGCATTACACAAAACCAGTAATGGGACTTCGAGGCAAGAAATTCAGAATGCAGGGCTCGACTTATAGACAATCCAGATGTGTAATGATGATGCGCGGATGGCGCGCCATCGACACGGCACCAAACCAGTCGCTTCTCAGAATGAGATTTTCACTCTGCAGCGGAGTGTGCGCTGACATGAAACTTCCTGGCAGATTAAAACTGTGTGCCGGACCGAGACTCGAACCCGGGGCCTTTACCTTTCGCGAGCAAGTGATCTACCAACTGAGCTACCCAAGCACGACTCACGCCCCGTCATCACAGCTTTACTTCTGCCAGTACCTCGCCTCCTACCTTCCAAACTGTACAGGAGCTCTCCTGCGAACCTTGCAGAACTAGCGCTCCTGAAAGAAAGGATATTGCGGAGACATGGCTTAGCCACAGCCTGGGGGATGTTTCCAGAATGAGATTTTCACTCTGCAGCGGAGTGCGGGCTGATATGAAACTTCCTGGCAGATTAAAACTGTGTGCCGGGCCCAGACTCGAACTCGGGACCTTTGCCTTTCGGGGGCAAGTGCTCTACCATCTGAGCTACCGAAGCACGACTCACTCCCGGTCCTCACAGCTTTACTTCTGCCAGTACCTCGCCTCCTACCTTCCAAACTTTACAGAAGCTCTTCTGCGAACCTTGCAGAACTAGCACTCCTGAAAGAAGGGATATTGCGGAGACATGGCTTAAACTGTAAAGTTTGGAAGGTAGGAGGCGAGGTACTGGCAGAAGTAAAGCTGTGAGGACGGGGCGTGAGTCGTGCTTGGGGAGCTCAGTTGGTGGAGCACTTGCCCGCGGAAGGCAAAGGTCGCGAGTTCGAGTCTCGGTCCGGTTCAAATGGTTCAAATGGCTCTGAGCTCTAGGCGACTTAACTTCTGAGGTCATCAGTCGCCTAGAACTTAGATCTAATTAAACCTAACTAACCTAAGGACATCACACACATCCATGCCCGAGGCAGGATTCGAACCTGCGACCGTAGCGGTCGCTTGGTTCCAGACTGCAGCGCCTAGAACCGCACGGCCGCTCTGGCCGGTAGTATTGGTCCGGCACACAGTTTTAATCTGCCAGGAAGTTTCAGTCGCTTCTCATTGTTACTGAAATGCTAAAACACAGATTGAGGCCTTTCATATTATTGGTATATATTATTAGCACCTCTTGTGAGAAAACTCGCCTTAATTAATCTTATTATTATTCTAATATTAGAGAGAACAAAGAAAATGGGGTGAGGATACAAAACGTACGGAAAGGGTGAGGGGCACTGCACTTTCCGCGCATCATTTATTTAAATAATGAAAAATGAAGTTACTTAAACGATGATATATGTTACTAGTTATATCGGGTACAATTTGATCCCTGATTTTGAAGAAAGAGAGATTAATTTGTTACAATGCCCTCTTGAATAGCTACGACAATGTTCGTTCATAATTTTGAAAAAAAGCCATTTAACTACATTTTCCGTTGGCTGTTTGTTAACTGTGAAGGCACATAACAAAGAAGTCGCAGAGTTACATTTAAATAATTATCACGTTTCTTTATCAGCAAAAGCCATCGGAAGCGGTAGGACCCATTTTAAAGATCAGGTTCACGATAGGAAGGTCATCAAGCGGAGCAGTAATCATGTGGCATCCACTCAATTCTCGTAGTGTCTTCAGGTTGCCTTCGGACGTTCAGCATCACCAAGTCACATTAAACAGTTGTACAGTGGCATATTCAAGTATGTGGATTATGACCTATACACGTTATTCTGAAAGAAAGTCTTGGTGTGCAAATAAAAAATTTTACGTAAACAGAAAGTACGAAACACATCTTTAATACATTAGATGGATCCGTTTTTAGAATGGGAGGATCTTTTACTGTTTCATTTAGAAAGCGTCACTCACTTTCCAATACATGGTTTTTTAAACTACTTTGTGATGAATGGGGTCATAAGTCAAAACTCACTTTTTCGATTAATGCCCACAACTTGTACATTGTGTCTCTGCTGGGCAACTTTTATTGTTACTAAACAGTGGTTCAGTTCAATAATGACGACTGGTCGAGTATTTCCAGTGACAATCTGGATTAGTGTTCTGCCACACAGAAAGGTAGGAAAACGCCAGAGACTGTTGATTTTTGCCTCTCCAACTTAGTGATTTCATTAGCGCCAGTCTTCGTGAAGTGTGCAAACGTACATCGCACCTCACGCTTCGGGATAACATTATCACCTTCCAACATCCTGAGAGCGGATGGCCTTTCGACGAGTTCATCCTCGGTAAGGGAAAAATTATCTTACAGCATGCACCTGTGTTTTAGTTTTGCGTTTCATATCAAAACGCGCTAACATAGATTGATTGTGTCGTGATAATTGTTCTTGATGTATGTTCGTCACTGTCCCATATTCTCTTCACAGACAGACTCACTAACAAGGTAACCTGCAGGACCTATGCACACACCAATCAAGCAGAATGGATAGGATATTTAAAGCTCTTTGAACAGCATACGATTCGCCACTAGTCAACACAAAATTCACTTCAGCCGAACTCGTATGTAGGATGAAGGACATCTACACAGAGAAGAGTGTTCCTGGGAAGAGAAGGTACGAAGTCTTTGTCTCATTCACTGAGCAGGCACATCTGTGAAAGATCTCTTCTGACAGACAGTCCATAGTGGCTTGCCATCTATGTATTCTATTTCAAAATTTTGCGACTAAGCTTTAAGTATTAAGTTTTAGACGCGACATGCCAGTTTGAATGTTTTAATTCTGATGAAGGCACTCATAGCAGTGCCGAAACCTAGGTCAACAGACTTCTTTTTTGAGACCGAGGGCTGCTATTGCTTTAATTTTACTTTGTAAACGCTCGCTAACCACGCAACCATGTTCAAAACTTTTATTTTATTTATTTTTTCACAGTGAGTTTCAGTAAAAAGCCCACAAAGAAGTTTAATCTCAAGGGAGTCAGTCTTGGACATTGTCATGTAACGTCTAATCAACAACTTTAAGGTGCACGTTCTGCAAATCCCCATACTTAGATGACATACTTACATGAAATCAAGACCTCAAGCATCAGATGATATGAATCCAAAGTACACTATGATCTACATAATAAATCATCTGTTCAGAATTCAAACAGTATGTCGTTGTTTACATAGAATTTGGAGTTCGGGCAATAGGCGATATAATTGCAATTCCTGGATGGCGAAATCATGGAGTTAGGTATCTGAAATTAATCTCAGGTGAATCTTGAGTATATGCATCTTAGAACGTGGGCTGTAATTGACAAGCTGAGAAGTGCAGTACGTAGGTAGTGAAGTAACATACGTTTCTATTTGTATTATAAGTTTTTGAGAAGACATAACCGTCAGCAACACACATGAAGCTTGTACCTTAAACGTAACGTACCATAAACTATCGGTAAAACTAGTGGAATAACATTAACCTGAGATTTACACAAGGGCAGGAAAAACTGTAACTAAACTGACTCATACTGAGGTACTATTTAGCAACCTACACTGCTATGTAAGCAAATGATGCACCAGGTCTCATAATATACCATCGTAAGCTACAAAAATATACAGTAGTAAGTGCATCGTCAACTGCATATAATGATATCCGTTATCTGGAATCTGATCAGTGCCATAGTCCTTGTAGAATCTTGGAATCCTTTGTCACCAGCCTCCATCCCTCCATTCTTTTCTGTCTATCGCTTTCCATCTCCAGTTGATAGCTCCCATCAATTTGAGAACATCTTCATATCTTCAATCCACCTTTCCCAGGATCTTCCTCTTCTCTTTCTCCCTGACTTTCCTGTAAATACTTTCTTAACACTTCGAGCTTCTTATTCTTCTTTGCTTGATTTTCACTACAATATTCATCTGTCCAAAAGGTGTCTGTAGTGCTGCATTTGTACTTATTCTCCAGTTTCCTTCGTCTCTCACTGCATCATGTATATTTCTCTAAATCTTCCTTTCCAATTTCAGTAACCACCCTTCCTCCTTTGCGATAATTAGCCAGTCTTCCAATCCATACATTAATACATTTAGTACAGTTAAATATACTTGAATGTTCGTATTCCTTTACTTCTGGACTAAACTACATTCTGCAAGGAATAATAGTATCGATTTCCATTTGCTATCCCTCCTCTAATTTTGGCTGCTGTTCTGTTATTTACCTTTATTATCAAGTCTAGGCATTTCAACTTTTCTACGCTTTGGTACTTTTTCCCATTTATTTGTATCAAAGTCTCTCCTCTAAACCCACCAGGATATCACATAAACACATACTTTGTTTTATCTGGATTAACTTCCAGTCCTAACTTTTGCATTGCTCCTTGCAAAGTAGCATAATTATCCTTCTAGGCACTGATGTTGTTGTTGTTGTGGTCTTCAATCCAGAGACTGGTTTGATGCAGCTCTCCATGCTACTCTATCCTGTGCAAGCTTCATCATCTCCCAGTACCTACTGCAACTTAGATGTTTCTGAATATGCGTAGTGTATTCATCTCTTGCTCTCCCTCTACGGTTTTTACCCTCCACGCTGCCCTCCAATACTAAATCGGTGATCCATTGATGCCTCAAAACATGTCCTACCAAGCGATCCCTTCTTCTAGCCAAGGTGTGCCACAAATTTCTCTTCTCCGTAATTCTATTCAATACCTCCTCATTAGTTATGTGATCTACCCATCTAATCTTCAGCATACTTCTGTAGACCAAATTTCGACAGCTTCTATTCTCTTCTTGTCCAAACCATTTATCGTCCACGTTTCACTTCCATACATGGCCACACTCGTCATAGAAGTTTTCTGGGTTTGGTACCGCGTCATAATGTAAAACTACTGCTGCTATAGAAAAGCCAACGTTTCGGCCACGATTGCAGCGGCCTTCTTCTGGGTCACCAAATTCTATTCAATACCTCCTCATTAGTTATGTGATCTACCCATCTAATCTTCAGCATACTTCTGTAGACCAAATTTCGACAGCTTCTATTCTCTTCTTGTCCAAACCATTTATCGTCCACGTTTCACTTCCATACATGGCCACACTCGTCATAGAAGTTTTCTGGGTTTGGTACCGCGTCATAATGTAAAACTACTGCTGCTATAGAAAAGCCAACGTTTCGGCCACGATTGCAGCGGCCTTCTTCTGGGTCACCAAACCCGGAAAACTTTTATGTCGACTGACTCTGGCCGCGGAAGCCTACGCAATTATATGGCCACACTCCATACAAATACTTTCAGAAACGACTTCCTGACATTTAAATCTATACTCGATGTTAACAAATTTCTCTTGTTCAGAAACGCTTTCCTTGCCATAGATAGTCTTCATTTTATATCCTCTCTACTTCGACCATCATCAGTTACTTTGCTCCCAAAATAGCAAAACTCATTTACCAATTTAAGCTTGTCATTTCCTAATTTAATACCCTCAGCATTGCCCGATTTAATTCGACTACACTCCATTATTCTCGTTTTACTTTTGTTGATGTTCATCTTATATCTTCCTTTCAAGACACTGTCCATTTCGTTCAGCTGCTCTTCCAGGTCCTTTGCTGTCTCTGACAGAATTACAAGGTTATCAGCGAACCTCAAAGTTTTTATTTATTCTCCATGAATTTTAATTCGTACTCTGAATTTTTCTTTTGTTTCCTTCACTGCTTGCTCAATATACGGATTGAATAAAATCTTAGGCAGGCTACAACCCTATCTCACTCCCATCCCAACCACTGCTTCCCTTTCATGCCCCCAACTCTCATAACTGCCAACTGCTTTCTGTACAAATTGTGAATACCCTTTCGCTCCCTGTATTTTACCCCTGGAAACGTTATAATTTGAAGGAGAGTATTCCAGTCAACATCGTCAAAAGCTTTCTCTAAGTCTACAGAAGCTAGAAACGTAGGTTTGTATTTCCTTAATCTATTTTCTAAGGTAAGTCGTAGGGTAAGTATTGCCTCACGTATTCCAACACTTCTACGGAATCCAAACAGATCTTCCCCGAGGTCAGCGTCTACCAGTTTTTCCACTCGTCTGTAAAGAATTCGTGTTAGCATTTTGCAGCCGTGGCTTATTAAACTGATGTTGTTTTTGTGGTCTTCAGTCCTAAGGATTGGTTTGATGCAGCTCTCCATGCTAGTCTACCATGTGCAAGCTTCTTCATCTCCCAGTTCTTACTGCAACCTACATCTTTCTGAATCTGCTTAGTGTATTCTTCTCTTGGTCTCCCTCTACGATTTTTACCCTCCACGCTGCCCTCCAATGCTAAATTTGTGATCCCTTGATGCCGCATAACATGTCCTACCAACTGGTCCGTTCTTCTTATCAAGTTGTGCCACAAACTCCTCCCCAATTCTGTCCAATCCGTCCTCATTAGTTATGTGATCTAGCCATCTAATCTTCGGCATTCTTCTGTAGCACCACATTTCGAAAGCTTCTATTCTCTTCTTGTCCAAACTATCTATCGTCCATGTTACACTTTCATACATGGCTACAATCCATAGAAGTACTTTCAGAAACGTCCTCCTGACACTTAAATCTATACTTGATGTTAACAAATTTCTCTTCTTCAGAAACGCTTTCCTAGCCATTGCCAGTCTACTTCGACTTAAACTGATGGATCGGTAATTTTTACATCTGTAAACACCTGACTTCTTTGGGATTGGAATTATTATAGTCTTGTTTAAGTCTGAGAGTATTTCGCCTGTCTCGTACATCTTGCCCACTAGATGGAAGAGTTTATCAGGGCTGGCTCTCTCAAGTCTATCAGTAGTTCTAATGGAATGTTGTCTACTCCCGGGGCCTTGTTTGGACTTAGATCTTTCAATGCTCTGTCAAACTCTTCACTCGGTATCACTTCTCCAATTTCAACTTCATCTACATCCTCTTCCATTTCCATAATATTGTCCTCAAGTACATCACCCTATTATATACCCTCAATATACTCCTTCCACGTTTCGGCTTTCTCTTCTTTGCTTCGAACTGGATTTCCCATCTAAGTTCTTGATATTCATACAAGAGGTTCTCTTTTCTCCAAAAGTCTCTTTAATTTTCCTGTAGGCAGTATCTACCTTACCCATCGTTACATTTGTCCTCTAGCCATCCCTGCTTAGCCATTTTGCCCTTCCTGTCGATCTCATTTTTGAGACGTTTGTATTCCTTTCTGCCTATTTCATTTACTGCATTTTTATATTCTCTCCTTTCATCAATTAAATTCAATATATCTTTTGTTACCCAAGAATTTCTACTAGCCCTCGTCTTTTTACCTACTTGATCCTCTGCTTCCTTAACTATTTCATCACTCAAAGCTACGTATTCTTCTTGTACTATATTTCTTTCCTCCGTTCCTGTCAATCGTTCTCTAATGTTCTGCCTGAAACTCTCTACAACCTCTGGTTCTGTCAGTTTATCCAGGTCCCATCTCCTTAAATACCCACCTTTTTGCAATTTCTTCAGTTTTAGTCCACAGTTCATAACCAATAGATTGTGGTCAGAGTCCACATCTGCCCCTGGAAATGTCTTACATTTTAAAACCTGGTTCCTAAATCTCTGTCTTACCATTATATAATTGATCCGAAATCTTCGAGTATCTGCAGGCCCCTTCCACGTATACACTCTTTTATGATTTTTGAACCAAGTGTTAGCTATGATTAAGCTATGCTCTGTGCAAAATTCTGCCAGGTGGCTTCCTCTTTCATTTCTTACCCCCATTCCATATTCACCTACTACTAGGTTTCCTTCTCTTCCATTTCCTACTATCGAATTCCAATCACCGATGGCATTTAATTTTCATCTCCCTTCACTATCTGAATAATTTCTTTTATCTCATCATACATTTCATCAATCTCTTCCTCATGTGCGGAGCTAGGTGGCATATGAACTCTTACTACTGTGGTAGGCGTGCGCTTCGTGTCTATCTTGGCCACAATAATGCGTTCACCAAGCTGTTTGTAGTAGCTTACCCGCACTCCTATTTCTTTTACTTGTTATTATACCTACTCCTGCATTGCCCCTATTTGATTTTGTATTTCCAACTCTGTCTTCACCTGACCAGAAGTCTCGTTCCTCCTGCCACCGAACTTAACTAATTCCCACTATATGTAATTTTAACCTATCCATTTCCCTTTCTAAACTTTCTAACCTGTCTGCCCAATTAAGGGATCCGACATTCCACGCTCCGATCCGTAGAACGCCAGTTTTCTTTCTCCTGATAACGATGTACTCCTGAGTAGTTCCCGCTCGGATATCCGAATGGGGGACTATTTTACCTCCGTAATATTTTACCCAAGAGGACGCCATCATCATTTAACCATACAGTAAAGCGGCATGCCCTTGGGAAAAATTACGACTGTAGTTTCCCCTTGCTTTCAGCCGTTCGCAGTACTAGCACAGAAAGGGCGTTTTGGTTAGTGCTACAAGGCCAGATCAGTAAATCATCCAGACTGTATCGCTGAGGCATGTAAGCCTCCCCAGCAATGGCAAGATCCATGGTTCATGCGGGGGAATGCATTGATATTCCTTGCTGTTAATGCTACGCTGTGAGGGGTATGGCCTATGTCACTGTCTAGACTTACCGGTTAAATATTGTTCCTTCTGGGTTTGTTGGCATTTTCCGAATTACCTTCTGTAGTGTTAAGTTAAAGAGTAGTCCAGAGATCACATCTTCGTGCCGCCGCCACCTCCGCACGTGGAACTCTCCTGACAAGTTTGCGTGCTAAACTGAATGGTAAGTTGTTTGCCTACCATGCAGTTGGCCCGGTCTCGATTCACGGCTGGGTTGGAGATTTTCTCCAATCGTGGACTGGGTGTTGTGCTCTCCTCGTCATCATCTCATCACCAACACGCAAGTCGCCCAATATGGCGTCACCTAAAATAAGACTTGCATCTCGGCGTCCGAACTTACTCGGATGGGGCCTCCCACTCATCAGTGCCACACGAGCATTGCATTTTCATTTCTCCTGACAACACTTTTTTATTATGGCAATGAAACTGTTGCTTTCATGGTCATTGCAATCAAACTCGCTTAGCGGTATTCTAAAATCCTTCATGCTTTCGTAAACCGTATACGTGTATAGGTTGTCGCAAGCGTGTTTAAAACAGATGTGCAGCTGATGCACGTGCTCGTTATTTTCATAACATATCTCTATGTGGTCTATTGTGGACCCGTTTCTTTTATATTCAGCCCGATGATCACCCAGTATTATTTCCACCCAGTATTCTAACTAAGAGGCTAAGATATTACTAGACACCTTATACATTGTATCTAAGAGAATACTCCCGCGGTAACTGTTACACTCTGCCTAATCGCCTCTCTTATGTAATGCTCAGATTATTCCCATACTCCAGTCTTTAGGCATTTCTCCCTTTGTCCACATTTTCTTCATTAACTCATTAACAGCGACTCCATCTTCTTTTCCCCCCAAACTTCAATGCTACCTCTTCCTGCAGCATTATTATTCTTGACGTTTTTAATTGCATTCTTCTGTTACTCTGAAACTGGTGATTAAACTTCCTGTTCATCTGCTTCTGATTTCAATTCCAATACTATGTCCAGTTCCTCTTCCTTTTCTAGATTTCCCCTGCATTCCCTCCGCCCCTTTCTATCAAGTAACTCGGCAAAATGCTCCAGCCATCTTCCCAAAGCTTTGATTTTGTCTCCAGTTAGGTTTCCATCTTTGTCCCTGAAGAGGACTGCTCTCGGTTGGAAACCTTTCTTCATCTCTCTAGATCTTTCATAGAACTTTCGTATCTCATTATTATGCCTCATTTCGTCCAGCTGCTCTACCTTCCTCCTTTCACTCTGCCTTTTCTTCATCTTACGTAACTTATTTGCTCTCTTACTCTTCTTTCTGTTGTCTTTCACCGCCTGTCTTGTTTTCCTTTGCAGCATTTCCTGTCTTGCTTCATTTCTCTCTTGTATTATCAGTAAGTGTTCCTCATCAAACAACTTAGTGCTCTTTGATATTCTACCCTCCACAGTACTTTTTCCATGGGTAAACTGATGGCTGTTTTCAGTTTCCACATCCCCTTCCTTCCACGTGCTCTTGAATTTTATTGCATTTAAGTTGTTTTACTTAAAAATTTTATGATTAATATTTTTTGGTTTTAGAGATCTGAGGTCATATCTACGAAAATTTTTGTATTGATGTGGGGCGTTAGAATCTTTTATTTAACTTTGCATTATGCAATTTGTATTTTTTTCTTTGCTTAAAAAGGGATTTTGAGTTTTAGGCGTTATTGAGGATCTTGTTGTTCACGATAACGAATGTTCACTCAATATTGTAAAATCAAGTCAATAAAGCTGCAAAATTTTAATGGTAAAAAAAGGGGCGAAACAGTGTCTGCCCGTACCCCCCACAACTTCCACGTATTGAAAGCAACGGCATTCGGGCGTCGTCTGGTATCTATCCCAGCCAACGCCTGCGCGCCAATGTCAAATGTAGATTGTTATCTACAGTTATAACAAATAATTTGACACTCTCGTAGTGTCCGCGAGCGAACCTTGGAGGCACTGTTAAGTGTTTGTAATAATGGAAAGATTTACTGTGGAGCTTTTCAGTCGGACCTCGTGAATTGTGTTAATTGCAGTCCTCTTCTTATGAACAAGCTGGGGCCGACTTAGGTTTCTTAATAAGACAAGCATGATTCGGTGCTTCACTTGGATCCATCTTCGATCCAAATTAGTCATTTACTTTAAAGCACTTAAATAGATGACAATGCCGATATCAACGCTCTCCTCCCAAACAGAGTTCTATTAGGAGACTGCAGTACCGAAGCAAAGCTTAAGCCACACACAAGTCTGGCATACGCTCCACCTGTTTAGAATTCTTGTGTTCACCTCATGCATCAAACTTGCCGAAATTCTTCGTCGGAATCCAAGGGCAGAACCAAGATATCACTTCTCAGCCCTTGAATGACCAGACGATGATTGCCCTCGGGACAACACCGGCACTCCCACACTAGGATCTTCGAGCCCGTGGTGCTCTGCCCCCAACCGACTGCTTCTGTGGGGCCCAACGACGTCACTCCTCAAGCACAGTCCAGCACTAACACCCAACAAACCCCTTCTTTCTCGTTCTGTCCGCCTCGCGGCGCACGGGAACCCAACTCGCTAAAGATATGCGGCGACCAGTGACTCCAATCCGATCTCGATATTGACATCGCGGCGAGTACCGAGAAGGTGGGTGGTTTTAAAAAATAAATAAATAAATAAATAAATAAATAAATAAATAAATAAAAAATAAATTATAGAGATCCGTACTGGCTCAAATCTCTTCTAATTTCTTCTATTATTCTTCCTGCTTTTCTTTAGTCGGAGGACGTTGTATATTGTGTTTCACTTTTCCGCGACTCTTTTTGTTTCTTACCGTATCTATCATATGTCTATTATTCGTAGACACGTCTGGTGGGATTCCCTTCAGGATGAAAGCTTGATATTAGAATCTGTTTAATGCCATGTTCATGTAAAAGTGTTTTCCATGTTTGGCAGGTGAAGTTCGAGGCGATATCTGACACCAAGGTGGTAAGTTTGCCAACTGTTGGCATATAACTGTTTACTGTTCCTTCAATGATTGAATCTGTTGCTGTAGACTTTGTAGCATTTTGTAAAAATGTGGTAAGCTTGCCAACTGTTGATATACAATCGCTTAATAGTCTTTCAATGGCGATTCTTACTGCAGTAGACTTTTTAGTATACAATGTAACATTTTTTGTAAAAATGTAATGTAGTGCTACCACATAAGTAACTCCACCTCTGAATGAGGAAAAAGGTCTATTGAGATTATCATTGTGGTTTTGTTGGTATTATAGGACATGATCTTGTGAGAGATCATTTGTTTCAAGGTTTTGGTTTCTGACAAATATGAAGTATTTAAGTAATTACTGTATGTGTCTTAATGTGTTGAGAAAATAGCAATGTAAATGGATCTTTCTGTTACATTTAGATGCACAATAGAGACCCCATAGATCTATGGTCAAAAATTAATGCATCTTCAGATGCAATTGGACTATAAACTATGTCTCAGATCATGTGTCATCTATATGACGGAACTACATTTTTTACTCTGTAATGATGTTTTAGCTTATTTACAGGATCTTGTGACACTAGTGTTTTAACTTTGTACCATCGCAGTTCAGCTTCTGTAAATCAGTCACATTTTTACATACACCTAAGGTCTAGTGGCAATAGTGGCTATCCTTCATGAATGAAACACAGTACTCAGCAGATTGTTGTATAAGCTCTGTGTATTCTGGCAAACCTTGTGGTAATCAGAGCAACTACCAGAATATTGTCTTTTCTGGCAATGTGAATCATGAAAAAAATGTATTTTGTAAAAAAAAGAGACCAACACTGCAAGCATGCTCAGAGTAATTTGCAAGACAATAAAAAGTTTAAAGCAGTCACAGTAAAGTTTAATGTTTCATTATAACTGAATTTTTTTATAGACCCATACTACTGTTAGAATTCCTAATTCGGTAACAAAGTAGGTACATTCACACTGTGACAACATGCAGCTACCAAAACTATAAAACGAATATCTTGCTTGCCATTTTCTTCATTTAGTTCAAATGGATAGGCTCATAGACCAGAAAATCAGCCATCAGTAATTAGCCAAAAATTTTTGATCGTGTCTGCATAGAGTAAAACATCAGAGATTACTAAAACATCCTGTATAACATCAAAATCATTTTTACATTCACTTATCCAAACCAACAGTGCATTTTTCTTCAACAGACTTAACAGAACCTGATTTCAGAAACATTCGAAAAACGTTTTAAGCTGTTGTTTCATGCATGGATAAGGAAAATTGCTTATTGCACACATTTTGTTTGTCGGGTGCTATTCCTATAGATGAGATAATGTGCCAGTAAGCCTAATTTTGTGCTTAAGAAATTTAGGCTTTTGCAGATTAGCTGTAGCCCTTGCTTCAGAAAATTTCTATTCGCTTTAGCTTTTTCTTCTGAAAATTTCTGTAGTGTGTTTTCTGACAAACCTGCATGTTCCACCAAGCTGTGAGCGACTCTTAATAATCATCAAAGTATAATGTAACTCTGTCTCATAGTTCAGGCCCTCATCAGCATCTAAGGCTGTAATGAACTTGCATAAACTCATGTTCAGATCAAATGATAGTACACAAAATTGGTAACGTCTTCTTCTGAAAGTAAAGGCAGTATACTTTTTAGATTCCTTAGTGGGACCTTACCTGACAGTATGAAGTTCTAAAATCTGTCTCGTAACGTATGTAACTCCATGGAACTTTTGTAACAGTTCATCTAAGCTTTCTGGTTGGGTTGTTACAGGAATAATGATCTTACTAATAGCCTTAACATGCAAAGCTAGGTTAACATTTCCATCAGGCCTTGCCACATATAATAGCAGACTACAGTAAGGCGACATTAAAGCTTCAATTAATCTCCACTCAAACATTTGTTTTATCTCATCTGTGACTGCTGCCCTCTTGGTCCACGAGCTCAAATACGTGTTACGACAGTACATTCTGCGGGGGTGAGCATCCATTCAAAGCTGGTATGTACTGATAATACAGGACTTGCTTCCAAATTCGTGTACATACTTCAACAGTAGTTCTTATAATTCTGCTTGTTGCAGTGAGTCGGTAGTAGCAGACTCTGTGATTCTGGTGTATGTTGTCGTTGTCTTAAGTCACTTCACCCTTAAACCTTGGAAGTATTTATCATCCACACACATTTTTTATTACGTCTAGTAGAGTCTTCTGGCTCTCGATGTTTCGGAAGCATTTACCTGAAAAGAAGTCTATTGTGTCCTTTTCGCGTAGGAAGTCAATGCCGTGAATTCGTTTTACAACCAATTCACAAGTAACCGGGAATGGCCTTTTGTCGCTCCATTTCCACTTTTAACCACTACCTGAAGTTGCGTCTTGACATTATATGATTTTACAGTTTTGTGCAGAATATGTGGGTACGTATGTGACCTTAAAAATCTTATTCAGCATATAGGATGATGCAACATGAGCTGTAGCAACTGTAGTCGTTACCTTTCCCAATACTGTATGTATCATGGCTTTTGTTCTGAAAATGGCTTTTAAAATGGTCTGTACTTAGTTCCTCTGTCGTGTCGGCACATTCATTATAATGTAACAAGTTTATTGTACTTGCCTCCAATAGATCCCACAGCTTACGGTTTGTGTCCACAATTAATTTATTGTTTTTAATGTTGCATGGGGTGGCTCCTTAGCCAATTCACACGAAGAGCACAGTTTAGTACTAAAATGTCATGTAAAAATTCCTTTTTATATTCCTGTTTGTGTAGGTGCCATAGTGTCATAATCATGGTATCGTCCCAGTCCAGTGCAATAGTAACCAATGGCGCCTAATCGACATGACACCAAAGAACCAATCGATTTCCAACGTTATGGAAATGCTGAAACATAGACGAAAGATTATTAATAGAGGATATTGAAACCTCTTCTAAGAAATAAAATATAGCATATTTAACCTTATTACTATACTGATAATGCAGAGAGAAAGAAAAAATGCGTGCTTCCATGATAGAAAACGTAAGAAAAAAGATAAAGAACACGAGGTGCTTTGCGTCTCAATTATTTAAAAAGAAAATGAGAAAGAGAATTACATAAACGATAATGTACTTGAGTAATAGTACAGGATACAATTTGATCTCTGATTCAGGAGAGAGAGGGCTAGTGCCAACGTATACTTAATTTCGATCCTTAAGGTAGTGTTGAAGGCCAGCTTCTATCCTCATTCATGTAGAAGATACAGGACGAGGACAAAACCATGGCAATCCCAAAACCGCGACACATTATCATGCCTGATATTGTGTAGGAAAACCACTGGCATTCAAGACAGCTTCCAGTGGTCTCGGAATGTATAAATATAGAGTGTATAAGGTTTTCGAGGAAATCTTATGACATTCTTTCTGCATAATTTTGACAAGCTCAGGTAACGATGATAGAGGTGGACAGTGAATATGCACCCTTCTCTCCAAAGTAGACTAGAGAGGCTCAGTAATATGGAGATCTGGTGACTGTGATGGCCAGGGGAGATGAGACAATTCATCCTCGTCCTCACAAAACCACTCCTGGACGATAGGAGCTGCGTGAACAAGGGCCCTGTCGTCATGGATCGTGGCATCAAAGTTAGGGAGCAAACTTCGTACCATCGGATTGACTCAGCTTACATTTTGGTCCGTGACTTTCAGTATATTTTGCGGCTGTCTCTGTATGCAGTATAAATCTTCGGTGCAGTGCCTCCTGAAACACCAAACACTTCGGCTGCCTTGGTTACAGAAGCACCCACCACACGATAATGAACAGTTTGCATTTTCGAATGCTCTGAGCTTAGAGGTCCCGTTCGTGATCGAACCAATAGGCTTGGCTAGCAGCAGCATTAATCTTGAAACTTGCATATACCACGGTGTTTTCGTGATTTTTGTCCGCCGCTGGTATAGCCTTATCAAATCGAGCTAATATTTTTGAAACACACTGTGTGTTCAGTTTACTCGTGTTATGCATGGGCTGTCATATGAATCGTTAAAGAAAGTTACATGTCGAGTTGAGGAACATTATTGCTCAGACTCTATTCAGAAGTATTTTTAGTTTATCAACCATCTCCAGCTTACAGTATCCTCCTCATCTAACTGTACATCGTATACATCCATCATAGTGCCAATTCCCGAATGTTCAGTCCCATTTCACGTGTGCTCTGAAGTTCTGTCCTTCCTCCTCTCCTTTCTACCCTCAATACTGGCTGTATGTCAAAACTACTTCCACATGACCACATCCGCAACACTGCCAATATACAAAAACTGTCTGCACCTGAGCACCTCCTTGACTACTTTCCTAGCTCCCTCCACTGCAGAAATCTCAGCTATGCCTCCAGATTCATCTTAGCCAGATTACCTCAAGGTGTGACGACCGCCTCATCAAGATAAATCTTTCCCAAACACAGATAATAATAATGGGATGAATTACCTGCAACTTCTCACCCCACGACTTTGAACCTCCTTTATTTAAATGTGCTTGTCTGTACTTAAATTGCTGAATGACTGAGAAGATGAAACTTCTACGTTATTTGATTCTGAAACAGTTGAGTAAAACTGAACGTACTGAACCTACTTTCCCTTTACTTTTTCTTATCAAGTCAACACTGACCCACAATATGCTAGCAAAACGCAGTCTGACGGCTCAAAAAAATTACAACCTGACTTCAAATAATTAAGTGTAAAGACTGGTCCAGACTAAAAAAAATCTTAACAATAATCCATACATTTCATTAAGCACTTACCTCACAAAAATCTTCATTACGTGAACTACTGCAATACAGCGAGCGTCAATACTGCCACCTAAATAAAGGATTCTAACTACTAAAGCCACTAACTACTAATAGGCATGTGGTTAGCAAAGGAAAAATTTTGTTGCAACGGAAATAATCTGTTTTTTACCTTAATAATGTGACATCCAGTTCAAACATGAATATAAATCGTCATTGACATCCAGTTCAAAGATATATAATCATGAGCAATTTTCAATCTCCAAGTCGGATACGTCCAGATTGTTAGCCTTCGTTAACACTTTAGACCTCTACCCTCCACCAATGCTAACTTCTCACATCTAACACACATCACTGCTGGCTGTTCACGTCCAACTGCCCAACAGTACTTCCGTCACTGCTGGCGACTAACTTCCAGCTGCCCAACACTACCGGCGATTAACTTCCAACAACGAGTCCAACCAGCAACAGAGTCTCTTACAAAGAAAACGCAGTCAGAGATTCAATGTAAAGCGCTACACAGCGCTGCCAAAACAGAAGCAGCCCACTTACAACATTCACCTTATCATTTATAACGGTTCTCTCCCACTAATCGAGTCACTAAACGATTTAGCTCCAGAAAGTCTAAAACAGATTAATGGTTCAAATGGCTCTGAGCACTATGGGACTCAGCATCTGAGGTCATCAGTCCCCTAGAACTTAGAACTACTTAAACCTAACTAACCTAAGGACATCACACACATCCATGCCCGAAGCAGGATTCGAACCTGCGACCGTAGCAGTCACGTGGTTCTGGAATGAAGTGCCTAGAACCGCACGGCCACCGCGGCCGGCAAAACAGACTAAAACTACTAACTTGGCGAACATAGGGACAGCACTCTACACTATCATTCACACCTACAAAATTTTTATCCGATCTATTCTCTGCTGCGCTAATATTTCATATGTAGCTGCTCCATCGAAGTCCCATCACTTCCTCCAAATCTCTGAATGTCACGTACTCCACTTCGCTTTCGCATCAGTTTAGCCTTCTGCACATGGATTCTTTTCCGTCTCATCAAACTCCAGGTGTTTCTCGAAGGCGCATGGAACACCTCCAGGCACGCCACACTCTCCACAAACTTTACACCAACAGTCGAGATTTCTCTCCTTCAATTTCCAACCGTAGTACGCTATCGCACCTCTGTCAACACATTCCACAATTGCTACCCCTAGACACACTGACCCAACGAACCTTCAAACGTCTATCTCTCGCAGAGAATGAAATCCACCCCGATATTTATCCATGCTGCCGACTATAAGTGTTTCCTATCTCTCCAACCTCCATCTGGACTCCCTCCTCCCACTATCTTTTCCTGCCCCTTCTCATCTTCATACTGCTACTCATAACACAGATCACCTCTCTCCTTTTTCCTTCCAAGTCTTCCATCCCAACACCTACCTTCACCTTTAGAGATGCTATCCAATAGATCCCCATATTTATTCTAACACTTTCATGCCACGGACTGCGCGGCTACTCCTGCCGGAGGTTCGAGTCCTCCCTCGGGCATGGGTGTTTGTGTTGTTCTTAGCATAAGTTAGTTTAAGTTAGTTTAAGTAGTGGGCAAGGCTATGGACCGACGACCTAAGCAGTTTGGTCCCTTAGGAATACACCCACATTTTTAACGCATTTCTAACACTTTATAACCCCACAGAACACCACGTTGTCTCTCGCTGCAATTGTTTTCGGTACTGCAGATCTTTCAGCATTTTAGTGAAAGTGCAGTGCTCCATTATATGATCGTCATCGGCCTGCAACATGTTTTAAATATATTTTATTTGTTGTTTTATACTTCTGTTATCTTTGTTTCCATTAGAAACGAAGGATATAAGCAAGTTTCGCATAAGTATCAGCAAAAATTCATGTTTAGAGAATTTCAAAAACATTTATAGAAGATTCACGTTTTATTTATATTGTTTTACCTTGAAGTATACAAAAATGGTTCAAATGACGCTGAGCACTATGGGACTTAACATCTGAGGTCATAAGTCCCCTAGAACTTAGAACTAATTAAACCTAACCAAACTAAGGACATCACACACATCCATGCCCGAGGCAGGATTCGAACCTGCGACTGCAGCGCCTAGAACCAGACTACAGCGCCTAGAACCGCTCGGCCACACCGGCCGGCTCTTGAGTTATATTTTAAACCTTTTGGCTGAGGTGTGTGATCTTTGTACAGCTTGCAAAATAAACAGGAGTTCTGAAACACATACCGTAAGACCTATGGGGGAGGAGGTATTCCAGAGTAATGAAGGGAACAAGCGCTCATAGCCTTTACGGTCTGTATTTCAGAGCCCATTCTCACAAAACCTTTTTGCTTCGAATAATCCCATTGCCAGGGCCATGAATATTGACGACTCCTCCTGGGACATCCTATGTAGGATGAACCGAAATTTCACCGACAAGCTTTCAGAGGTTATGTATATTTATGGGTCAAAATAACAAAAAGAGTCTATTACATATGGACTCTAAAATGCCTTTCGGTGGAATTCAGGTTCACCGTGTATACACCGGTAGCATGTACGAAGTGTGTCAAACGAACGGAAGGTCTGGTTGCCGACTAAAGCCTGCATGAATTCACTGAAAGAAGTAGTATCTGTCCTGCTGGTATGTAGCTCCTCATACCTGTCGACTGAAGGTACATTCAAAAGAAGCGATGCACCGTAAGCGATCCTGCTCCTATAACATAGCTAGAAAGGTCTTCTGCTTGATTTTCGGAGCCAAAATTGGCCTCCGTAAAGGGAGCTCCTCATGTACGGCGTGCAGCGGCACTGAGTCGTGCCCTGCGGAGAGGCTCGCGTGACGAGAGGTGATAAGCAGAGAGATTTGTTGGACGTTCCTCAGGAACAGCCAACTGCGAACAGCGGCGGCCCAGTCCAGAGATTCTGCAGCCGGAGCATTCCGCAGGAATTACGGCGCAGGGATATCTTACGTCACTGCAGGGCGGGCGACAGGCGGAGGAGGAACATGGCTGCTGCCGACCTTCGTTCGCTGCGAAGATCGACGCAGCAACATTGAACGACAGCGTTTAATAAACACTATGTAAATTAGGTGACTGTATATTTAATATTCCACTATTCTACCATAGTGTGTCCTCCTTGACCTTGACGGGAAAAAGAGGTGCTTCTTGGGAAGATATTTTGTTGCAGATACAAAAGCAGAAGTGTGTGTGGTGAGAAAAGAGGGAAGATCCGGAAATATCCACATCTACCCTGTTTGACAAAAAGAATCCGGGCACTGCCATGTAATTCGAAATTGATCGCCAGATGTCACGGAGGGCGGACCCACCACTATAAAAGGAGACGAGAATTTTCAATAACAGCAGGAGGGCTCGCTCAGAGGAGTCCAGTGGCTACGAAGGTGGTCTAGTGGTTGCATATCATCTGATTAATAAATTCATCAGCGACATTTCAACCCTTCTAAAGCTACCCATTGTCGGTGAAGTGACTGAAGCGAAAACGCGAAGGAATTATTACTCTGGAGTTTCAAAGTGCTACCAGCATGTTGTTATTGTTGTCTTCAGTCCTGAGACTGGTTTGATGCAGCTCTCCATGCTACTCTATCCTGTGCAAGCTTCTTCATCTCCCAGTACTTACTGCAACCTACATCCTTCTGAATCTGCTTAGTGAATTCATCTCTTGGTCTCGCCGGCCGTGGTGGCCAAGCGGTTAAAGGCGCTACAGTCTGGAACCGCGCGACCGCTACGGTCGCAGGTTCGAATCCTGCCTCGGGCATGGATGTGTGTGATGTCTTTAGGTTAGTTAGGTTTAAGTAGTTCTAAGTTCTAGGGGACTGATGACCTTAGAATATAAGACCCATAGTGCTCAGAGCCATTTGAAACATTTTCTTGGTCTCCCTTTACGATTTTTACCCTCCACGCTGCCCTCCAATACTAAATTGGTGATCCCTTGATGCCTCAGAACATGTCCTACCAACCGGTCCCTTCTTCTTGTCAAGTTGTGCCACAAACTCCTCCCCAATTCTATTCAGTACCTCCTCATTAGTTATGTGATCTACCCATCTAATCTTCAGCATTCTTCTATAGCAGCACATTTCGAAAGCTTCTATTCTCTTCTTGTTCAAACTATTTATCGTCCATGTTTCACTTCCATACATGGCTACACTCCATACAAATACTTTCAGAAACGACTTCCTGACACTTAAATCTATACTCGATGTTTACAAATTTCTCTTCTTCAGAAACGCTTTCCTTGCCATTGCCAGTCTACATTTTATATCCTCTCTACTTCGACCATCATCAGTTATTTTGCTCCCCAAGTAGCAAAACTCATTTACTACTTTAGGTGTCTCATTTCCTAATCTAATTCCCTCAGCATCACCCGACTTATTTCGACTACATTCCATGATCCTCGTTTCGCTTTTGTTGATGTTCATCTTATATCCTCCTTTCAAGACACTGTCCATTCCGTTCAACTGCTCTTCCAAGTCCTTTGCTGGTTCTGACAGAATTACAATGTCATCGGCGAACCTCAAAGTTTTTATTTCTTCTTAATGGACTCTAATACCTACTCCGAATTTTTCTTTTGTTTCCTTCACTGCTTCCTCAATACACAGATTGAATAACATCTGGGAGAGGCTACAAATCTGTCTCACTCCCTTCCCAACCACTGCTTCCCTTTCGTGTCCCTCGACTCTTATAACTACCATCTGGTTTCTGTACAAATTGTAAATAGCCTCCCTGCATTTTACCCCTGCCACCTTTGAAAGAGCATATTCAAGTCAACATTGTCAAAAGCTTTCTCTAAGCCTACAAATGCTAGAAATGTGGGTTTGCCTTTCCTTAGTCTATTTTCTAAGATTTGTCGTAGGGTCAATATTGCCTCACGTGTTCCAACATTTCTGCGGAATTCAAACTGATCTTTGCCGAGGTCGGCTTCTACTAGTTTTTCCATTCGTCTGTAAGGAATTCGCGTTAGTATTTTGCAGCTGTGACTTATTAAACTGATAGTTTGGTAATTTTCACATCTGTCAACACCTGCTTTCTTTGGGATTGTATTTATTATATTCATCTTGAAGTCTGAGTGTATTTCGCCTGTCTCATACATCTTGCTCACCAGATGGTAGAGTTTTGTCAGGACTGGTTCTCCCAAGACCGTCAGTAGTTCCAATGGAATGATGTCTACTCCCAGGGCCTTGTTTCGACTCAGGTCCTTCAGTGCTCTGTCAAATTCTTCACGCAGTATCATATCTCCCATTTCATCTTCATCTACATCCTCTTCCATTTCCATAATATTGTCCTCAAGTACATCGCCCTTGTATAGACCCTCTATATACTCCCTCCACCTTTCTGCTTTCCCTTCTTTGCTTAGAACTGGGTTTCCATCTGAGCTCTTGATATTCATACAAGAGGCTCTCTTTTCTCCACTTTAATTATCCTGTAGGCAGTACCTATCTTACCCCTAGTCAGATAAGCCTCTACGTCCTTTTATTTGTCCTCTAGCCATCCCTGCTTAGCCATTTTGGACTTCCTGTCGATCTCATTTTTGAGACTTTTGTATTCCTTTGTGCCTGCTTCATTTACTGCGTTTTTATATTTTCTCCTTTCATCAATTAAATTCAATATTTCTTCTGTTGCCCAAGGATTTCTACTAGCCCTCGTCTTTTTACCTACTTGATCCTCTGCTGCCTTCACTACTTCATCCCTCAGAGCTACCCATTCTTCTTCTACTGTATTTCTTTCCCCCATTCCTGTCAATTGTTCCCTTATGCTTTCCCAGAAAATCTGTATAACCTCTGGTTTAGTCAGTTTATCCAGGTCCCATCTCCTTAAATTCCCACCTTTTTGCAGTTTCTTCAGTTGTAATCTACAGTTCATAACCAATAGATTGTGGTCAGAGTCCACATCTGCCCTTGGAAATGTCTTACTATTAAAAACCTGGTTCCTAAACCTCTGTCTTACCATTATATAATCTATCTGATACCTTCTAGTATCTCCAGGCTTCTTCGATGTATAGAACCTTCTTTTATGATTCTTGAACCAGTGTTAGCTATGATTTAGTTATGCTCTGTGCAAAATTCCACCGGACGGCTTCCTCTTTCATTTCTCTCACCCAATCCATATTCACCCACCCACTATGTTTCCTTCTCTCCCTTTTCCTACTCTCGAATTCCAAACACCCACGACTATTAAATTTTCATCTCCCTTCACTACCTGAATAATGTCTTTTATCTCATCATCCATTTCATCAGCAGAGCTAGTTGGCATATAAACGTGAACTACTGTAGTAGGCATGGGCTTCGTGTCTATCTTGGCCACAATAATGCGTTCACTATGCTGTTGGTAGTAGCTTACCCGCACTCCTATTTTTTTATTCATTATTAAACCTACTCCTGCATTACCCCTATTTAATTTTGTATTTATAACCCTGTATTCACCTGACCAAAAGTCTTGTTCTCCTGCCACCGAACTTCACTAATTCCCACTATATCTAACTTTAACCTATCCATTTCCCTTTTTAAATTTTCTAACCTAGCATAACGAATGTTTATACGTTGTTAAAATGCAGGGCTATAGTGGTTGAGCGGCTCCCGGTGAGCATCATATTTTCGTAGTCGATGGTAAGCGACGCTTGGGATGGTGTATGATGTGATACCTGTGGCAAGTGGATGACCTAAAGCGAGTACCTGGGAGTGCTGAATCACGCTATACCATATGCTAACCCGATGGAAGAGTCTGACTTTGGCGAATACATGGTGAGCGCTACCTATCATTGACTGCAGTGCTACAATTGAGGTACAGAAGAGGTGGTGGTATGGTAAGGGGGTGTTTCTCGCAGCTACGCTGTGGTCCCATTATTGCGGTTAAGAAAACAGTAAATGTGGGAGGATATGAAAACATTTTACAGCGTTGTTGGAGTTGGGCTGTTTGGGGGAGAAGACCAGACAGCGAGGTCATCGGTCTCATCGGATTAGGAAAGGACGGCGAAGGAAGTTGGCCGTGCCCTTTCAAAGGAACCATTCCGACATGTACCTGGAGCGATTTAGGGAAATCACGGAAAACCTAAATCAGGATGACGTACGCGGGATTGAACCATCATCCTCCCGAATGCGAGTCCAGTGTGATAGCCACTGCGTCACCTCGCTCGGTTTACAGCACTGTGTACTGTGTACAGCAGAGGAACAGTTGCGAGACAATTATTTGTAACGGCGTGACAGTGCAAACTGTCACAAAGCAGCATTTGTGACCCAATGGTTTTGTGGACAACAGCCGGCCGCGGTGGTCTCGCGGTTCTAGGCGCGCAGTCCGAAACCGTGCGACTGCTACGGTCGCAGGTTCGAATCCTGACTCGGGCATGGATGTGTGTGATGTCCTTAGGTTAGTTAGGTTTAAGTAGTTCTAAGTTCTAGGGGACTGATGACCACAGCTGTTAAGTCCCATAGTGCTCAGAGCCATTTTTTTTTGTGGACAACAGTATTCTTGAAAAGGACTGGTCCGCCCAGAGGTCGGACTTGAACCTAATGGAACTCATTTGGAATACATTATAACGTCACTTTCGCTCCAGACCCAGCGATCAACGTCACTACATTGTCTGGTTGTAGCTCTTGGGGGAAAATAGATTGGCACTCCTGCACAGGCATTCAGGAAAGTCCAAACTATCTTAAAGGTGGAAGTTGTCCGCACCCAATATTAATGTCCACTACTAGGTATTCGGTTACTTTTAATCAGATAGCAACATTGAACGACAGCATTTGGTACACACTATGTAAATTAGGTAATTATAAATTTAATATTCTACTAACTTGAAAAAGGGTTCTCTAATTTTACTCAACCGGGTTTCGTGAACTATGTTGCGTTTCTTCCAGAGATTCTCATTTAAGTCTCCCAAACAGTTCGGTTACACTTTCATATGGGCTATATTGAGAAGACACAGCAACAAGGCCCCTTACAGTCTACGGCAGAGAATACTTGTTACCAATACTAACGATCCTTCTGTCCTTTTCATTCGCGTATCGAGCAAAGCAAAATGAATGTATACCTCTGTATGCATCCTTATGGATTTTATATTACCATGACCCGTATGAAAGATACACGATGATAGCAGGAGAATGGTCACTCAATCTTCCTTGAAAAAGGGTTCTCTAATTTTAATCAACCGGGCTTCGTGAACTATGTTGCGTTTCTTCCAGAGATTGTCATTTAAGTCTCCTAAACAGTTCGGTTACACTTTCATATGGGCTGTATCGAGAGGACACGGCCATATGAACGCATTTCTGATACCGTTCGTCTGTTATCATACCAACTTTGTCAGAACTTGAGACGCTTTAACAATACTCTAGCTTTGTCCGCACTAGCGTCTTATGTACGATTTCCGTTACAGATTCACTGCACCTTTCTAGAGCCGTTTCAACGAATCCAAGACGTCCTTATGCCTTCCCTAATACATATGAAGTATGTAACACACCAGGAGGGTCTCAGGATCTAGAAGTGGGACACAAAAGAGGTGCTGGAACGTAGAAGGGGAAGGCAGAACTTTGCAACAGCAAATCAGAAGGGAAAGAATTCCATAAAGATAATAGATTAGCAAGTAATGAGTTCCGAGTTCAACAAGGCACTGAAAGATTTAAGCGCTCGTCAGTGAGAGACGTAGACAATACGCTAAGTTTTCATGGACACTTGTTGTGACATGAACGCCACATATTAGAAACACAGCAATGCGGACATGACTGAGATAATGTAGGTGTAATAACTGGGGTACACTGTGGGGCAAATCTCTTACATTGTGCAGTCAGAGCCAGTTAGTGCCGTAGGACGGATTCAGAGACGTCATGGATATGTTCCTTGCGGACACTTGTACAGAAACCCTCGAATCACTGTGATTTTTGGACGGCCGTCAAGAGTGTGCTGCCTGTCACCATCTCTCTCTTTTCATGATCGCTCACATTCTTTTCTCGTGTACAAACTGAAGCTCTGTAAATTCCTATCTCTTTTAGCTTGCGGAAACTGCAGCAATGGCGCACTGCCACGCTAAATTCACTTTGACTATGGGAGTTTCTTGTGCCCTAATGTCTAAGGGAGAGTGTGGCGTGGTGGCATTAGTTTCGAGACTTCGTAGAATCACCCAATGCCACACACTGCTATAGACTGACAAATATCACGCACAAAGCTGATTCAAATTGTTCATTTTGTTGGTTTCAGTCGGTACCATTACAAACCAATCTTCATTCAGTCAATATTTCTTTTTTTAACTTATTAAATAGAATCAACAGAGGTTCATGTACGGTAACTGGTGAATGACGAAGGTCACAGTGTAAGAGAGGAAGAAATCCATACGCATCAATGCGTCATCGCTCTCTTGTGTTTAGCTGGTAGCCGGATACATTTCAAAACCTATGTGCTTGAGTCACATCTTTTTTTATATAGACTACATTTGTTTTTCTGCTACTTCTTTCTTCACAGCACATTACATGCACTGTCTCCGCTTCCGGTATTGAGGCTGAGCTATGATCAGCTGCAGTTTTGTAGGATTTGTAATTCATATTTTCATGTTCCCAGATCCATCATTCCTACACGTAATCTTTCTTGACTTTATTCGATTACTTTTGCGGCTCGACGGATGTCGTGCTTTTAGTACCATTAACGTATTGAGTGCATTTGATAGTCTTGTCACCCTTAAATATACAGGGTGTCCGAAAAGCCTTTCCCTCATTACATAAATTGTTAACTCCGGCTAGAAGTAAGATACAAATATGAAACTGGTGTCTAATTGTTTACAGACTATCAACGTTTTTTTCACACATCAGTAAACTTCCACATTAGCACCCTTCGTAGCACGTAGCACATCTAAGCGATATTCAATTTCCGTCCACACATTATCCAACATCAATGGAGGGATCGATTCAACTACTGTGGTTATCCGTTGCCGCAGGGTTTCAAGATCTGGTACACGTGTTCGGTAGACCTCATCCTTGACATAACCCCATAAAAAGAAGTCTAATGGGGTTATGTCAGGAGAGCGTGGAGGCGAAACCGTTGGCCCATCACGACCAATCCATCTCCCAGGAAAGGTCACATCGAGATAGGCACGGACGTCCAAACCCCAATGAGGCGGTGCACCGTCTTGCTGAAACAAGACATCGGGGTGATACTGAAGCAGCTGAGAAACAGCATACAGTTGCAACATTTCCAGATACACTGCAGATGTGAAGGTAGCCCCGGCGAAGAAGAATGGCCCGGTAATTCGATCGTGTAATAGGGCGCACCAAACATTTACCTTTGGACTGCCTCTGGTGCACTCCATGACCTCGCCAGGGGGTTGTGAACCCCAAATTCGCACATTATGGCGATTCACTACTCCACTGACAAAAAAGCCACAGTCGGAAAAGGCAATTCGTCTGAGATAACCATCATCGTCCTCAATACGTGATAGCATTTCGACCGCAAAGTCATAGCGACGTGTATTGTCATTGAGCAACAAGGTCTGAACGATCTGCACTTTTTATGCACGAAACAATAAACGTTTGTGTAAAATGTCATGGAGAGAGGTTTTTGGCATCTGTAATTCACGTGAGGCCCTGCGCACCGATTTCTTCGGACTTCGCAGAAAAGACTGCCTTACAGCTTCCTCCCTGTCTGCTGAGGTTCTTGGTCGATCAGACCTCGGAAGGTCAGCAACCGATCCTGTGTTCTTGAACCTTTCATACCAGGCTTTAATGCTCTTGGCATCAGGTGGATTCCTTCCAAATGTTGTCTGGAATTGTCTCTGCACTGTGGTTGGTGATCGTGTCTCATGGTACCACAGGACACACTGTGCCTTCTCCTGATTAGTTAACATGGCTTCTTGGGCACTGCACCTCATCCACTACTTACGTACTGCGAGCCTAAAACAGAAAAAAAAACTTTGATAGTTGTAAACAGTTCGACACAAGTTTCATATTTGTATCTTACTTCTAGTCTGAGTTATCAATTTATGTAATCAGGGAAAGACTTTTCGGACACCCTGTACGTCTTGTGCCCTCCAACTGTTCAGCGTACATGTACCTATATTAAAGACATCGACCCATCTTCCCACGTCTGAGGAGACAAGGATTACACACACATCTTTGTGGTTCACTGCAATAAAGTAAAAGGTATGTAATTGCACAGCATAAGATGAAATTACTGTAAGTTCAGGTGTTGCTTTCACCATACTTCGACCGGTTTAATGGGTTTCATTTCATGTGACGCTGTACTACAACGACTGCAAAAGCTTTCAAATTCCTTGTCACAAGAGGACGAGGAGTGACTAGGTAAAGACAGCACCTGAAGTTGCCTGAAGATAGGAGAGGGCCTCTGGCTCTAACCTCTTCTAATACAAATGTTCACAGAAATTCTTACCTTGCCCGCAATATGTAACAGTCGAAATGCTAGTTGTATCCAATGACACTCCTAACCACCAGTCGGGCGTTACATCGCTGTACTGATGAACAATACAGGCTTGTAGATTGCAGTCGCAATTCAGTGGCCATTACAGCTAGAAGCGTCTGTGACGGATGGATAACAGAAGCTGAAGCAGTGGCTTGCGAGAAACCACTTCAGATGCCAGAAGACAGCGTCGAATGGTCAACATAGATCCTCTCACGTTGCAATATCCCGGCTTTGGGGTAACACTGAGAACGAAGCTGTACGGTCAGTAATGCCCATACAAGTAGTACGGTGGCTATCCCGTTGTATGGTCTCATTGCATGGAACAGTGTCCGCCGTTCGTTACATAAGATTGTCTTATAGTGTCACAAACTCATTAGCGGCTCCGCAGCCGCCGACTGCATATACCTGCCAAGCATTTAAACAATAATTAGCGAAGAAAGTAACCAAAAACATGGACAAATCATAGGAAGAACTGCTTCAGTACAGCACAGAACGTAACTGAAAGAAATACGCAGCAAGACGAACTAAAATGACATTGCTGTTCAACGACAGTAGTTACACTGAACTCACCGCGATTCATGTTGGCCCCTGGACATTACAGTCGGCGGGACACGGTTCTTAATAGGGTGTGTGATAGCTACTGTCTGCAGTGTGTGCTCTGCAGCGTGCTCCCATAGTTGCCAGAAAGTTGGTGCGAAGTTACTGTGGTTGGGTGTTCCATTCCTGCATCAGCGCAGTTGAGTTTCTGGATGGTCGTTGGTGCATATGGAGGCGCTGAAATACGTTTCGTCAAAGCTTCCTCAGGCGCCTGATGGGACTGAATTCGGGTGAACTGGCAGGCCAATCCATTCGCCGAATATCCTCTCGTTCGGAGAGCTGCTCCACCTGCGCATTTCGATGCAGTCGCTCATTGTCATCCACAAAAATGAAGCCAGGATCGATGCACCCCTGTAAAGATGCACTTGGGGAAGCAGTACTGTATCAGTAACATTGACTGTAGAGTGTACTGTGTTCAGAGATTTGGAGATCACTACGCCAATGCGACGTTATGCTTCCCCCCGCTATAACACCTGGACCACCAAAACAATGATGTTTGACAATGCTGAACGTGCCCCTTTAACGGCGAGAGTTTGGAGCAGTATTGTTGCTTATAACACTGTCGAACATGAACCTCCTACCAGAAGAACACCTTACCAACTTTTCGTCTAGCGGGGAAGCACGTTGTAGAGCAAGCATTGCCGACCGTTGTGACAACACGTCCTATTAAGAGTCACGTCTCTTTATTTACAATACCTGGGGGGCCATCATAAATCTCTGTGCCCCAGTAGCTGAGTGGTGCATTTGGCTTTTGGCAGTGCTGCGGTGAGGACGCGCTATTTGTGTTCCTGCCGCCGAGCGAGTGCTCGTGAGGTTTACATCATACTCGACCGTTTCGCGCGTGCCGTACTCAGCATATAGATCAGCATGGCGCACCAATACAGAAAAACGATGATCAAATTTGCGTTCCGAAACGATTGGCACGATCCAAAGCACTTGAAGTCGAACGATTCCTACTAGAAGAGGCAAAAATCCCGGCGACCAACATTCTTGGCATTCATTTGTCCCTTGTGAGTAGCCTCGTATATGTCAAGATCATCAACGAAGCAACATGTGAACGGATCCTTCGGGAGACGAAAGAGTGCCTCCGTTTCTGCCATGCTAATGGCAATATGGAGACTGTGCACGTCGATTATTCTGCATGGAACTTCGCACGGTCAGACTTTTCGAACTTCCATTCGAACTACCGGCGGAGGACGTCGTGGCAGCGCTGCGCCCCTACGGCAGGGTGCATAATCACATTGCGGAAAAATGGACACAATTCCAGACATATCCTGTACTGAGCGGTGTTCCCCAGGTCCGAATAGAACATAGAAGACATGTACGTTCATATCCGAATATCGGTGGGTACCGTGTCATCGTCATCTACGACGGGCAACCGAAAACCTGCTATGATTATGGGAAGGACGGACACCTCAGATCCGAATGTATCCAATGTCGAATCACTCAACTGCCGCCGGCTGACGCGGACCCGTCATCGCAGCCGACGCTGCTTCCTGAGACTAATGTAGCAGACCTCACGATAGCTACCACTTCACCACGATAGCTGATATCCACGGTTGAGTCACCACTCCATCCTCCAATACAGGGCGATGACGACACATGCGTTCTACAAGTTAAGATTCACCTCCGATGGCGCCGCCCCCGTCGACGGATGAAGCGATAGACAACGATAGCATGGCAGTAGACTCGCTTATTGTGCCAACGGTGGCCTTTGTGCCGGAACGTCGTGAGTCGTTGCCATCGTCTGACACAGAAGGACACACCAGGAAGCAACGCTCTCCGAAGCGACGGAAGCGTAGAGCAACTTCCGAACGGGATGCGACCAAGCCTCCAGAGGACAGTGACTCCACCTTCAATGACGACGCTACCACAGAGGCAGCCACCATTTGCTGCAGTGTGGCACCACCGAACGCAACTGAGGGCAAGTCACACATATCTACAGAGGCCCAATCGGATGCCGATAAGCCGGATAGATGCTGCCCACTACATTCTGGAGTGCAGGCACCCATGCCATGTCCTGAGACAGCTAGGGAAGCCGATCTTGCTCTGAGTTCCCCGGCGTGGGCGGATGACCACGACGACGACGGCACCATGCACGTTACGCGATTGGCGCCGGCTCTCTAGAAACGATTGCAGATGAGGTTTGGGGGGATGCGGAGGTGCCGATACAACAGGAAACTCCATGGACAATTTCAATCTCAATGGATAACTTAGCACCTGCAGTTCGAAAACAAGCGTATAGTATAGGCATTGTTAACCTCAGTACGATAAGAAAGGCAGTGAAGATCCAGTTGCTGCGTGAGATGATTCGTTCTTCGGGTGTCGACATTGCTTGTTGCAAGAAGTGTATATAGCGGCCCTCCCTGTCTTCTACGGTTATGTGACATGTGTGCCACCGGCGGACCGAAATGGCAGCAGTACGGCAATACTAGTGCGCGACAGAATTGCCATCGAAGAAGTGACCTACCTTCCGTCAGGTAGGGAGCTGGCGATCACAGCGCTGGGCACGCACATCATTAACATTTACGCTCCATCTGCAACTGACCAACGCCGCGAGCGATCGCAGTTCTACTCGGAGGATATCGTCCCCCTCTTTATTAGTCGATTCGATCAGTATCTTTGGCGGCGACTTTAACTGTGTTCTCCACCCCAAAGACCAAGTCCCACATTTCTCGACTTGTCAAGAATTTCAGCTAATGCTTCAAGATCTGCTTCTCACCGTCACTTGGGAGAAACTGCATGGTGATTGTCCCGGAGCCACTTACCTTACTAGTAGGTCAGCCAGTCGCTTAGATCGCATTTATGTCTCACGAGCTCTAGCGCCGGGAGTGTTGGACGCTTGCCTTCTCCGGTCATAGCGCTTTCATATGCACGGTCACTCTACAGCAGCAGCGGATATGGCGCAGCCGTGGACCCTGGAAGCTGAATGTGGCACACCTTCAAGACCCGGAATGCCGTCAGATTATCACCAGCACATGGATGGATCGCGCACGTCGTCTTCCCCGATATCCTTCGACTCTAGCATGGTGGACTGAATGCGTAAAACCAGCGTTTCGGCGTGTGCTAACACAATATGTAAAAGACATCGCAGCCTGGCAAGGTTACACCTTGGACTCGCCACCCAACCACTGTCACCAGACCGACAAATGGAAAGCCACCGAATTAAAGGTAAAATATTGTCTCTTGCGAGGCGACGGTCAGAGGAGGTCGTCGTGCGGTCGCGACGTCAAGATCGCGCGGGAGGACAAAACCCGTCTATGTATCACATCGTGCTCGACAGCCGCCGACGCCGACAGCAGCTGATCACGGACATCATTTTGACCGATGGTAGGATCGTAATGACTCAGGCGGCGGTTGCAGACCACTGTCGCCGGTTTTACAAAGAGTTGACTACGGGGGATGCGGGCGATCATGACATACTGCAGCACACCTTCGACAATGCAGCAGTGGCATCGCCTTTAACTGGACTTACACGGGACGACATCGAGGACGCGCTTAACAAGAGAGCACTCAGCAAGTCTCCTGAGCCAGACGGATAGCCGCTCGAGTTTTATCGGACTTTCCGCGATCTAATGATGCCCCGATGGATCACCATGTACTAAGAACTGATGATCCCCGGTTCCCACGTGCCACCTGGATTCGTGGAAGGTCTCCTCTTACCGATACACGAGCCTTCCAGAGGCCAATTGCAATGCTAAACTCGGACTATAAAATCTTCGCCCGACTACTCGCCGACTGCATAAAGAAGGTTCTGCCACTACTCCTATCCATAGAGCAAACGACACAGGGCGGAGTGACCAACATGCAAACGGTAACCAGCGAATGCTGGGATTTAATAACCATCGCCAAATCCTGTCGCCTTCGAGCTGTTCTGATCTCCATTGACTTTGACCATTCCTTCGGCAGAGTTCACTAAAAGTTCCTTCTGTCAGCTATGCCTCGCATGGGCTTCCCGCCTGACTTTCTCGACGTCTTTCAGCACCTTTACCGCGGAGCTGCATCCCGTGTGCTGGTGAATGGACGGATTGCGGGTC
Source organism: Schistocerca americana (assembly GCF_021461395.2). Lineage (NCBI taxonomy): Eukaryota > Metazoa > Arthropoda > Insecta > Orthoptera > Acrididae > Schistocerca > Schistocerca americana. The sequence continues at coordinate 207,467,690 of NC_060123.1, read as the reverse complement.
CTTTGCCGATACGGCTGTCAGTTCGCCAAGGATCCCCACTCTTCATGATCCTTTACTAGATCGCACTAGAACCACTTGTCGGAGTGTTGAAACACATTCTTTCGGGCATGTCATTAACGGATCACGTCTTTAACTGCAGGATATATGCTGATGACCTTCTCTTACTTTTCCGCTCTGGTGACGAGGTACGCTCCGTGATACAATGGATCAATCGCTATGGATTGGCAGCGGGCAGCCTCATGAATGTGGCAAAGTCGGCAGCGATGCCTATGCTTTAGCCCCACTTCCACTAGTCAACAATATCCGGTTCTTGGGCATAACATTTACACAGGATGTGCGACGCACAGCTGCCATGAACTATAAACGATTACTACAGGCGATACGCACAGACGTTCGCCGGAACCTACTTCGACGGATGGACCCCCCTACAGGGTGCGGAATACCTCGACCTTCACGTGGCGACTAAGATGATCCACATGGCTCAGGTTCTACCACTATCACCAGCGATGGTACACAGACTGCAGTCAGCGTTTGGATATCATCTTACCGCTGGACTCCTATTCAAAGTCCGCTACGAAACACTCACCTGCCTCCGCGTGAAAGCGGACTGGGACTTGTACGAGCGAGAGCTACAGCATTATAAATGTGCACAATGATGAAATTTTGGACCCATCAAGATTCTTCCCTTACGGGACGTCTGTTAGAGGAATTGATGCCGGCGTCTCTTCTGCCATCTGTCACGATTGCGCACATTACTCCCTCACATTTACAGGTTGCTGCTAAGATCCATCCCTTTCAATGTGATTGAGAGGAAAAGCCCGATCACTCTATGGCCTGCAGAGTGGAGAGCGGTCCAGAAGCAGTTCCTCCCCACGCGGGTACAAGCCACGTGGTACCAGGTTGTGAACGGGAAAGTTGTAACACGACAATGGCTGCATGCTATTGGGATGACGGAATCCGCCTTTGCCCACGTTGCCACCTCGTGGATACTGACACAAACAGTTTAACATGTGGATCGGCGTTAGAGGTATGGCTGCTAGTGCAGAAGATCGTCGCCTGCTACCTACGTATCGCGCCTCGCACAATTGAGCCACGGCTCCTCCTTTGTCCGGTGGATACTTATTTCCCGCCTGCGAAGAATCACGCCCTCACATGGTTTAAAAGCATATCCATATACTACCTCTTTCGAGATAGTGAGAAGACGGTACTTAATTACTGGCAATTTCTCCAGGACAGTCATAGCACACTTGAGCGCACACCCCGATACCAACAGCTATTTGCACAGTGTCTTCGATAACCCCCCTCACAGTTGTGGAGTACCGGGCAGAGGATGACCGCCGTTATGGAGCTCCACACGCTGCGAAATGTTTATCAAATGGCTCTGAGCACTATGGGACTTAATATCTCAGGTCATCAGTCACCTAGAACTTAGACCTACTTAAACCGAACTAACCTAAGGACATCACACGCATCCATGCCCGAGGCAGGATTCGAACCTGCGACCGTAGCGGTTGCGAGGTTCCAGACTGTAGCGCCTAGAGCCGCTCGGCCACCCCAGCCGGCGAAATGTTTATCAACTTGGAACAAGAATCTGTACGCAGATGGGCCATGCGCGTGGAATGGCGTGCAAGACTTGCTTGCATTTTCCTTTCTCTATTATCTTTAATTATACGGTTAGTTTGAAATACCATTTCATAGTTTCTAAGGTACTCTAGCTCTGTTATTGGTATGGATGTAAACTATAATTTTGCTTGTCATAACTGACAAACGCCTTTTTCCTAATAAAAACAAAAAAAAACAAGAAAATAAAAAAAGTTGTCTTTGCGACAGAATGCCAATCCTCAGGGTCCGGGTTCGATTCCCGGCTGGGTCGGAGATTTTCTCCGCTCAGGGAATGGGCGTTTTGTTGTCCTAATCATCATCAACTCATCCCCATCGACGCACAAGTCGCCGAAGTGGCGTCAAACCGAAAGACTTGCACCCTGCGAACGGTCTACCCGACGGGAGGCCCTAGTCGCACGACATTTTATTTATAAATCTGTGAGTTTAGTGCAATTATTATCTTTGATTAAAAGTGTTATTTCTGGGTAGTTCACTGCGTATTTCTTTGTCACATTCTGCACTCTACAGTAGCTGCTCTTTCTACGTATGTTTCATGATTCTTCGAACGATATTACTTAGCAGCACCACATAAGGCAGAAGTTACTATAGTCCGTATGGGGTAGACCTGAGTGATTTTGGAACCTATATTAATGATTTTTTACAACAAAGTAACAAAAACATTGCCACACTGATTCTATGCATTTATTGTACATTATTTTTTAAGTTAAATATTTGGTCCCACAGAACAGTGTACGACATCGATGAAAGGCCTTCGTGGAGTGCGAGGGCCGTTGGTGGGAGCTCCGTACACCACAGTTTTCAACCCAGAACAAAATTTTAAAAAAACTGCTTTGTGACTAGTACGTGGAGTTATTTCAAAAAATGGTTTATAACAAAATGGCGTTACTCTGAATTAAAAGTCAATGGTTTCGACAAAAAAGTCGTTATAAAACGCGTACCCAAAATTTAAATAAAATATATCTCAAAAGTCCTATGTACTGCAGTACAAAAACACCGACGCGAAACTTACAGATACAGATGACCCATACACTATGTGATCAAAAGTATCCGAACACCTGGCTGAAGATCACTTACAACTTCTTGGCACCCTCCAACGGTAATGCTGGAATTCAATATGGTGTAGGCCCACCCTTGGCCATGATGACAGTTTCCACTCTTGCAGGCATACGTTCAATGAGGTTCGGGAAGGTTTCTTGGGGAATGATAGCTTGTTCTCCACGGAGTGCTTCACTGAGAAGAAGTATTGATCTCGGGCGGTGAGGCCTGGCACGAAACGATACAAAACATCCCAACGGTGTTCTATAGGATTCAGGTCAGGACTCTGTGCAGGCCAGTCCAGTACAGGGATGTTATTGTCGTGAACCCACTCCGACACAGGCCGTAGCACCACCGCCTCCGAATTCTACTGTTGGCACTACACAGGCTGGCAGATGACGTTCACCGGGCTTTCACCATGCCCATACCCTGCCATCGAATCGCCACACTGCGTACCGTGATTCGTCGCTCCATACAAAATATTTCCGCACTTCAGTCGTCCAATGTTTACGCTCCTTACACCGAGTGAGGCGTCGTTTGTCATATACCGGCGTGATGTGTGCCTTATGAGTAGCCGCTCGACCATGTAATCCAAGGTTTCTCACCTTCAGCCTAGCTGTCATAGTATTTACAGTGGATCCTGATAATGTTTGGAATTCCTATGTGATGGTCTGGATCAATGTGCGCCTATTACACACTACGACCCTCTTCAACTGTCGGCGGTCTCTGCAGTTAACAGACGAGGTCGAACCTGTACGCTTTTGTGCTGTATGTGTCTCTTCACGTTCCCACTTCACTATCACATCGGAAACAGTGGACCAAGGGATGATCAAGAGTGTGAAAATCTCGCATACAGACGTATGACACAAGTGACACCCAATCATCTGACCACGTTCGAAGTCCTTGAGTTCAGCTTAGCGCCCCATTCTGCTCTCTCACGATGTCTGATGACTATTGAGGTCGCTGATATGGGGTGATTGGCAATAGGTGGCAGCGCAATACACCTAATATGAAAAACGTATGTTTTTGGGGATGTCGGGATACTTTTGATCTCATAGTGTAGCTCCCGCCAACTTGCAAAATGTTGTTTACAAAAAAATAGCTTTCAGACTTTCATCTCCTATTTATTGAAGTTGAAGAAAACTTTAATCTGAAAACTGACGTAACTTTTAATCTGCTACGCCAGGAACGTAGAGAAGGCTTTTTTTTCGCCTATGTCGAAGCATTCTCATTTTGATGAAATAATATCGGTCAACTTGGTTCTGCTTGCCTATCGAGAGGATTTTATAATATTAGGATTACTTGTCGAACCTTTATAAATACGTTTGTTCTGCATGTTGAAGCTCACACGTTTTGCTTCGTATAGAAGACACTTCGAAATGATAAGTTAAGCAGACATGAGACATGCAAGTGCTGTATTTTAGTTGATATCATTGCCCTCTGTAATACTACAGTATGTGGAAGGTGAGTAACTGAAATTAACAGGACCCGTGTCCCGTCGGTAACTAATTATAGTATTACATCAACTGCATTGTCCGGCCCTGGTAGCTGAGTGGGCAGCGTGAGAGAATGCCAATCCTAAGGGTCCGAGTTCGATTCCCGGTTGGGTCAGAGATTTTCTCCGCTCATGGACTGGGTGTTGTGTTCTCCTGATCATCAACATTTCAACCCCATCGACGCGCAAGTCGCCGCAGTGGCGTCAAATCGAAAGATCTGCACCCGGCGAGCGGTCTATCCGACGGGAGGCCCTAGTCACACGACAACACATAAGTTGCATTGTCCACCACCGTAGCTGAGTGCATTCTGGCACAGTAGTAGCAGGGAAACCTGTGTGTCACCCCAAGTACGTTATCCAAGATGGCCACATCACCCCAGGGGTGACGTCACCCCTAGTACCGTTATCCAGTATGGCAGCCGTGACGCAAGTGCTTTTGTTCACGTGACATCAGCTGATGACACAATTGACATCATTCAAGATGGCGGGAAGTCTGAATTTTTGGAGGGAAGATAGCGCAATTGGGCTACCTCTACTAACCCAAGTAAGTGCCACGCCTCCCTGGTGCAAGTTTGAATTTTGGAGGGAAGATAGCTCAATAAGGCTACCTCCACTAACATAGAAAATAGCGGGAAAAGAAAGGGAACTTGGGCTACCTCCACTAACCTAAGATAATTGTGGGAAAGAAAGGTCAGTTGGGCTCTCTCCACTAACCTAAGTCACCCGACCCCCACCTCTTCCTAGGAACTGGTGGGAAGTTTCAATTTTGTTGGGAAGATAGGTCTATTGGATTACCTCTACTAATCTAAGAAAATGGCGGGAAAGAAAGGGCACTTGGACTTCTTCCACTAACCTAAGTCACCTCTTCCTAGGAATTGGACGTAAGTATTTATTTAAACAATTAGAACCAGTACCAACATCAAGTGTGCCTGCCATCCTCTTTGAAAATGGACGCTAATTTTGCTCTAAGAGCTTACTCCTGCAGCTGAAGGGAGTAAGTATTGTGTTTCCCCAACTAGAGCCTGTTCATTCAATTCGAATATAATTTGTTCAAATTTGTTTAAATTTATTAGCTACCTATAGCAATAGCGACTTAGTTCGATGTTACCACAAGAGGCTCAAATATCAGTGCTTACTGAGCAGTAAGTGTTCATATAGGTAGGAAAAGGGGTTCGCTACACTACACTTTCAAACACCTAGTTTCAACTACTTTTCAAGGTCATGAAAGGTGGCTACACTGAGCCACTGCGCCAAAGAGTATTATTAAGCCGCCTCCACAGTGCTTGTCGAGAGCTTGTAGTAGTGAGTGCCTGTTAAGAACTCGTAGCAGTCAGTACTTGTTAAGAACTCGTAGCAGAGAGTGTTTGTAGGCAGTGCTTGCTAAGATGTGATATTGGAGAGTTCTGGTTGAGATGTGGTAGTAGAGAATCGGTGTAGAGATATATTGTGAGGATTAGAGTGATTTTCATCAATATAAATGAGGTAACTAACTCCGTTTCTTTTTATTTCAGTGTCCTAAATAATGCGTTATTACAGGTTCAGTCAACAAAGCATCTGGCGTGTGTTCTTGTATTAGAGTTTAATTCTGCTTTCCTTACGCAATTATAGTATTTGTAATTTTCTTTTACCACGTCAGTATAAATGGTATTTGAAATTTCTTGTCTTGTTGAAGAAGGACCGTGCCAGATGTGTACGTTGAGTCACACTTCCACATACAGAACAGTTATACTTGTGCTTTGGTTTAGTAGGTTTTATAGTTGCTGGGGACTTAATTAATTAATTGTGTTAACGAAAATTTTCATTTCATTCTTTGTTGTTGTTCTTTGCAGCCAGATTGCGTAATAATACTAGTCAGGGCCAACCGATTACGAGACACAGCGTAATCGGACATAACAGCTACTAAAAACTAAAAATATTTTCAATCATATTTAATTAAGCCCCCATGCACGTGGCGACCGCTGCTTCGGATCGTCCCTTGGATTCTTCTGATTGTAAAAATAGTAGACCATAGTATTGTTGTAGTAATTTGTAGTTTTGTAATTGTAGTCTATTTTGCATGGGTAGATTTGGTAATTGTCATTCTTCTAATGGTATTTTTTTTCTCAGAATTTGATTTGTTGTCTTGTATACGCGTTTGACAATTTAGTGCAATTATTTCAATTGTTCGATTAATCGTGTTTGAGGGAAACATTTCATGTGAATGGTATTGTTGGAGATAAAGAGTCATTGTGTGTAATTTTCGTACAATGACGAATTTTTTGTATGTTTTGTAAATGATTACGCGATCTATGAAAACGGCAAAAATGATGAATAGTCAGAATAACGAAATTGTTGACATGGCGAACTCGCCAACACAGGACAACAGTATGATGAATAATGGTGTTGAAAACAATTTAATAAGCAGGGAAAATAGTCCGGAAAAAGTTCAAAATTTTTCTCAATCAGAAAATTCACAGATTACGTGGTTAACGACAGAAGAAATGGAGCAGTTGATGGGTGCAATATTAAATTTGGGATCACGGATGGAAGCAATGATAACACGGTTATTCTCAGAAATAGGAACAAGTAAAACCGAAATGGAAACAATGGAAACGCAGTTAGGCTCACGAACAGGGACATGTTTCAAAAACATGAAACATGAATCAAAGAAAGAAATTAGAGAAGTACAACCGATTTTGAATGCTCACAATAATAGTTTAATTTCAACAGAAATCAGACAAGAGGAACAGGACAGAGAACAGGAAGAAAAAGATCGCGTGATAGTACAAAAATTTTCAGAATTAAATTTACAACGTGCACACGATAAGGAAGAAATAATCGAAAGAATCGAGGAATCCGTACCAAGTGACAGAATAAATAACTTAACGCAACAGTGTGAACAGTTAACTACTAAATGTGACAATACCGAAACCCGAGTCGCGACACTTATGGAAGACGTAAATAAACAGAAAGAAAAAATAGGTGATTTAGCGGAAAGAGTTGAGGAGATATCAGATAAATTGACAAATCTTAGTTTACATGGGGACAGAGATTCGGATGATACAGCTCCATTACCATTCGCAGAAACCGAAGAGTACCAGAACATAAATAAGCATGTTGAAAATCAGGGAAAATTTAATGAACGCGTGAAAAGCGAATTTGAGGTATTAAAAAAGCAAGTCAAACAAATTGAGGGCGAAATCGTAGGAAAAGACGGCAAAAGAAATATAGAATCACAGATACCAGAAGGGTTTGAAGAAAATAATTTGTTTCATTTACGGGATGCAACAAGAGAGCGCCAGGCGCGTGAACTTTACAATAATCGACATTCGGACTGGGACAGACGCGGTAGGTCTTTGTCGCCACGAGGCGAAAACTTTGACTATAAACACTTTTTGACTGTTCGGAAATTTAAGATCTTCCGCAATTCTAAGAATGACATACATCCATGTTCATGGTCAGTTCAATTTGCGTACGCACTCCCGCCCGATGTGCCACTAAGTCACAAACTAGAAATTATGTGCTGCTATTAAGGTCCTCAGGGGATTCACTACTCTAAGTGAATATGTGCCGTAGCGAGCATAGGGCCCCGAGCTGTAGTGGTGCTAATAACCTGATATGACTAATTTACCCAACAGTGATTTCGGAAATTACCGTTTGGACTTACTGTACCTTCAGCAATATTCATTCCTAGTTACCTGTTTATCTTCGTGACAACATTACTTGATATGTTGACGACATTCTTATTGCTGAACATTCTTGGAGTGAGCACAACAAAATTTTGGATTCATTATTACGTATTTTTGCATTTGGCATTACTGTGAACCTGGAAAAATCTGAATTTGGTCGTTCACAGGTGAAATTTCTCGGTCACATTATTTCTACAGAAGGTATTCTTCCTGATAAAAAAAAAAAAAAAAAAAAAAATTAGACGCTATTCGTAATTATGCTGTTCCTACCACAAAACGTGAGGTTCGTAGTTTCCAAAATTTTTGTGGAATGATATACTTTTGAAAAATTTTTAGGAATGACATACTTGTGAGGAACTAACAGCTACATGTAAACACGCAGAGAGTACAAGGATACCGCGCTGTGTTTTGGCGGCGGCATATACTCAAAGCAACAGTCAAGTCTGCGCGCCGCACAAGGCAGTCGTTGACCGCGAGCAATTGCTTCCTACGTCACGCGCCTACAGCTGATCGAGCGCTCAGTGCGAATGCACTGACAGCCGTAAACAAATACACAGTTTAATTTCTCCGATTAAATTCAGTATAAAGCTATAGTGACTTGATGAATTATGTTATTAACATTCAGTATTTTTCAGGATACGGTTCTATAAAATATTTAAGAACTTCAGGTAAATTCTGTGTGTCTCCGACGTTAAGAGGACTTGCTATCGAGAAATTTTCAGGAAGAATATAATTTCGAAGAAGAAACTAATAAACTAAAAAGGGTAACTATTAATTGAGTTCATTTTTCAGGTAACATATTTCCACTTAGGTACGTACTTTACGCGTAATTTGCTGCTCGCGATTACGTGATTCATACTTTGTGCTACTTTCATGTTCTATGAATTTACTTGTGAAGCGACGTGCTTGCGTACGTTAACTGATTTTGACAATGATTATTAATGAACTGGGTTGTAACTTGTATATATTATGCATCGCTTGGCTGCACTGCTTTTTCACTGATGTCATATTTTTTGATTATGTGCTTGCTGTGCTTATTTATTTAAATTATCATTGTAACCTGATTAATTGTGCTGACTGTGTTTATGTATGTAAGTTATACTTTGTGATTTATCTGCTTGCGCCTTCATGTTTACTTATTAAGATGACATATGAACATTTATTTGCTTATGCTGATATGATGCTAATGACCTGTTTATTATGTTAGATAACATATGTTTGCTGCTATGCGTATGGATTGCATATTTATACATATCTGTTGTTGTCATAACTACTCTTTAATTTGGTGTATAGAAATGCTGATATACTGTGTACAAACAGAGAGTTTTGGTCACACTATTGGATTAATTATAGATTGTTCGCTTGGCAGAGCCTCGTTGTAAGAATTGTGCTGCATCCACTTGTTGACATTCTGTTCTCTACTGGTATATTTACTCGCTAGTGCTTGTTTTGCTTACGCTCAGTGCCTTATATTTTTAAGATAAGAAAATGAACTGCTATAATTCAACGAACGACATTGGTACAAAGAACTTCATAGAAGTCACATGAGCTGAGGTTTTATGGAAGCTGTATAACTTTATGCTAATAGGAAGGAAGCTAACGACATGACATACCATTACTAGGTTCAGACCATTAACAATTATTACACTGCATTCTTCGTGAGCAATTGAAATAGGAAGTGACACTTGACACAAAAAATACTCCACATGTTTGCTTCTGCCATAATTCTTGAAGTGGTGTACACACTGTGAAATATTATGATCATTCACATTCCGTAATCGTACTTAATTACTGAGAATTATTCGAACTAAGTCTGTTAGAGGTCATGTATGCATTTCTTTGTTTATAATTCATAATGAGTAGAAGATTTGGCTCAGATGGATTACACAGAGGTTGTGTGTTGGCAATGTGTCTTCGGATTGTATGGGATGATGAACTGAAGTTTGCACTAGGATTTTATCTGTACTTGTTCGAGGAGACTGACTAGAGGAAAGAGTTGTTATGGAAGTGAAATGATATTGGTAATAAGGTTTATATGTATCGACGTATTGAAGAGGTATTGTTGAGGTATTGAGATTATATGAAGTTGATGATTATTGGAGTTTTTGTGGACAAGAGGTAAGGTAAATGCTATTAATGATAAGGTTTATATGAATCGACGTAAGAGGTATTATTGAAGTATTGAGATTATGTGATGCTGATGATTATTGGAGTTTTGTGTATAAGAGGTAAAGTAAGTGAGGAGCATATTTTTTTTGTTGGTCTTATGGAACAAGGAGGATGAAGATAGGAGACTAGAACACTAAAGTAGAAGGAAAATAGTCTACACACACTTTGTTAAATCACTAAGCAGTATATACTTTTTTTTGAAGAGAGGAAGTATTTACATATCTTGGCTCACTGACAGTTGTTCAACAACAGTACATTTGATCTGGCTTGGCAAACATTGGTCTTGACATGATGACTATGACGTTGACTTAACTATTATTGACTGTTATACATTGCTGCCACTACTACTTGATACACATGATGAACATCAGATTTTGACAGAATTGCATTTACACAGTTAACACTATTCAATTACACAGTAGTACTTAATGTGGATGAAAGATGAGTGAGTGTGTTTTGTGTGGTTTCCTTTCCTAATCCTACCCACCTATCTCCTAAATATTATTTTATTTGTTTGTTGTGGCTTGCACTGACACCCATAAATATTATAGGTTTACTGATATTTGAGTATTTGTAATAGTAAATATGAAAATTATCTGACATCATTTGTGTGTTTGTTATGATTTGTATGTTTAGTGTAAAAGCATTTGTATGTGCATTCAAACTATTGTTCATGCCTGAACTGTCTGATTAGTGATGGTAAATATTATGAACTGTTACCTGCACTTTTTCAACATAATGTGTGACACTTAGGAATGATTAATTTCTGCTGATGAACTGTGTGGTCAGTGATAGTGAATATTATGGACTGTTACTTGTACTTTTTCTACATGATTGGTGCCACTAGGACATGTTTAATTTCTGCTGATGAACAGTGTGATTAGTATGTGTATTCAAACTATTGTTCATGCTTGAACTGTCTGATTAGTGATAGTGAATATTATGGACTGTTACTTGTACTTTTTCTACATGATTGGTGCCACTAGGTCATGTTTAATTTGTGCTTATATACTCTGATGAACAGTGTGATCGGTGATAGTGAATATCATGGACTGCTCTCTGGACCTGCTCATCATTGCTAGGTGCAACTGATGGACTACTTGTATGGAAATGAAGTCACTTGTTGCTGTCTGCACCTACTCAACATTGCTGGGTGCCACTGTTAGAACTGTTTCTACTGAAATGATGTTACTTCTTGCTGTCTGCACCTACTCAACATTGCTGGGTGCCACAGATGGAACTGCTTCTACTGAAATAATGTCACTTGTTGCTGTCTGCACCCACTCAGCATTGCTGGGTGCCACTAATGAAACTGCTTCTACTGAAATAATGTCACTTGTTGCTGTCTGCACCTGCTCAACATTACTGGGTGCACAGATGAAGCTACTTCTATGGAAATGATGTCACTTGCCGGTGTCTGCACCTACTCAACATTGCTGGGTGCCACTGTTAGAACTGTTTCTACTGAAATGATGTTACTTCTTGCTGTCTGCACCTACTCAACATTGCTGGGTGCCAGTGATGAATTGCTTCTACTGAACTAATGTGACTTGTTGCTGTGTGTACCTCTTCAACTTTACTGGGTGCCACAGATGGAACTGCTTCTACTGAAATGATGTCACTTGTTGGTGTCTGCACCTGCTTAACATTGCTGGGTGCAACTGATGGACTGCTTCTACTGAAATGATGTCACTTGTTGGTGTCTGCACCTGCTCAACATTGCTGGGTGCAACTGTTGGACTGCTTCTACTGAAATGATGTCACCTGTTGGTGTCTTTTTTGTATAAACTAATCATTGAAAGCATTCTATGTGAACATTTGTATAAACTGATTTTTTGTGTAAACTATTATGTAAAGCCACATGTATGAAAAGAATTTGTATTGCCTACTGTATTTTATATATTAGGTTATTGAAAGGTCAGTGCAAAGCCAAAATTTTAACTAATTATGTGATATTTAGGCATTAATATTATCTTTTATTTTTGTCTGTATTTTTGTGGACGAATTTGGTGGTATTTTCACCACCAATGCTGGCAAAAATACCAACAAATTCTGGCCTGTGGAGGAGGGGCATATGAAAGGGCCAACCGATTACGGGACACAGCGTAATCGGACATACAGCTATTAAAAACTAAAAATATTTTCAATCATATTTAATTAAGGCCCCATGCAGTCATCCAACTACATTTCCTACATACTTCGACGGACCGAAGTCACCCAGCTTGCCGGCCGCTGTAGCCGAGCCGTTCTAGGCGCTACAGTCTGGAACCGCGCGACCACTACGGTCGCAAGTTCGAATCCTGCCTCGGGCATGGATGTGTGTGATGTCCTTAGGTTAGTTAGGTTTAAGTAGTTCTAAGTTCTAGGGGACTGATGACCTCAGAGCCATTTGAACCATTCACCCAGTTTATTTATTACGCTGATACAAAACTCATTGCCAGCGGGCTGAAGGAGAAAAATTGATGTAAAAAGGAATCAGTCTGTTCTGGGCTGTTGGAGAGAGGAAGGGGTGTGCTTTCTTTATTTTTTGAATAATTAATTTAGCCACGGATTTCACCTAATTTATGTACTTATTACGATGATGCAAAACACACACCCTGGAGTGCTTGGAGTCACAATATACAGTTTACAGATCTGGAAAATACTCGTAAATAATGCATTACGCTATTGTGCAGAGGCACAAACAACTCGTAAATTACTCAAATAATCCAGGACACACCATGCAGACGTGCTAACTACTCCCAAATTACCAAAATAATGCATTCAAACACGCTCACAATGCTTGAACACCCAAAAATAATTCAGTCCACAAACACTTAGTGGAAGTAAAAAAACGCAGCTTACCTCCAGCTCGAACCGTGATTCTAGAGGATGGAAAGCCCAAGTCCACCCCTGAACACATGGAGACTGGCCACATGCGGTAGAGGAATTTTAAGTTAGTGTAGGCCTACTTTATTTATTTTTCTCAGTAAACTGACTCAGTTATCTATCCTAACAAAGATCCGCCCTAATTACACAACTATACGCATAGCACTGCGCAAGAATGGCAGTACTCCGCAAAAATTGACATCTAGTTTTATCTTGCTGGGAAAAACATTATACCTCTCGAAACCAGCGACAGAAACACACAAACGTTACCCTACACCTACAAGCTAGGGGGAAAACGGTCTACCGACTAGATCCTTGTCTTGGACAGACATGAGTTTAAAAAAAAAGTGTATTACCTACAAGCATAGAGCATGTATCCAATTTTGACATCAGAGTTCACTATACACATCTACTAAAAGAAATCGCTCTAACCGAACCCATTTCACGCTGTTACAGCTGATAAAAAAAAAAGAAAATCACAGTACTGGAGGGAAATCGTCGTTTTAAAAGACTGCGTTCTCATCCATATACAATTAGAAACTACCACCAGATGGAGCTACTACGCCGACAATCTCGCCTCCAGCCGAAAGACTCGCCAAAATGACTCGCGGAGCCAAGACGAAAGTCCCGCTTTCCTCACAAACGAATCCTGTTCGTCTAAAAGCAGACTGACACAGCCGTTCCTCATGGCTACGAAGCACCGCTGTCACAGGCCCCCAACGCCTCTTCCGATCATAATAAATGTCCTCCTTCCACGAAAATAGACGAAGTCCTGTTTGATTTAGTTTTATGAGCAAAATCGGTATAGTTTTTTCACGTTCGACTGAAACTGATCACGTCTGCGAAGACATTTACGCGGAAACCGAAATTTCCATTGATGAATACAAATGTCGGTGATTTTGAGGATTCCGAATGACTCCCTATTATTTACAAAGTCAAATAAGGTCTTTCTCATATCTAAAGAACCAGCAAACGTGTCTTCCTCCTGCTAGATGCACACACCACAGTCGTTCTCCTCTCAACTAAAAAAGGAAGTCAAATGCGAAGAAACAGTCAACCAAACAATTTACATGATAGGGGAATAATGACCCAGCACAAACACACGTTCATATTGAATCTTGTCAAATTTCCACTTGGTCACGAAAGCTGTCCAACACATATTAAGTATTAGTTCGCTATTCGGTCGTCTAGAGGACTACATGGTTAAGTCAACTAGATTTCCGCTTTGCAACTGCCCTCTTCATTTGGACGGTACCTGCCGTTAGCGGGAAACGTGAATCATTCCCACCACAGGCAACACATAGACAGAATCATCCTACGCAGTCGACTACATATGTATATTTGATCACTATATGTACAATTAAAATATTACTGTTGCGGTTTCAGTTGAATGACATTTGGCAATGAGCGAAGTATCGGAAATACACCCTGCTGACGGATGTGGCTCTGTAAATAGAAATATATGTACCATTCTTATGACTTGACATACTCTTCCCTTTGCTATCCCAGTATTCCAGGTCAAATCCATATCTTCCTTACGATTGGACATAGTCATCTCCTTTTAACATGTCGCAACACAAACACACACTTTATAAACCTGATACTCATGGCGAACCTATCACTTATCCCCTACCAATAAGTATAATACTTCGTCAATAACTGATTGCTGATGATACGAAATAATACTGACCCAAAATAAACCATTGGTGGGCATGTCTCACAAGTTTTTCTTGCGAGTAATATCACTGTGTCTTAGAAAGAAATGCGTAATCGTCTTAAAAACCATCAAATGTTAAAAAACATGGGATGCAATGCAGGCGTTCACAAGTGCCATCATGGATTCCTGCAAACTATAGCACTTTCCGGCCTCTCTCCGAATAGCGTCAGAGGTGTCGTGAACATGTTGTTGAAGGATCTACACAGCAGAAACTGGTTCAGCATGCACAACGCTTTTCAGATGCCCCAGAGGTAAAAATCCGAAAGGTTTAACACCGGTGGCCTAGCAGGCCATGCTACAGGACCTCCGCGTCCTGTTCAACGTCTGGGGAAGATGTTGTTGAGGTGTCGCCAACCGTAATGCGGAAGTTGGCTAGTGTTCCGTCGTGCAAAAACTACACAACCTGTCGTTTTTGCCAAAGCCACATTCTCAAGCAGTCCAGGCAGTATATTCCGCAGGAATTCCAGTAAAGTTCCTTCATCGGGGCGTTGTGGAATAATAATCGGTCCAAATAAGTGGTCTTAAAGAATTCCTGCCCCTTACGGTGACGGTGAACCGATGCTGATGAGACGCCTCAACCATTCGCCGAGGACTGTCTGTAGCCCACAATGACGACTATGCAGATTGATGATGCTAGTTCTGGTAAAGTACACTTAGTCGATAAAGAGAACTAATGACGGAAATCGCGTAATCCATCGATAAAATCCTTTCCATAGGGCAAAATCCGCTGCTGATAATCACTGAACTCGTTGCAGGCGATAGGAATAGTAGCGGTTGTCATACAGGATACATACAATCGTACTTTGGCTTACATCATGTTGGTGGGTCATTTGCCTGGAGCACAATACTAGGGTTCGTCTCAACATCCTGTAGAACCCTGTAGTCCAAATCTGGTGGACGCGCAGTCAACCGATTACCTTCACGTTCGTCTGTCTGAAAAGACCCATGTTCACACAGACTCCCAAAAACGCCCTGAACTGTTGTGTGACGTGGTTGGCGTCTGTGAGGGTACTTGTTTTGGTAGCCATGCTGGCTCTCGACCGTTTCCACATGTTGGGCTGTACACAAACACCATTTACGCTTCTTTCAGACATGAATAACGGACCATTCTGTTGCTTACAGTACGCTGCGTCAATCACACTGACTGCAACGCATAAGTAATATGGCACGTGGCCAGAGGAACTTCCACTCGTCAACGCCATCTACCGTCGCAACGATGCATTTCTGGACACATGTTCATAGGACGTTCTTTCCTCCATTTCCAATGAGGCATCCGTCGCTGCAGTTTGTCGGTTTTATTAACCTATACAGGGTCTCCTCCCCCCATGAACCATGGACCTTGCCGTTGGTGGGGAGGCTTGCATGCCTCAGCGATCCGTACCGTAGGTGCAACCACAACGGAGGGGTATCTGTTGAGAGGTCAGACAAACGTGTGGTTCCTGAAGAGGGGCAGCAGCCTATTCAATAGTTGCAGGGGCAACAGTCTGGATGATTGACTGGTATGGCCTTGTAACATTAACCAAAACGGCCTTGCTGGGCTGGTACTGCGAACGGCTGAAAGCAAGGGGAAACTACAGCGGTAATTTTTCCCGAGGGCATGCAGCTTTACTATATGATTAAATGATGATGGCGTACTCTTGGGTAAAATATTCCGGAGGTGAAATAGTCCCCCATTCGGATCTCCCGGATCGGAGCGTGGAATGTCAGATCCCTTAATCGGGCAGGTAGGTTAGAAAATTTAAAAAGGGAAATGGATAGGTTAAAGTTAGATATAGTGGGAATTAGTGAAGTACGGTGGCAGGAGGAACAAGACTTTTGGTCAGGTGAATACAGGGTTACAAATACAATATCAAATAGCGGTAATGCAGGAGTAGGTTTAATAATGAATAAAAAAATAGGAGTGTGGGTAAGCTACTACCAACAGCATAGTGAACGCATTATTGTGGACAAGATAGACACAAAGCCCACGCCTACTACAGTAGTACAAGTTTATATGCCAACTAGCTCTGCAGATGATGAAAAAATTGATGAAATGTATGATGAGATAAAGGAAATTATTCAGTTAGTGAAGGGAGGCAAAAATTTAAGTCATGGGTGACTGGAATTCGTCAGTAGGTAAAGGAAGAGAAGGAAACATAGTAGGTGAATATGGATTGGGGGGAAGAAATGAAAGAGGAAGCCGTCTAGTAGAATTTTGCACAGAGCATAATTTAATCATAGCTAACACTTGGTTCAAGAATCATAAAAGAAGGTTGTATACATGAAAGAATCATGGAGATACCAAAAGGTATCAGATAGATTATATAATGGTAAGATGGAGATTTAGGAACCAGGTCTTAAATTGTAAGACATTTCCAGGGGCAGATGTGGACTGACCACAATCTATTGGTTATGAACTGTAGATTAAATCTGAAGAAACTACAAAAAGGTGCTAATTTAAGGAGATGAGACCTTGATAAACTGACTAAACCAGAGGTTGTAGATAGTTTCAGGGAGAGCATAAGGGAACAATTGGCAGCAATGGGGGAAAGAAATACAGTAGAACAAGAATGGGTAGCTTTAAGGAATGAAATAGTGAAGGCAGTAGAGGATCAAGTCGGTAAAAATATGAGGGCTAGTAGAAATCCTTGGGTAACAGAAGAAATATTGAATTTAATTGATGAAAGGTGAAAATACAAAAATGCAGTACGTGAAGCAAGCAAAAAGGAATACAAACGTCTCAAAATTGAGATTGACAGGAAGTGCAAAATGGCTAAGCAGAGATGGCTAGAGGAGAAATGTAAGGATGTAGAGGCTTATCTCACTAGGGGTAAGATAGATACTGCCTACAGGATAATTAAAGAGACCTTTGGAGAAAAGAGAACCACATGTATGAATATAAAGAGCTCAGATGGGAACCCAGTTCTAAGCAAAAAAGGGAAGGCAGAAAGGCGGAAGGAGTATATGGAGGGTTTATACAAGGGCGATGTACTTGAGGACAATATTATGGAAATGGAAGAGGATGTAAATGAAGACGAAATGGGAGATAAGATACTGCGTGAAGAGTTTGACAGAGCACTGAAAGACCAGAGTCGAAACAAGGCCCCAGGAGTAGGCAACATTCCATTAGAACTACTGACAGCCTTGGGAGAGTCAGTCATGACAAAACTCTACCATCTGGTGATAATAAATACAATCCCAAAGAAATCAGGTGTTGACAGATGTGAAAATTACCAAACTATCAGTTTAATAAGTCACAGCTGCAAAATAACGCGAATTCTTTACAGACGAATGGAAAAACTGGTAGAAGCCGACCTCGGGGAAGATCAGTTTGGATTCCGTAGAAATGTTGGAACACGTAATTCAATACTAACCCTACGACTTATCTTACGAGAAAGATTAAGAAAAGGCAAACCTACGTTTCTAGCATTTGTAGACTTAGAGAAAGCTTTTGACAATGTTAACTGGAATACTCTCTTTCAAATTCTGAAGGTGGCAGGGATAAAATACAGGGAGCGAAAGGCTATTTACAATTTGTACAGAAACCAGATGGCAATTATAAGAGTCGAGGGGCACGAAAGGGAAGCAGTGGTTGGGGAAGGGAGTGAGACAGGGTTGTAGCCTATCCCCGTTGTTATTCAATCTGTATATTGAGCAAGCAGTGAAAGAAACAAAAAAAAATCAGCGAAAGTATTAAAATTCATGGAGAAGAAATAAAACTTTGAGGTTCGCCGATGACATTGTAATTCTGTCAGAGACAGCAAAGGACTTGGAAGAGCAGTTGAACGGAATGGACAGTGTCTTGAAAGGAGGATATAAGATGAACATCAACAAAAGCAAAACGAGGATAATGGAATGTAGTCAAATAAAATCGGGTGATGCTGAGGGAATTAGATTAGGAAATGAGACACTTAAAGTAGTAAACGAGTTTTGCTATTTAGGGAGTAAAATAACTGATGATGGCCGAAGTAGAGAGGATATAAAATGTAGACTGGCAATGGCAAGGAAATCGTTTCTGAAGAAGAGAAATTTGTTAACATCGAGTTTAGATTTAAGTGTCAAGAAGTAGTTTCTGAAAGTATTTGTATGGAGTGTAGCCATGAATGGAAGTGAAACATGGACGATAAATAGTTTGGACAAGAAGAGAATAGAAGCTTTCGAAATGTGGTGCTACAGAAGAATGCTAAAGATTAAATGGGTAGATCACATAACTAATGAGGAGGTATTGAATAGAATTGGGGAGAAGAGGAGTTTGTGGCACAACTTGAAAAAAAGAAGGGACCGGTTGGTAGGACATGTTTTGAGGCATCAAGGGATCACAAATTTAGCATTGGAGTGCGGCATGGAGGGTAAAAATCGTAGAGGGAGACCAAGAGATGAATACACTAAACAGATTCAGAGGGATGTAGGTTGCAGTAAGTACTGGGAGATGAAGAAGCTTGCACAGGATAGAGTAGCGTGGAGAGCTGCATCAAACCAGTCTCAGGATTGAAGACCACAACAACAACAACAACAACATACAGATCCTTTAAGAGAAGTGCCATAAATTTCTATAGGTGTTAATGCTGATAAAAGCTAGAAGAGAAGTTCCTCTAATGATATGCGAAGAAACAAATACATGTTGAGACGCGGGCCAATCTGTCCTTTCATTTCTATCTCTCTGTAGCAGTCTATACGATATTTATTGTTTCATGTTGTTGTTAGGCTTCCTCAAACATCTTTCAACATCCTTCGCTGTGAATCATTAGCTCAAATAAACCTGGCTTCATTATGAATGCATTACATGCACTGGTCGCGCGCTCTTTTAACATCTGTACATTGCCGATGAGTTGGTCGTCGTGCATCCGGTGAAAATGGGGTAGTCTTCTATTCCAGAAACTACAGTCGTTGTCATTCTGCAAGGGTAAAGTTCTCCAGTGACGCTGATACTTCATCACTCAGAAATCGGTGACACACATCATCAATTTGGTAGAGTATAAGGCCGTTTGAGCCTGTCAACGACAATCACTGCCTATATATTGATACAGAAACAATACTAATGTTTCACGTCAACGACCGCTTGTGTTATGCAGCCCACATATGCGTGTATTTTTAATTTACTATGGCATCTCTTGCAAACCCCACCTCACCTGTAAATAAAATGCGGGCTCTGAACTGCGCTCCTCAACAGTCCATATCTCCACAGATATTGGATTCCAGGATATCATTCTAGTATTGACCTATAATGCCTCAGGTAGGCATAGCTGACACTTTTCTTAAACACCCTGTATGAAGAACAAGACGTTGTCAGAGATGGTAAACGTGTACGAGATAGACAAAAATCGAATCAGTCAAAAGACTGTCGACCTTATTAAAAAGAACTTTGTGATATGCTATTTACTGTACCTGTTTACTGTACCGAAGAATTACAATTTGTAACAAATAATTTAGAAAAAGACCTGGTTTCTTTTGTACTATCATAATTTATAGTTCTATACAAAAGCGATTGGCTACTATGAATGTGCACTTTTGCAGCAAAATAAATTATCTGAGTGTTGGAACCCAAGCATTACTTACGAAAAATGCTGTGTGACTCTTTCGTAACAATCATAACAACGAAAAGAATATAGAAAAGTGGGTTCGAACGTAAGTGAAGCAAAATCTGAAAATTCCGTTATTAGTGCGTTTATTCTTCTTATATGGAGTCAAGCACTTCTAACTTGATTGTGAAACTTAGAAGTACGTTTTGCATCAGAAAACAGGTAATGGTGTTGTCTTCGATATATATGCTAAGCAGACGAATTTATGTTGTTGCTGAATATTGTATTTTTTTATTAGTGTTTGATGTAAATACATGCCAACATCACACAGTGGAAGAACACCTGTTAATTACATGATGTTTATGTTGGTAGTACATTACACGAACTATCTGATAACAGATTATAACAACATATGAAGGTAACGCGCAATAAAAACAAATCTTACAGATTATTCATGGAAGGAAAGGGTGCAGAAGAACGCAGATGGAATAATTTCTTCTGGCGTAACACTGCAATGTTACGATCTTGTTCTACACAGCTTCAAAAGTATAAAGGTAAATCAGTACGTTGATAAATAACATTATCGTCTGACAGACCATCTCTGTCAGAGAACCTTCAGTCTCAATAAAGATTGCGTCATTATTAGACGATAGTGGCTGAGATACCTCTGCATGATCTTCGACACAGCTCTACAATGCTGCAACGAAAACAACCGTAAATCGCAGTTGCCTGTAAAGCGGCATCTACCTTTAAAAGCTGCGCCGTCATTCCAAAAGATTTCCTACCACCGTCTTATTAAGTTCGCCCGCCGGCAGTGTTCCGCTCGATACGTGACATCCACGTGAGGGGAGATGTCAGCAAGTCCGCTATGCTCATTCAAGCTTCATTAAAACTTTATACATCTCCCTAATCTTACTTGCTTTCCCTTTAGGCGAACCGATGTTGCAGAAATTGAACACTGAAAGCGAGTTATGGTACAAACATTTACTTCTCCTTAGAGCCCTACAGCTGTCTTTCTTTCTTTCTTCTTCTAAGTCTTAATAAGGAAATTCTCTCTGCCTCTCTCTCACAAAAAATAGCCATCCCCGCACACCCACACGTGTTGGGGCAGGGGGTACGAGAGCCACGTAGCACCCATAAAGAGGGAGTGGGGCGGGAAGGGATGATACCTAAAAGTATCTCTCTGAAATGCTTGAATACTTGGAGAAAACTCAACCGAGTGGGAAATATACCGTGAGTGCGACACATTTTCATCATTCCTATGAACATACGTGAGTGTGGGAAGGAAGCGAGGACTAAAAATATTGCATTGACCGACATTTGCGTTGAATACACAGTATTTGGGGACAATAGGGTTACTGGTGCTAGCCATGACGGATTTTTAAGACAGGAGTTGTGAACAGAAAATTGCCAATCATCTGAAAATTCTTGGAAACATTTTCCTTATCTTCTAGTCTAGAGGAATCGCTCACCTTCTCGTATGTATTCATACACAGAAACAAAAATGTAGAGACTTTGGGAACCTGAAGAATTGGAGGGGAGAGGGTAAGAGTCATCATCAAATGCCATAGGTTGTTGGTTAGTTAATTGCTCCTAGCTTTCGAGAGTAATGCAGAAACAAACGCGAGCACATATAGAGCGTGGTCTATTGGTCGTGACCGGGCCAAATATCTCACGAAATAAGCGTCGAACGAAAAAACTACAAAGTACGAAACCTGTCTAGCTTGAAGGGGGAAACCAGATGGTGCTATGGTTGCCTCGCTAGATGGCGCTGCCATAGGTCAAACGGATATCAACTGCGTTTTTTTAAATGGCAACCCCCATTTTTTATCACAAATTCGTGTAGTACGTAAAGAAATACGAGTGTTTTAGTTGGACCACTTTTTTCGCTTTGTGATAGGTCGCGCTGTAAGTTGCAAACATACGGCTCACAATTTTAGACGAATAGTTGGTAACAGGTAGGTTTTTTAAATTAAAATACAGAACGAAGGTACGTTTGAACATTTTATTTCGGTTGTTCCGATGTGATACATGTACCTCTGTGAACTTATCATTTCTGAGAACGTATGCGGTTACAGCATGATTACCAGTAAATACCACATTAATGCAATAAATGCTCAAAATTATGTATGTCAAACTCAATGCATTTCACAATGCGTGTAACGACATTCCTCTCATCAGAGAGTGGTTCGCCTTCCGTAATGTTCGCACATGCATTGACAATGCGCTGACGCATGTTGTCAGGCGTTGTCGGTGGGTCACGATAGCGAATATCCTTAAACTTTCCTAGAACACTTCCTGTTACCTTAAGTGACTAACTGTGTAACCATCCAGCGAACGGTCCGGACACTTGGATGATGTCGTCCAGGATACCAAGCAAAGTACATAGCACACGCCCGTTGGGCATTTTGATCACTATAGCCATACATCAACACAATACCGAACTTTTCCGCTATTGGTAAATGGTCCATTTTAACACGGGTAATGTATCACGAAGCAAATACCGTCCGCACTGACGGAATGTTACGTGATACCACGTACTTATACGTTTGTGACTATTACAGCGCCATCTATCACAAAGCGAAAAAAGTGGTCCAACTAAAACATTCATATTTCTTTCCGTACTACAAGAATATGTAATAAAAATGGGGGTTCCTATTTAAAAAAACGCAGTTGATATCGGTTTGACCTATGGCAGCGCCATCTAGCGGGCCAACCATAGCGCCATCTGGTTTCCCCCTTCAAGCAAGGCGAGTTTCATTCTTTGTAGTTTTTTTCGTTTGATGCTTATTTCGTGAGATATTTTGCCTGGTCACTATCAATGGACCGCCCTGTATATGACGTCAGTGACACTAAAATCTATATTAGTCATCTTTAGAGTAATGCGTGAGTGAAACTTGTGAAACTGGGACAACATCTTAAATTTTTCTTTGTAAGTGGACATTAGAAAAAAAGAGTTCAGCAATTTGGCTTTCACTATGCCACCGTCAATTTCAATTCTTGTATCGTCCGTGAGTGTCGGGACACTAACTTTGGCTCCACCAACAGCCTTTACATATGACCAGACTTTCTTTGGGTTTTCTGACACATCTGTCGATATTCTGTTACCGTGGTCGTTGAAGGGTTCACGCTTTGCTCTCTTGCCAGCCATAGGCATTTTATGGGTTCAAATGGCTCTGAGCACTATGAAACATCTAAGGTCATCAGTCCCCTTAAACTTAGAACTACTTAAACCTAACTAACCTAAGGACATCACACACATTCATGCCTGAGGCAGGATTCGGACCTGCGACCGTAGCGGTAGCGCGGTTCCAGACTATTGCGACTAGAACCACTCGGTCACCTCGGCCGGCAAGCACCTTACTCATCATCGTCCTGTCTATAGCCCTACGTTGTGATTTGTACTAGCTATGCAGTATTCTATACTTCTTTAGAAGTTTCTTTACAGTGACTGAGTAGCCCGATCATCCTTCCCATAATGAACTTACGTAACTGAAGTACGTAAGTACGTAACTGTCGAGTGCTTAATCGACTAGTCTAAAACTGAACACCACTTCCTCTTTATGTTTCACTCCAGCGCTAAATGCTTGGAGCTAGTTATTGAAATACAAAACAACTTCATCTTTATCTAGTACGCTGAACGTATAAATTCTTCTATTTGTTTTATCCTGAAGAGGAGCAGCAGCCTTTTCAGTAGTTGCAGGGGCAACAGTCTGGATGATTGACTGATCTGGCCTTGTAACACTAACCAAAACAGCCTTGCTGCGCTGGTACTGCGAACGGCTGAAAGCAAGGGGAAACTACGGCCGTAATTTTTCCCGAGGGCATGTAGCTTTACTGTATGATTAAATGATGATGGCGTCCTCTTGGGTAAAATATTCCGGAGGTAAAATAGTCCCCCATTTGGATATCCGGATGGGGACTACTCAAGAGGACGTCGTTATCAGGAGAAAGAAAACTGGCGTTCTACGGGTCTGAGCGTGGAATGTCAGATCCCTTAATCGGGCAGGTAGGTTAGAAAATTTAAAAAGGGAAATGGATAGGCTAAAGTAAGATATAGTGGGAATTAGTGAAGTTCGGTGGCAGAAGGAACAAGACTTCTAGTCAGGTGACTACAGGGTTATAAATACAAAATCAAATTGGGGTAATGCAGGAGTCGGTTTAATAATGAATAAAAAATAGGAGTGCGGGTAAGCTACTACAAACAGCATAGTGAACGCATTATTGTGGCCAAGATAGACACGAAGCCCACGCCTACTACAGTAGTAAAAGTTTATATGCCGACTAGCTCTGCAGATGACGAAGAAATTGAAGAAATGTGTGCTGAAATAAAAGAAATTATTCAGATAGTGGAGGGAGACGGAAATTTAATAGTCATGGGTGACTGGAATTCGGTAGTAGGAAAAGGGAGAGAAGGAAACGTAGCAGGTGAATATGGATTGGGGATAAGAAATGAAAGAGGAAGCCGCCTGTTAGAATTTTGCACAGAGCACAACTTAATCATAGCTAACACTTAGATCAAGAATCATAAAAGAAGGTTGTATACATGGAAGAAGCCTGGAGATACTGACAGGTTTCAGGTAGACTACATTCCACAACCGCAATACCAGATCGGATACGTCTAGCATCTTGGCTGTACCTTTACATAACACAAAATCTTTCTCCGTGTCATTCTCCATCTCAGCCATACGACTATGGAACGCGCTCCCCTGTGATCTGCGTCTTATCCAAAACCGCTCAACATTCAAGAGGGAACTTAAGACTTACATATTAGGGACGGTATAGCCACCATTGTTGTGCCCCCCCTCATCTTTTTCTTTCTCCTCTCCATCATAGCTTCGAATTTTACCATTCTATTTCTCTTCCTCTAACCTATCTACCTCTTCTATATCTCTTTCACCCCATTCCATCGTCTTATGTCTCTGCTTGATGAGAATAACTCACAAGCTGCAATAATATAACGAGTAAATTCCCAACTAGCAATAGGACTGACACTCATAACAGAAAAATATGTTTACTTTCATATACATAGTCATTATTATTATTATTATTATCATTATTATTATTATTTTTATTATTCTTGATTGTTATAATTATTTTTTGATTGTTATAATTATCATTGTACTACTTTTATAATCTCTATTTTTTTTCTTTAACATTAATACTGTATAACATGTTGTATGTCCTAATTTTCTGTAGACACTGAAATTTGTTGAATCTGAGTATGCCTGGTTAGGTGTAAGAGAGGGCCTGAAGGCCCTAATCTTGCCAGGTAAAATAAATGCATAAATAAATAAATAATAAATAATTGTAAGACAGAGATTTAGGAACCAGGTTTTTAATTGTAAGACATTTCCAGGGGTAGATGTGGACTCTGACCACAATCTATTGGTTATGAACTGTAGATTAAAACTGAAAAAAACTGCAAAAATGTGGCAATTTAAGGAGATGGGACCTGGATAAACTGAAAGAACCAGAGGTTGTACAGAGTTTCAGGGAGAATATAAGGGAACAATTGACAGGAATGGGGGAAAGAAATACCGTAGAATAAGAAAGGGTAGCTTTGAGAGAAGAAGTAGTGAAGGCAGCAGGACCTAGTAGGTAAAAAGTCGAGGGCTAGTAGAAATCCTTGGGTAACAGAAGAAGTACTGATTTTAATTGATGAAAGCAGAAAACATAAAAATGCAGTAAATGAAGCAGGCAATAAGGAATACAAACGTCTAAAAAAACGAGATCGACAGGAAGTGCAAAATGGCTGAGCAGAGATGGCTAGAGGACAAATGTAAGGATGTAGATGGTTATCTCACTAGGGGAAAGATAGATACTGCCTAAAGGAAAATCAAAGAGACCTTTGGAGAAAAGAGAACCACTTGTATGGATATCAAGAACTCAGATGGAAACCCAGTTCTAAGCAAAGAAGGGAAAGCAGAAAGGTGGAGGGAGTATATAGAGGGCCTATACAGAGCACTGAAAGAACTGAGTCGAAACAAGGCCCCGGGAGTAGACAACAATCCATTAAAACTACTAACGGCCTTGGGAGAGCCAGTCCTGACAAAACTCTACCATCTGGTGAGCAAGATGTATGAGACAGGCGAAATACCCTTAGACTTCAAGAAGAATATAATAATTCCGATCGCAAAGAAAGCACATGCCGACAGATGTGAAAATTACCGAACAATCAGTTTAATAAGTCACGGATGCAAAATACTAACGCGTATTCTCTACAGACGAATAGAAAAACTGGTAGAAGCAGACATCGGGAAAGATCAGTTTGGTTTCTGTAGGAATATTGGAACACGTGAGGTAATACTGACCCTACGACTTATCTTAGAAGCTAGATTAAGGAAAGGTAAACCTACGTTTCTAGCAATTGTAGACTTAGAGAAAGCTATTGACGATATTGACTGAAATACTCTCTTTCAAATACTGAAGGTGGGAGGGGTAAAATACAGGGAGCGAAAGGCTATTTACAATTTGTACAGAAACCAAATGGCAGTTATGAGAGTCGAGGAGCACGAATGGGAACCAGTGGTTGTGAAGTGAATGAGACACGGTTGTAGCCTATCCCCGACGTCATTCAATCTGTATATTGAGCAAGCAGTGAAGGAAACAAAAGTAAAATTCGGAGTAGGTATTAAAATCCATGGAGAAGAAATAAGAACCTTGAGGTTCGACGATGACATTGTAATTCTGTCGGAGACAGCAAAGGACTTGGAAGATCAGTTGAACGGATGGACAGTGTCTTAAAAGGTGGGTATAAGATGAACATCAACAAATGAAAAACGAAGATCATGGAATGTAGTCGAATTAAGTCGGGTGATGCTGAGGGAATTAGATTAGGAAATGAGACACTTAAAGTAGTAAAAGAGTTTTGCTATTTGGGGAGCAAAATGACTTATGATGGTCGAAGTATAGAGAATATAAAATGTAGACTGACAATGGCAAAAAAAGCGTTTCTGAAGAAGAGAAATTTGTTAACATCGAGTATTGATTTAAGTGTCAGGAAGTCGTTTCTGAAATTATTTGTATGGAGCGTAGCCATGTATGGAAGAGAAACATGGACGATAACTTGTTTGGACAAGAAGAGAATAGAAGCTTTCGAAATGTGGTGCTACAGAAGAATGCTGAAGATTGGATGGGTAGATCATATAACTAATGAGGAGGTATTGCATAGGATTGGGGAGAAGAGAAGTTTGTGGCACAACTTAACTGGAAGAAAGGATCGGTTGGTAGGACATGTTCTGAGGCATCAAGGGATTACCAATTTATCATTGGAGGGCAGCGTGGAGGGTAAAAATCGTAGAGGGAGACCAAGAGATGAATATACTAAACAGATTCATAAGGATGTAGGTTGCAGTAGGTACTGGGAGATGATGAGGCTTGCACAGGATAGAGTAGCATGGAGAGCTGCATCAAACCAGTCTCAGGACTGAAGGCCACAACAACAACAACATTTGTTTTATGTGCCCTTTGCACTTTGGCAGACATTGCTGTTACCGGTGCCTTGTCCTCATCGATGCTAATTTCAGTGGAGGTCAGGTCTACTTGTTGCTATGGAATTTAATACACTTCCATCATGAGTGGATTTCCAAAGAATCTGTTCTCAGTAGGCCCCTGAGAGGCATTTAGTAATGCTTCGCAAGACATATTGTCACTCCTGCCAGTTAACAAAACGTAATTTTTCCATTTTATTGTTGAGTGATTGAAGTCTATTACAATCAAGACAATATGACTGGAGAATTTACGTACTAGTGACTTTAGCTTTTCTCTAAAGTTTTCGGTTTATGTGGAGGTGAGTCTGGTGGTCCATAGAAGGATCCGATTGAAGATTATGCCCAAACTTGACACCGAATCTTGGCGAAACTATTTCTCATGCACTTTAAATTTCTATTTCGGTTGATCTCAATTTCTTGTTTGGTGCGACAAATGTTCATGACCTCTGTTTACCATTAGCCTATCGCTCTGATTTAGACTTAAATTTTGCCCAAAAATCTAATTACTATCAGTTTCAGATTTTAACCAACATTCTGTGCCTATTGTTACGTGAGCTCCACTGCTATGCAGGAATGCTTCAAATTCTGGCACTTCGTTGCATAATTTCGGCAGTTAACCAGTACGATTTTGGCGCTCTCGTCTACATGGAGTGTTTTTCTTGGGTCTTATAATGACACTTTCAGGTCTCCTAGAGCTATCGTTATGTGTACTGGATCGAGTATCACCTTGTCTAAGAAAGTCTTGTCTGCACCTCACACTCCAATCTTAGCAGCGGCCTCTGTTGTGTAGTGCACATCTTGGTGGGACCAGACAGTTGTCGTTCTTAAGGAGCATACCTACGAAGTCACAGCCCAGCCTGTAATAACACCTTCTGAGTCTCTGATTCAAGCTTTGCACTCGACTCAGACCCTGGGGTGTCACATTAGTTCTTGCGACAATGCTTCTAGCAATGAGTTCCTTTGAAGTAATTAAATGGCTACTCTGAAAAGTGACATTTATTGAGGTGTTTCTAGAGGAGGAAAGACCATCATTTACACTTAATACTGCGTTCCAGACGCATGAACTGAATTAATGTTAATAAGAAGTTTATCAGAATATTGTATCCTCCATAACTATGGAAATGTTACAGATTCTCAAAATATAAGAGCAGTTTTGAATCAGCTAAAAGCTCCTTTAAGGTAGTTCATACATAATTGTCGTCCTTTAATGTTTCATAAAAGTTTCACTTATTTTGTTTAGCTAAAATTTCAGGCTGGTTTGAGGATATAATAGTGGACTCTAGTATAGTTGGTACTATGTTAAAATAAATTCAAACCAATTTCATGTGCTAAGAAAAAAATTCTTCGAAGCTAACAATGATATAAATGAAAACAGAGGTAACCTTCAGGCAACTTAATTCTGTTGTTAAACATAATTTTATGATTCATTTTCCGTCTTAACATCCGTTAAAGAGATAAAGAGAGAGGAATGTCTTCAAATACGTTTTGGGCAGACAAAAAGCGTCACTTGAGAGTGAGTGAGGGTTGTGGCTGGTCATTCCAGTAACAACTAAATCCTTCTTCCCAAAACAGAACACATTAACAACAAATTAGTTTTCTACGGTATCAGACTACTATAAAATCAATGAAAGGATCCGAATACATTGTTTTTTTAAATATAGCTATCATGTTTTAACTTGTCGTATAGTTCTACTAAGATGTAAGTAATACGTTGGTAGCAGATGTACAGTATAGATGCATATTTCTATAACAAATGTTATCTGCAACTGTATTTCACGGCAGTGCACCTTATAAATATAAAACCCCACAAAATTAGATTTGATGCCTTCACGACTTTCATAATACAGTGAGTTCTTCTATTCAGAATAGTTATTCTTGCGTCATTAATAACTACCACATCCGTGGTACGTCAAGAAATTGAGTGCTTTTTTATAGCTCATTTATAGGAGTTTGTCTAATATTTATAGCTATTCTTTTCAGGTGCACACTAATGTCAAACAAATGCCAACTTCACTTATAAAAATTGAATAATTTACTGCGATTTCGAACGAGTAGGGCATCAGCCTTTAAGCTTACGTTTTGATGTAAACAGTACATACCTGCAGACAACCTTGTAGATAGGGCAAGCACAACTATGAAGAGTCATCGTGGGTATTATTAACCGCTTCAGCTGTATTTAGTCTATTATTAGTGTATCACTACCGGTTTCGTGGCACTAAAAGCCACATATTCAGATGAACATATGACTAAAACAACATGAATATGACAGTGCATGTGGCTCTGTCCCCTAGATGCGGTTCTGTATAGATTGGAGAAGCGGAACCATTTACTACACTGGAATCCGGCTGTTTTATTCTATGACATACCGCCCTTTAGCGGTGTTTCGTTCTGACGGACAAAGAATGAGGGTAAATAGGTTCCGAGCTTTTCAGCTCTAATGTTTTAATCATACGTTCACCTTAAGACGTGCCCTTTAGTGCTACGAAACCGGTAGTGATCCAGTAATAAGGGAGAAAATGCACCTGAAACGGGTATTAATACCCAAGGTGAATACGTAACTGATCTTACCTATGCAAATTAATTCACATTCCTTCCCACATAAGATACTTCTTATAAACTGATTATATACGTGTCAAAATTATTTTAATCTGTCAATGCAAAATTAATTTGAAACAAATCTACTTACTTGTTTCCTTGAGGCCACCCCTTGCTGTATAACGTTCAACATGACACATTTTGGCACATTACACGTTACACAGATCATGTACACCTGCAATACTTTTAATATGTGAATATTTCAGCCGAATATAGGTTGGTAACAGTGTATGAACATGATCGATGTCACCCACTACCAACTGCTGAATTTTGTTAACAGAATAAATTCTGAGCTGTAACAACGTGTGCTGATTTATCAGTATTTACGTTGCACGTCTTTACAAAACCTGACGGCATAAGTGAATTTCGGGACATGGGGAAGGGAATCGGATGTACCCACAAAATTTATGAAACAGCATTGATGAAATCCATAAGTTGGATTTGTGGAGTAGATGTGCTATATTTAATGGGCGTTCAGACTTATTTTTATTGACTCCTATTACATGTAGCGAGACAAATGGGACACACAACTGAGAGAACAACAAGTTTAATGTCAACTGCTGTGGCCACGCTCAAAGCTGTTGTGAATGCTGAAGTGGATGGTATCGCCCACGCATGTACATGCAGGACAAGAATTTCAAGATTCAGAATAGCTCGTTGTACGGCTGTGTCGAATGCTGCCCAGTGAGGGCTTGCAGATGGCCTGTCGCTGTGTACAAATGTACAACCTTTGAGCGTCCTGGAATGGGGGGGCCAACGGTCTGCAGTCCTTGCACTCATAGAAAACGGCAGAGACCGCGAACAGCCGAGTTAACGTACCACAGACCAGCATTTAAAGCACATATATACTTTTCTTTTTAAAAAATGTTTCCTAAAAGACAAGTAAGCAAAGAGAGTTACAGTACATTACAGATTTCCTTACATAACAAATAACATTTAGGACGGTATCGGACTCTGACAGATTGCACAAGCTTTCACTGTGCCAACTGTTCAGGAGACAGGACTACTCACGAAAGACACTTGCTCTTGAGCACCGCAGCCACTGCACCAAGGATAGGTTTGACTCTGATATTTCACAAAATTGCTGAAATGCTCTGAACCGATTAACTTTCTGCATTGGCGTTGTTTTTTATAATTAAGAAACAATATGTAATCTACATGTTTTAGGGTAAGTAATTGTAGAGAAAAACAGGGATAGTGCCTCAACAAAATTACTTGAGGAAATTTATGGTAGGCAGTGTGCGATAGCTTTATTAGCTCTTTAAGGAATTTGAGATACCGACTACTGCTTCGTAGTAGTTTTATTCTTGACAGAAATTTGTCATAAATAACATTATCACTTACTGAAAGTAATAGCTTATTTGATGGACGCAACAGTAGAGATAAGAAAGCCTTTATCGACATTTGAAGTCACTTACTTTGGTACTAATAAAAATATTTGGAGAGTTGTGGGACGGTCTCCGGACGAACAAACTGAGGATACGAATCTGTGTTCGTAAGAGTCATCCTATGACGCCCCAGAGCGTCGAGGTTATTCGCGCCGGCCCCTTTCACTAGGCCATCCGTTTGGCCGAAGAAGTGAGCTTGTACGCTGACGTACCGCAGGCGGAACGTCTCGCAATGCATCTGGCAGCATTCTGGACGTTAGATGGCGCCAAAGACGTCAACACCTGTCGCAGCAACGATGTAGGGACCGCTAACAACAGTGGAGGCAGAAGGGAGAGAGAGACATACGCTGTAAAAATACAGCTGTCATTCGCAGTTTGTCTTATGCGGTTGTGCCACATTATGGAGAACTTCACTTGGATTGAGCAGCACCATATACATTTCGTTTGTGGTGAGGCGAGAGGAAATAGGTACGCAGTTTTACGCGTCTATGGACAGAGATATTCAAATGGGTGTCAGCCACACCATTCTCCGTTTGCTGCTATCCACCGGTGTCTGGGTGAAGCAGGATTTCAAAGGACGTCAACACGGGGGAGGTCGCGTGCGAGGCGTACTAACTCTACAATTTGAAGAGAACGTACAGAGAGATTCCACTCAGACATACACTATGTGATCAAAAGTATGCGGAAACGTGGCTGAAAACGACTTACAGGTTCGTGGCGCCCTCTATCGGTAATGCTGGAATTCAGTATGGTGTTGGCCCACCCCTTCTTTGGTGACAGCCTCTCCAGACATACGTTCAATCAGGTGCTGGAAGGTTTCTTGACGAATGGCAGCCCATTCTTCACGCAGTGCTGCACTGGAGAGAGGTATCAATGTCGGTCGGTGTGGCCTGGCACAAAGTCGGCTTTCCAAGACATCCCAGAAGTGTTCTATAGGCTTCAGGACAGGACTCTGTGCTGGCCAGTCCATCACAGGATTGTTATTGTCGTGTACTCACTCCGCCACTGGCCGTGCATTATGAACAGGTGCTCGATCGTGTTGAAATATGCAATCGCTATCACCGAATTGCTCTTCAACAGTGGGAAGCAAGAGCGTGCTTAAAACGCCAACGTAGGCCTGTGCTGTGAAAGTGCCACGCAAAACAAGCTCCCTCCATGGGAAACACGACCTTGCCATAACACTTCCTCCTTCGAATTTTACTGCTGGCACTACACACGCTGGCAGGCGACGTTCACCGGGCATTCGCCATACACACATCCTGCCATCTAATCGCCACGTTGTGACCCGTGATTCATCACTCCACACAACGTTTTTCCACTCTTCAGTCATCCAATGTTTACGCTCCTTACAGCAAGCGAGGCGTCGTTTGGCATTTACCGGCGTGATGTGAGGCTTATGAGAAGGCATGAAATCCAAGTTTCCTCACCTCCCGTCTAACTGTCATAGTACTTCCAGCGGATCCTGATGCAGTTTGGAATTCCTGTGTGTTGGTGTGGCTAGATGTCTGCCTATTACACATTACGTCCATCTTCAACGGTCGCCGGTCTCTGTCAGTCTGTAGACGAGGTGGGCCTGTAGGCTTTTGTGCTGGACGTGCCCCTTCACGTTTCCACCCCACTATCGCATCGGGAACAGTGAACCTGGGGGTGGAAATCTCGTGTACAGACGTGTGACACAAGTGAAACCCAATCACCTGACCACGTTCCAAGTCCGTGAGTTCCGCAGAGCGCCCCATTCTGCTCTCTCACGATGCCTAATGACTACTGAGGTCGCTGACATGGAGTGCGTGGCAGTAGGTGGCAGAACAATGCACCTAATATGAAAAACGTATGTTTTTGTGGGTGTCCAGATACTTTTGATCATTTAGTGTATGGCCGTGAACACTTGCTCTGAGGTACATAGCGGGTTAGTGGGTGATGTATGAGGAGCGATGGCATGTATTCCATTTTCAGAAGGCACAGGCGTTGACGGTCCGTGATTTTGCTTCGCGTACGGAGCTCTAGCAGTGTCCCTTGCAGCGTTGCCCCACACAGTCGTATTACGTTGTTTTGTTCACGAACGAAGTGTCCTTTAGCCGCGAGGGTGTGCTCAACTCACACGCTTTTCATATTGGGGCGGAGGAGGACACCGACCACATGCACGAACAAGTTCATGAGAAAATTTATGAATTGGCAGAGTACACTATTATTTGATTGGGCTTGTACATGCTTTCTTCTCAACTCACAGACGATAACTATGCAACGTTCATTTGAGATATGCTGCCGCAATTATTTTACGACATACCACTTGCAACCCCCCAGCATATATCGTTCCAGCACGATGGAGCACCCACACACTTGAGTCTAGCTGCCAGAACCCAGATTGGACAGATGTTGTGAGATCGCTGGAGTGTTCACCTTACTCTTGACTTGGCTGCCTCGATCGCCTGGCCTCAACCTGCTGGACTTTTTCTTGCGGGGTCATCTGAAAAATATTGTGAATGAAAACCAAGTGAAGTGAGACGACGATTAGTGGCAACGGTACATGGGGCGTGTGAAAATGTTCACACTATGCCAGGCGTCTTTCAGCGAGCCCCTCAGTCAATGGCATGCATATGTCAGGCATGCTGCAATACTACAGGTAGGTATTTTGAACATCTTCTCTAACTTTGTTTACTTTCTTGCAACAACTGTTGTCTGCCACAGTGAATACCCTTATGTTTCCGTCTCCTTTCTTTGCAATCATATTTCCTTTCTTTCAAATTAAACAAAAGGGTCGAATTCTCGAAAACTCTGCAGTTATTGATTGAACACAACTGACAGCCGCAGTCTCCAGCGTAGTCTGTGGAGTCAGACGTTAGGCCCTGAAATTTCGACGTTGTCAGTATCTTTGTTACACAATGTATGCCAAAACACATTGGAGATTTTAGAGGGCTGCAGCAGAAAAGTAAGCTGCGGATTGAAACTTAAGTGCGAAACTGTCATCCACCGAGGAAACAGAGCATCGTATTCATAGGATACAAGGACTGTCTACGAAACAACTAGCTCCATCTTCTCCACTGACGATCGTGGTAATCAGTCGCGATCACTGTAAAACAAACATGTCTACTGCGAGACGTTCCACCTCTGGTCCGCCAGCATACACAGACACATTTTTTGTCAAAGGGGTGGCCCAGCGGCACGCGCCAGAGCCTGTAACTTCCACACTCTTTGGCATCGTTGGAGGACGTTTCCGGACACTGCTTTCTGTTCTTAGTTTGTTCCTCCAGGCTTCCTATACAACTCCTTAAAGTTTGTTAGTATCGTTTTGTAACGCTCTGCATACCACATATTCTTGATTTACTGTATATCAGTCTGCATGTTACACAAACAACTTATTATTATTATTATTATTATTATTATCATTATTATTATATGAACCCAAATACATTTCAACACATTTGTGCCATCGTCGGTGGGTAGTCTTTATTTAGTTCCATAAAATTTAAACATGTTTTAAGTCATAATTGTTCTGACGAAGTAAGCCCACAAAGCAGTATACATCGTTGTCATTACCTTCATTTTTCTGCACTACTGAGTTATTTACATTATTGTCATCAGCAATAAATTGGTTGGCGAGGTGACAAATCAATTAACCTATAAATGTAATTTTTCTGTGTGGAAATATTTTGCTGCTACGAGTGTTGTCCAGGAAGGCAGTTCCGATCGGTCACGAAATGGACACCACAGTGAAAACCCGATGAAGCTTAGTACAGATGTGTTGGGTAGTGTCTCTAGTATGATCGTCGATCGCATCAAGACGCTCTTTTCAGTTTGGAGCTCACTGTGAGCGAGTAAAGGTGCCTAGGACAACGACGTCTGCCGCCAAGTAGGAGGGCCCACTGAGAGGCTTCGCCTTAATGAATGCAGCCCACCTGACACAACTGCCACGCACTTCCTTCTTCATGGCAATTCTCAGCTGCACGCTGCAGGGGCAGTGAAGAAGCTCCTGCAGCCTTATCGATGGGAAGTGTTCGATCACCCACAACACAGTCCTAATTGGCTTTTCCTGACAAGGGAACCTCCCCATCGCAGCCCCCTCAGATTTAGTTACAAGTTGGCACAGTGTACCCACCTTGAAAAACTGAACACAGATCAGTCGATAAAACAGGAAGAAGTTGTGTGGAACTATGAAAAAATAAGCATAACATACAAACTGAGTAATCCAAGCGCAAGATAGGCAATAACAATAAAGTAGTAAGGTTAGGAGTTCCGTGGTCTTGTGGTTAGCGTGAGCAGCTGCGGAATGAGAGGTCCCTGGTTCAAGCCTTCCATCGGATGAAACATTTTAACTTTTTTTTCAGTTTATGTGACAAACGCTTATGTTTTATCACTTTTTTGGGAGTGATTATCACATCCACAAGAAAACCTAAATCGGGCAAGGTAGAAGAATATTTTTACCCATTCGCCAAGTGTACAAGTTAGGTGGGTTGACAACATATTCCTGTCATGTGACGCACATGCCGTCACCAGTGTTGTATAGAATATATCAGACGTGTTTTCCTGTGGAGGAATCGGTTGACCTATGACCTTGTGATCAAATGTTTTCGGTTCCGATTGGAGAGGCACGTCCTTTCGTCTACTAATCGCACGGTTTTGCGGTGCAGTCGCAAAACACAGACACTAAACTTATTACAGAGAACAGAGATGTCAATGAACGAACGGACAGATCATAACTTTGCAAAAATAGAGAAAGTAAACTTTTCACCCGAGGGAAGACTTGAACCGAGAACCTCAGATTCCGCAGCTGCTCACGCTAACCACGGGACCACGGTGCTCCTGGGCTCACATCCTCCTTGATGTTGCCTATCTTGCACATGGACTACTCAGTTTGAATATTTTGCTTATTTTTTCATAGTTCCACACAACTTCTTCCTGTTTTCTCGATTGATCTGTGTTTAGTTTTTCAAGACCTATCCACTGTGCCAACTTATAACTAAATCTGAGGGGGGTGCGATGGGGAGGTTCCCTTGTGAGTACCATCTCTGTTCACATGAAACGCTGGATACGAAGAAAACACGTGAGCGCAGGCTACGCGCTATAGACCAGCGTAGAGAATTACCGGAAAGCACAAGTGGCTGGCTTCTATGACGATGATGTTGGAAATTTGGTATAACGCTCCGACTGATGTCTAAGTCGGAGCGGCGACTAGGTAGAGAAGTATCTGGAAAGTGCAACTAACTCTTGCAAATAAAATATTTCTGATTTTCACTGTGGTTACCATTTAGCGACCGATCGGAACTTAATTTCTGGACAACCCTCGTATATTTTGCGATTACTAATAGCTAGCTTTCGAAATACGCTTTCTCATTTTGCATTGTCATCTATTGATGCAATGCACACTAAGATGCCGTACATATTTTGCGAAATTTCACTTGCAAATAACGCTTTTGCACTCTGAAAAACAGTCTTAACACTGCTGTTGTGTGTCCAGCCCAGTTGATGTTCACTTGCTCTCATGTCAGTTTGGCGCCAAACTTGAGCTCTGTTTCCTATACTGAATTGTTTGGCAGATACTTAAATGCAAAAAATGGTTCAAATGGCTCTGAGCACTACGGGACTTAACATCGGTGCTCATCAGTCCCCTAGAACTTAGAACTACTTAAACCTAACTAACCGAAGGACATCACACACATCCATGCCCGAGGCAGGATTCGAACCTGCGACCGTAGCAGTCGTGCGGTTCCGGACTGCGCGCCTAGAACCGCTAGACCACCGCGGCCGACACTTAAATGCATTTAAGTAAACATGGTGACTGAGGAAGAAAGGTACATGCTTTGAGGGATGATAATATTGGCGAATCTGAGCGAAAAACGTCATCTGACGTCTGTCATATTTTTAACAGTTTCCAGGAAACTAGTGGTAACAGTGGGTAACAGGACAAATGTAGGTAATAGTAAATGAAGTATTGTGATCTAATGTTTTGTTTAATTGTGTAGATTGCCTCACAAAAATGTTCAAATCGTCCACTGTCAACTGCAATGCATTTTGCAGCCCTTGTAGACAACTACTTTGTTGCTGGTCTCAGTTCATTCGCACGGCCCTTTACTCGAGCACACGCTTGTAAAATACGAGCTCCACCACGCACAAGTGAAGTGCCCATTTAAACTGTCAGCAAAGGCCGCACTACGTAGCCTAATGTCACTTTGGCGGTATTCGTGTGTGAATACTGGTGAAGGAGGACACTTGACTGACGCTGGTGATTTTCGAATACGGTTAAGAAAAGAGCATACGTTCATTTGAAATTTTTTTGTACAGAAATCACCGATACTACCAAACCTGACAGCATCTACCTTTTCTTCAGACTCAACCCGTACGTCGAAGTATTAGTAAACCATCACTAATGGTAACAATCGTCTGAATTTGCTGCCATTTTTGTGCCTGTGGTGCCTTTGTGTAATTAAGGAGAGGTCTTCATGGATACAGCCACTGTGGAAAAAGTGACACCTTTTCCGGTATATCGTCAGTACCTTCAGTCATATAGCCAAGGTCCCAGTAAGGAGAGGCCGACGACAGTGCAGACTCTGCTACCAGCACCACAGAGGCTGCGGTGCCACAGGTGGGCGAGCGCTTGCAGCGACCGCTGTTTCGCGCAATTTCGTCGCCGCTGGGAACTGTTTTTAATCTCGCACAGACCATTATCGCTACGAGTGTGTTTCTGGCCATGTTGTTAAGCAAAACAGAAAGTGGAATGAAAAACAGCATACAGTTGACCTTTCCGCTGTGTGTGCACGTACAAAACAAACGAAAAGCACTTCTCGCAGATTCTCCGTTGCCAGGTTCGTGTTTGTAATACGCATTGCCTTAAGGGGTGAGAATTATAGCCGTAGGACTTTACGCACTGCTATACCGTAGCCGAAAAGAGATGAACAGGGCCAGGTAAAATTTTTGTCAGCATAACTTTTACTCTTTTTTTGTATTTCAGATGGTATTTGTTTGAAATAACTGCTCGCCACAAAAATTCATCAGAGTGGTTGGGATGCGAACTTAGCAGATTTGCATGCACACTCGCTAGATATCTGGGTGATAGTCCTGCTTATCATGCTGGACTATCACTCGTCGAGAAAGGATACTGCGGAGAAATGGATTATCTGAAGCGTGAGGATTACTTCCAGCATGAGCCATCCAGTGTTTGACCAGCGAGATATTCAGGAGAACTGTGAAATTTGTCAGCAGAGTTAGTGGATGAAGCTATGAGAGCATGCTGAGAGTCACAAGGAGAGTTCAGTGATGCCCACAAAAGGCGAGGTTCCAGGTTCGAGGCTCGACGACGCACGCAGTTTTAATCTTCCACAAAGTTTCAAAATTCGGATTGAAATATGCGTTCTGGAAACTTTCTCCTATGCGAACTTCTTAAGTTAGAGCTAATTAGACCTCGAACACTGCAGATCCACTGTTCGTCCCTACGGACCACGAGTTAAATGACAATACATTCCATGAGTGTAACTCTCATAGGAAAGAGATAGTAATAGGCAAAATTCGTCTTCGGAATTCGGGAACATAAAATAAATAATAA
The DNA here is from genome assembly GCF_021461395.2 of Schistocerca americana. Classification (NCBI taxonomy): domain Eukaryota; kingdom Metazoa; phylum Arthropoda; class Insecta; order Orthoptera; family Acrididae; genus Schistocerca; species Schistocerca americana. The sequence goes on along the minus strand of NC_060123.1, from coordinate 207,428,607 downwards.
AACGCAAAATTCTTCATCGAAAGTCGAGATGCTATAAATACGTGCAATTACCGCGACTAAGCTCTTTTTCAGCACACACATATATACTGGGGACGTTACTGGATATTTAAAAAAAATTAAAGTGTACAGCGCTATTCATAATTATTATTAACTTTGAATGCGAGTTACTACGCGCTACGACGAAGGAGTAGCTTCAATAACACTCAAACGGCAGCTAAAGTGATACGAAACGCGGCGTCTTTCTCTTTGTGTATCGTGTGTCCTCAGCAATAAGCGATTTTTTTTTTTGCACGTCGCTTATTCATTAGCTCGGCATTTTTAAAACGATATGTTGTGAAAAGATTACCAAGTTGTAGACATTCCATTTAGAAGTTATCTCACACGTTTACATTAGTGGTCGTTTTGGACTGAGAATAAAACCGCGTTATAAAAAAATACGCTCTTAGTTCTAGTGTCGCCTGTTTCCCATCAGTGTATACTAGCGTAAGAGCTACCTTGCACACGGGATGAAGCGTAGTGACAAATGTGCTATGAATCAGGGCTAAGACACAGGTTTGCAACCTCCTGTATATTCAATGGGCTCCACGTCTAGGTATCTTACTGCAATAAATGTTACCCCGTAATAACTTGCGCCGGCCCGAGTGGCCGAGTGGTTCTAGGCGCTACAGTCTGGAACCGCACGACCGCTACGGTCGCAGGTTCGAACCCTGCCTCGGTCATGGATGTGTGTGATGTCCTTAGGTTCGTTAGGTTTAAATAGTTCTAAGTTCTAGGGGACTGATGACCTCAGAAGTTAAGTCCCATAGTGCTCGGAGCCATTTGAACCAATAACTTGCGACGCCACAAGTTGTAGTCAGCCTCAAAAGGCAAACGTCCAGAGTTCGTCGCGCTCCGACACAGTTTTAATCTACCAAAAAGTCTCACGTCAGTGCACACCCTGTTGCAGAGTTAAAATTTCAAGCTGGAAATGTGTCACAGCATGTAGCTAAGTCATGTCTTGGTGATATTCTTTCTTCCAGGTGTGCTGGTCCCTTAAGCTCCGCAGGAACATATCGGGAAAACGAATATCACATTAGGCCAATTTTGAACAGCTCTGTCGAATGGACAGGTAACATTCCAATTTAAAAAAATCACTTTGTTTGTAACGGGAAACCAATCGACGCTCTCCATCTACGCTGGGCGTCTCGTGAAAGACGTGATAGCTTACTCCAGCTACACGTTGCAAAAACAAAATTGCAAATATCTGCCGAAACACCAGAGAAAATGGGTCGTACAACTCTTAGCAGAGACACCTTTACATGTACTCGTATATGGTCCTTTATCGCTTGTTTCTTCTGTTACTGGATGTGGCATTTTTCAGTATTAGGATAAGGCTTTTGTTGTAGTTACTTACCCTGATGGTTTTCATGTCTTGTTCCGTGCTGGTGGGATGATGGTTATACGCCTATAAGTGGTCTCCAAATGTGGAAGGGTTCGTTTCATACTTTGAACATTTGATACGTAGTTGTTCACTGTCGTTTCTATGCATACTGCATCACAACAGTAACATTCAACTTTGTATATGCACAGTCAGTGGACTTTATTCCTTCTTGTAAACTGTTTAGATTGTTTTGAGAGAGTGTGCAGTTTTATATTCTGTATGTAGGATCTGTTTCTTTGCTTCGTTGTCACAATATGTTTTAATTAATTTATTTTTTATTTTGCTTATACTTTATTTAGCCTGACTAGATTATGGAGACCAGCGTATCTCTTCCACACATTTACAATAATAATAATAATTGCAACTAGGAATGATAATAATGAGAAAGGGCGTAAGTGTGATATAGATTAGTAGAGCACATCTGAAGCTGTTATCATATGAGTGGATAAAGAAAGAGGAAGACTGATAAGACAGTGACAATTGCTGTTACGAAACAACAGCATTTTATGAATGTAAGTCGTAGTATATCGCATTTCCTTTGCTTCTCTATGGTGTTGGCATTGTGTGTATTGTTGTGTGTATCTATAGGTTACGTGCTTGAGTTTCCTGCTTTCTTGGTATATTGTGTTTGTTCTGTACCCGTATTTTAATTTTTTTTGATTGAGTCTGTGTACAACATTTGTGTCATTCCCGCTGTTATTACGTATTTTTGTGAATGTATCTATTTCTTTTTCAGAGGTTCCCCAGTTGAGTGGAATCATGTATATTCTAGGCAACAAGTCCCTTAAGGAAGCTGGCTTCTGGGTGTGGAGGTGGTTGGAGTGGAATTTGTTATTGTGCCTGGAGCTGTTGATTTTATGTTTAGTAAAGAATTGCTGCTACTTTCCACTATTATGTAAAGAAAATATACTGAAGCACGGAGGAATGATGAGAGCCGGCCACTGTGGCCGAGCGGTTCTAGGCCCTGCAGTCCGGAATCACGCGGTTGCTACTGCCGCAGGTTCGAATCCTGCCTCGGGCACGGATATTTGTGATGTCCTTAGGTTAGTTAGGTTTAAGTAGTTCTAGGTCTAGGGGACTGATGACCTCAGATGTTAAGTCCCACAGCGATTAATGCGGTTTCAATCATTTTTTGAATGATGAGACGCGTTTGTTTCGAGGAGGATGTGAGATGCTGCAATAAGGAATATCGCAGTAGGCGGTTCAACTGAAGAGTGGATATCAGTAAAAATGGCAGTCACAGATGCTGGACAGACAAACGTAGGTACATGGAAGATAACTGCAAATAAATCATGAGTAACAGAAGAAATACTTATGGTCGTGCGGTAGCGTTCTCGCTTCCCACGCCCGCGTTCCCGGTTCGATTCCCGGCGGGGTCAGGGATTTTCTCTGCTTCGTGATGACTGGGTGTTGTGTCATGTCCTTAGGTTAGTTAGGTTTAAGTAGTTCTAGGGGACTGGTGACCATAGCTGTTAAGTCCCGTAGTGCTCAGAGCCATTTTTGACGAAGCAAGCAAGTAAACAAATACAGGGAAATTCAGATGGTTCAAGTGGTTCTAAGCACTATGGGACTTAACATCTGAGGTCACCAGTCCCCTAGATTTAGAACTATTTAAACCTACCTAACCTGAGGACATCACACACATCCATGCCCGAGGCAGGATTCGAACCTGCGACCGTAGCAACAGCGCGGTTCCGGACTGAAGCGCCTAGAACCGTTCGGCCACAGTGGACGGCAGGGAAATTCACTTGGATTGAAACTGCTAAGAAGGGCGACGAAGCTAAAAGGCGCAATGATTACATGAAAAATGTGAAGAAATCGAAATACAGATGGTTTTCGGAAGGACTGATTGGGACAGAAAAGTCAATACAACTTGTGGTGAAATTAAAGGCAAGGGCGGTAACATTAAGAGATCAATGGGAATTCCATTGTTACGCAGAAGAGAGACTAGATAGATGGAATGACCACAGGGAAGGTCTCCATGAGTGGTACAACTTGCAGATGACGTGATAGAAGAAGAAACAGAAGTCGACACGGAGGAGTTGGCGGATCCACTATTTAATAAACCTTTTGACCATTTAAGATGAAATAGGAGGGATGGATAGCGTTCCATTGGAATTCCTAAAATCATTGTGAAGAATGGCAACAAAACGAATGTATAAGACTGAAGACATGCAATCAGACTTTTGGAAAAACGGTATCATTAATGTTCCGAGGATAGCAAGAGCCGACAAATGTGAGAATTATCGCTTGACAGATCATGCATCCCAGTTGCTGACAAGAATAATATACAGAAGAATGGAAAAGAAAACTGTGGATGTGTTAGATGACGATTAGTTAGGCTTTCGGAAAGGCAGCAGAGAGGCAATTCTGTTGTTGGGGGTGATAATGTAAGTAAGCAATTCTGTCGGAGGAACATCCGCAACTGATCATTATACCACAGATCGAAAATACCGCTAAAGTTGTAAGGCTTTTTTCATTTAACACACGACCGGCTTCGGTCTCTTATGCGCCCATCTTCCAGGTGTCGTAACTTGGTGCTGTGACCCCGAGCGCCGCGGTGGACGTGTACAAGACGCGGTGTGCTACCACCGATCGCAGACCAGTCGTGTGTAAAATGAAAAGTCCCTTACAACTGTAGCCGTATTTTCAACCTCTGGTAATGTAAGCAAGACTGAAGAATGATCAAGACACGTTCATAGGGTTTTACGAACTGGAAAAAGCCTTCGACAATGCAAGATGGTACGAGGTGTATGAAAATCTGAGAATGATTGCGGTAAGCTTTGGGGGAAGGCGGATAACACATAATATGAACAAGAACCAAGAGGGAACAATAAGAGTGGAAAGTCAAGAACGAATTTCTCGGATTAAAAAGTGTTAAGGCAGGGAACATAGCCTTTCGCTCCTACTATTCAGTCTATACTTCGAAGAGACAATGACCGAAATAAAAGGAAGGTTCTAGAATGCGATTAAAATTCGAGATGGAAGGATGTCAGTGATAAGATTCGCTGATGGCATTGCTGTCCACAATTAAAGTGCAGAAGAATTACAGGATCTGCTAAATGGAATGAACAGTGTGAATTGCCCCCTCTGTTAATTGATTGGATAGCCACTGAATTGCTATTTATTTATTTAATGGGATAATAATAATTATTAAAAGATGGCAATTTTATTCAAGCATTGATTTTACTCTTTCGAGTGTTGCGAGTCAGCGATAGTGCAATGCTGCTCGCTTTGGAGAATACACATTTTATAAGAATTATTTGGTCCAGGAAACACGGTTGCGATTTAGACGGTATTCGCGTAATTGTACTGATTAAAAGTTATCGTTTCCAATAGACGCAGGTTCGATTAAAGCTGTGTGCACTTTTGCGCGTATAATGAAAATATTCATAACACGTCGCGTAACAAAGAGAAACATGCGAATCACAACCGTGATCAAACGAAGAAAATGTAACATAAATGTTCTTCGCTGTTATTCAGGACAGGCACAGATTAGACCTTGCAATTTTTACGTATAGGAAATCACAAGACGTTACACTTGGGAGATATTTGTTTTGAATAACTTGTATTTACCTTCTCTCTCTCTCTCTCTCTCTCTCTCTCTCTCTCTCTCTCTCTCCTTTTTACAGCCTTTATACCTTCACATCGATTAAGGAACTTTTTCTTCTCTACCGACCAGTACAAGAACAAAATTCAGACTCCACAAAATGCCTTACATCGAATTATTACATGCTTAAACCTTAACAATAATATATAGTTTCGTAGTACAAACAATGCTAATTTATTCCGTGCACTAGATAGTCTTTGATACACTGACCACGATGAAAATAATAAAATTGTAATTACATTTTTAATATCATGAATACTTCTTTACATTATGTAAATAAGGTTTGACATCGTCGTAATATTAATTTTCAGCGTTGTAGCACTACAATGTAACAACTATAGAATAAGAACTGAGAATAAAACGAAGAAAGATGAAAGCAACCCGAAGTAACAGAAATGAGAACAGCGAAATACTGAACATCAGCATTGGTGATCACGAAGTAGATGAAATAGAGGAATTTTGGTATCCAGGCAGTAAAATAACCAATGACGGACGGAGCATCGAGGACATAGAAAGCAGCCTAGCACCGCGAAAAGCGAATTGCTGGCAAAGAGAAGTCTTTTATTTCTAAAACTGAGGCCTTAGTTCGAGGAGGGAATTTCGGAGAATATACGTTTGGAGCTTTGTGTGGTTATGAAACTGTGGGAAAACCGGAATAGAAGGGAACTGAAGCATTTGAGATGTTGCTTCAGAAGAATGTTGGAAACTAGATGCACTGCTAATCGGTGAAGAGAGGAACGTATGGAGAACAATGAGAAGAAGAAGGGACTGGATGATAGGACATCTATTAAGATGTTGTGGAATAACTTTCATTATACTAGAGGGACCGATAGACGGCATAAATTGTAGAAGAAGAGATTGAAGTACCTCCAGTAAGTAACTGCGGACGTAGGTTTCAAGTGCTAGTCTGAGATGAAGAGGTTGGCACAGGCGATGAATTCGTGGCGGGCTGCATCAGACCAGTCAGAAGACTGATGTATAAAACTTTCTGTAAAAACTTGTTTACGAGAAAGAGGGTTTTTGTGTAATCTTACTATCTGAGATTACAAGATGAAAGGTGACTTTCATACTGCCACTTTCAACATTTAATCTGGTACTTTTTATACTTGCATACTAGTTTATTTTAAAGATGCCTAGTGTAGACTGGGAAGGACTCAGTTATCTTCCGGTTTCTTTGTGAGGCATGCGGGCAAGAATCTTTGAGTTCTGGGTGAGCTAAGCAGTCAGATCAGTGGTTGCTTGCTGGGACCGCTGCCCAGAGTTCAAATAGACACCCTTGTGTTACGCTGTGTCGAAGAAGGCTGTGTTTGCTGTCGAATTCAGCGATTTGCCGAACGTCGGTTCGTGAGTTGATGAGAGGAAGGTAGGCTGCGTTTGGGAAATGCAGTCTTGCTAGTCGATTATGTTTATCCTTCACGAGGAACATGTGGTTCAAGCACAACTACTTTTTTTTTTATTCTCATCGCCAAGCTACTGTAGCTTTCATGACTTCGGCAATCGTCCGACATGCCGATATCGACTATTTGTGACCCGGAGTTTCTTTCGAGGCTCAGTAAAGAACGCACTCGCTCTTAATTCATTCGAGAAGTCTTACAGTGAACTTAGTCATAATGCCTATGAATTACTCTTTGTAAATGGTATGCGACTTTTTTTGTTTGAACTTCGTTGGAACTTCGTTGGAACTTTGTACGCCACGTATTTCTGGGGCGCCAGCAGTATATCTGTTACTATGATTTACTTTTTTAAAGTCGATTATATGAATTCACATTCAAACAATTTTTATATTCAGTTTTCCGTGCTATTCATTTTCCTCTTTGAAAGAACTAACCGGACTTGCACTCCGAGGTCAATATACGATCGAACTCGACTCCAGCAACTGGTAATATTTTATAGGTTTCTCACCTCAGGTAACATCAATATTAGCAGGAATTCTGAAAATAGTGTGCATCACAATTTTAATGCTAGCTCAGGTTGCGGAGACGCGGTGCCTTTTTTCCTACAGAAAGTGTTTTTATTCAATGTCTTGTACAGTAGTTGCATAGTCTTCTAACAGTTTGAGGCTCACATGCTGATCTGTACTTCAACTGGAAATAAGTGACGTTGCTTAAACATTTTTATGCTTGGTGAGATTTGTGGTGCGACTGATTATATTCACTAAAATCCAGTTTTCTTTTCCTATGCCCACTGCAAACAGCTGCGCTACAAAAGTTAGGTGTTCAGTGTCAAAGTAATTTTCTACTAATTCTTCGCAGTCAGACTACATTACCAATTTTAATTCATATCAGTGTATATCAGAGTGGTTTACACTTAAATTTGGCCTCATTCCAATTTTTTTTTAATGCATAATCCACTGTTAAGATCAGACAGGATACTTCCCAAATTTATCTATAATACATGTATCGCCTCTGACACTCCCTTAAATTAAAGCGAAATTATATTTTAAATCTGTTTTATTCTACGAAAAACATTTAACTTTTTGTAACGTTGATTTAAAATGTTCTTGAATTATGTAACGAATTTGCAGCATCAGTGGTTCAGGAGCGCATGTAGTTGGTTGGTTGATTTAGGGAAGAGGACCAAACAGCGAGGTCATCTGTTCCATCGGGTTAGGGAAGGAAGTCGACCGTCTCCTTCCAAAGGAACCATCCCGGCATTTGGCTGAAACGATTTAGGGAAATCACAGAAAACCTAAAGCAGAATGGTTGGAAGTGGGTTTGAACCGTCGTCATCCAGAATGCGAGTCCAGTATGCTAACCACTGAACGCACATACTGTGTGCTACCTAATAGTCAGTGGCGTCTTTACTTGTTCTGAGTTGTAAACGGAAGCTGTAAAAGTAATAATAAACTATCGAACAAGACCAAACAGTATTCACGTGAGCAACTTGTGACATACCCCGGCCGGGGGACCATCTTAGAAGAATAATCCATTAGAGGAGCGAAAATATACGTGTCAGAGGAGCAAAAAAGCTGGATAGGACACGTGGTGACGATGCCTTAATAGGGCTCGTGAACCATAAACGGAAATCCAGTTTTCACTGTTCGGCCACGTAGCTGAGTGGTTAGCACGTATGACTGCCATGTAGTGGAACCGGACTCTATTTCCGGCCGGGTCGGAGATTAACTCCGCTAGGGGATGGGGTGTTGTGTTGTCGTCATTATCACCATCGACACCCAAGTCGAGCAATTGGTGTCCACTGAAAAAACGTGAAAGTCGGTGGCCGATATTCTACAGGTGGGAACTCCGAGCCACCAATCACATAATATAATTTCATTTCAGTTGTTTACTTTCATCTCTTTTAGACAACAAAGTGAGATTAGTTAGTTATATAGTTGAACATTCCACAGATAATCCGAATGATTTTTTATCAATTGGTTTAAATGGCTATAAGCACTTTGGGACTTAACATCTGAGGTCATAAGTCCCCTAGACTTACAACTACTTAAACCTAACTAACCTAAGGACATCACACACATCCATGCCCGAGGCAGGATGCGAACGTGCGACAGTAGCAGCAGTGCGGTTCCGGACTGAAGCGCCTAGAACCGCTCGGCCACAGCGGCCGGATGATTTTTTTTATCGAAATGATGTGGATCGAGTCAAGAAAGCGAAAGTTATGTTCCATGCCTGCAGTCAACAGCAAAAACTTTTGTTCATGCACAGATACTTGTACCTCGTTAATATGTTTAAAGCCAATAATGACAAGTAACAATCTTTGACCATAGATTCTGTGGTTATTGGATTGTTTCGGCTTTCATAGCTATGCCATCAGTTGTATAAAAAGTGTACAGTATTCATAGTCTATGCTTATAAACGAGCATCCGCAGAATTTGCAATGAAGGTAGAAGTCCGATAGTTGACAAGTACAGATTGCTAAGATAGAAACCAAGATTTCTTTGATCGAATAAAATCTGTGTTGTGTATTGCATGACGGGAAAAACTGAAAATTGCCTAGAATTCTTACAATTAGTTTCGTTTATTGCGAGAATGCACAAAAGCAATCAATGTAACAAAGCAGATTCTATGTCGCATCCCGGCTAGAAAATTGATTCAAAAAACGACAATTTTTTGTTGTTGTCACTGAAAAATACTTGTGATGTGCCCCAGAGTGCACGAAAAACATCACACCTCTTCTCGCAATCTGTCAACTTTAGGTCATTCATGTTAGTTTTGTTGTAGGCTATTTCATGCAGCGTCACGAGAACAGTGCCACGTCAGCGTTGCTACTGGCTGCTGTACATTGGTCATTCAAGAAGAACCATATTCTGAGTTGAGAAAATTTCTATGCATAAAGTAAGCTGAATGTAATTTTTAATGTTGTTGCTTATTACAATATGTGCTTCTATGCAGTGTCTGCATCTTACACTACAATCCCTTTCAGACACGTCAAGCATGTCAGATGGAACAAAAACTGTTTCGTCGATTACAGCTGTTTTAGGATTTGCAGCGTAGAAGGAAAGATGGAAATATCTGTTATAAAGAAAGTTCATATTGAATCTCTTTTCTCAACGAGAACTATTCCAACAGTATATAAGCCCATTTATGATTCTATGTTTTCGTAAATTGTGCTTCTTAAATTTTATCTATTTGATATTTTTGACTAAACTGTATTAATTTTCATATGTTAAAATTTTGCGTAATTTGTTTCTGATACAATAATTTCAACTTCTTTCTTCCTTTTTTATTTTAATTTAATAATTACTTTGACCTGATCGACGCTCAAAAGTCGTATTATATTACAGTAAGTAAAATAATATAGACTCTTTGGGGTGGAAAATGGGCAAAAGTATTACATGACTGGTCATAACAAAAACAAAAAAGTTTCAGAAAATCAAGAGAAGAAGCACAGTGCTAGAAATTAAATTATAATTACCTTAAAACACATCACATTCGACGAGAGCATAACCATATGTCCATATTACATTTTTACAGAGTGTAATTAAATTTACTGGCAAAACTACTTATTTGCAATTTAAAGTACGCTTATGTTATTTAAATATAAGTTTTATAGAATTCTCTGATTCGATTTTTGTTAAGTTATGTATTTTTGAGCAGTGTCGATGTTCTTGGCGAAGTGGGATATGATTTTAACAATTAATCTCTACATTGTAAATCGATTTCGAACAAAAAATGAAACTTTATCACACAACATTTATCGAAAAGGTCTAGATTTAGATAAAGATATGATTTTAAATTGTGTGCAAACAGCAGAGAACATTAAGTTCAGCCGACTATGAAAAAAGGCACAGACATTTCAGGAATGTATCTTAGCAGTTTTTAAAGGAAGTAGTATAGAGATAAAGCTGCAAAGAATATGAGGTTTATAACCACTGCGCAAGGTTTCATGGCGCATTTTTACTACTCCGCTTGGCAGCGTAATCCCTTTGTGCATTTTTCGCACTGATGGATAACAAAAGCACTAATATCGTTTATCAGTCGGTGTTTGAATGTGACGTATGTCAAATACAAACACATTTCTCTATATATTATTTTAATCGCCAGTGAAACAGTCCATTAATCGCCCTAATGTACCGACAGATATATTGATGATGGCACCAATCTTTCCGTTCCCCTGTAAAACGGTTCGCAAGAGCTTTGTACTTCAGATATCGTTTATACTATAAATCACATACTTGTCAACAGATATAACACAGTCACAAATTATTTCCCAAGGTAATACTAAAAGTAAAAAGAAAGTAACAATATCGTGACGCTGGCACCTGCCATCAGTCATGGCGGCTCGTTGGAAAAAATACTGCTGCAGCACATTTATCTGACACTTACAGTCGACAATTACCGACGTACCCTACCAGCGATACTGCTAAATAAACAAACAAAAATGGATGCTGTTTGCTTTGGAAAATCTAATTCTACACAACGATTCAGCCTTAAGAAAAAGATCCGTGTGATTTTCAGAAACACTCACTCCACTCATACAGATTTAGGTTATTCACGAGACTACCTAGTATGCGTATTTGCTGAACTGACCCGTCAAAGTCTGGATAAGTGGTGTAGCAGTGGCTACTACTGGATAGAGATGACAAAAAAGTTGCCATTGCCAAGTTTTCAGGAACTAGCCCGGCTTCCAGCTGACGTGATTTGGAATCCTCGGAAAATCTGGGTTAGGATACCAATATGGGGTTTAGAAATTTGTTTCTTCCCTGGCTTCCTTCACAGTCTGATCCAGTACGCCAGCTTACTTGGTTCTCTTTCTCTGATGAGAGATCGAATTACGACATCTAGGAAGATGTTCAGCATATAACAGTTTACAGTATTGGTGCTTTAGGTGAACGGTAAAACTGCCTGCACATAAAAACTTGCAAGAACTGAGTGTGTCTTAGTACTTTAAATTACTAAGTGTAATTAATCTGTTCTTTCAGTACGAAATAACACATCAAGTAGTTACCTGGTGCGCAGGAATAGAGTCCTATATCTTTATGCCCCCAGACGCTCATTTTATTTCCCAGTGGCAGACATCAGTGGAAAAGACACACCTCTGCTTACGATTTCAACACACACGCACTCGTGTACGCTGAACACGCGTCCTGAAAGTAACTGCTTCCTCTCCAAAGGTAATCTGTAGTTGAACGAAATCGTTCAGAACTGTGAAAACAAAAGAAAAAATCTACGACGATGCAGTGAAAAAAAAAGACACTTCAAGACTTTAATTCTGTCAATATTTAGAATTCATCAGATGCGCTCCTAGCGTATCCGTCACTTGGATGCGAGCATCATCTTAGCGACACGAGCTGATGATGAAGTTACGTTCACTAGCTAATTTATTGGGGGTATTAATTAAGTTTTAGGATTCACACAAAACGGATTTTGTAAAACATCCATTTTTATCACACCTACAACACTAACAATAATTAGTTGTGAAATCTTAGAAACAACAAAAATATTTATCGAAAATATACTTTTCTAGTTTTACTTTTCAAACAATTCTTGATAACGTCCCTTATTTCATTTCAGCTTACAGAACGACCTAATCAAATACGTGAGTCCGACGTGTTGAGAAGACTGTCACATAAAATACACTCCTGGAAATGGAAAAAAGAACACATTGACACCGGTGTGTCAGACCCACCATACTTGCTCCGGACACTGCGAGAGGGCTGTACAAGCAATGATCACACGCACGGCACAGCGGACACACCAGGAACCGCAGTCTTGGCCGTCGAATGGCGCTAGCTGCGCAGCATTTGTGCACCGCCGCCGTCAGTGTCAGCCAGTTTGCCGTGGCATACGGAGCTCCATCGCAGTCTTTAACACTGGTAGCATGCCGCGACAGCGTGGACGTGAACCGTATGTGCAGTTGACGGACTTTGAGCGAGGGCGCATAGTGGGCATGCGGGAGACCGGGTGGACGTACCGCCGAATTGCTCAACACGTGGGGCGTGAGGTCTCCACAGTACATCGATGTTGTCGCCAGTGGTCGGCGGAAGGTGCACGTGCCCGTCGACCTGGGACCGGACCGCAGCGACGCACGGATGCACGCCAAGACCGTAGGATCCTACGCAGTGCCGTAGGGGACCGCACCGCCACTTCCCAGCAAATTAGGGACACTGTTGCTCCTGGGGTATCGGCGAGGACCATTCGCAACCGTCTCCATGAAGCTGGGCTACGGTCCCGCACACCGTTAGGCCGTCTTCCGCTCACGCCCCAACATCGTGCAGCCCGCCTCCAGTGGTGTCGCGACAGGCCTGAATGGAGGGACGAATGGAGACGTGTCGTCTTCAGCGATGAGAGTCGCTTCTGCCTTGGTGCCAATGATGGTCGTATGCGTGTTTGGCGCCGTGCAGGTGAGCGCCACAATCAGGACTGCATACGACCGAGGCACACAGGGCCAACACCCGGCATCATGGTGTGGGGAGCGATCTCCTACACTGGCCGTACACCACTGGTGATCGTCGAGGGGACACTGAATAGTGCACGGTACATCCAAACCGTCATCGAACCCATCGTTCTACCATTCCTAGACCGGCAAGGGAACTTGCTGTTCCAACAGGACAATGCACGTCCGCATGTATCCCGTGCCACCCAACGTGCTCTAGAAGGTGTAAGTCAACTACCCTGGCCAGCAAGATCTCCGGATCTGTCCCCCATTGAGCATGTTTGGGACTGGATGAAGCGTCGTCTCACGCGGTCTGCACGTCCAGCACGAACGCTGGTCCAACTGAGGCGCCAGGTGGAAATGGCATGGCAAGCCGTTCCACAGGACTACATCCAGCATCTCTACGATCGTCTCCATGGGAGAATAGCAGCCTGCATTGCTGCGAAAGGTGAATATACGCTGTACTAGTGCCGACATTGTGCATGCTCTGTTGCCTGTGTCTATGTGCCTGTGGTTCTGTCAGTGTGATCATGTGATGTATCTGACCCCAGGAATGTGTCAATAAAGTTTCCCCTTCCTGGGACAATGAATTCACGGTGTTCTTATTTCAATTTCCAGGAGTGTAGATCAGTTGCCGATGTTTATATGTAAACTAAAATTAGTACTACAGTAGCTTTAAGTACAGTCAGCTTAGTGGCGGATTTGTCTGTCTCTCTCCTCCCCTGGCCCAGGAACCTCCGCCTGGGTGCTGTGCACCAATTACACCCCAGGGTAGGCCCATCTGTGGCTTTTATCGAGTTTCGGAAGACTTCTGGACTATGAGCCAAATGTGTAGTTTAAAGGCACCTATATTTTTCTCTGTCAAACCCTTTCATTCAATAAAATTTTGATACTCGGAGCTGATTTCTATCTGAAACGTTTGGGTTAATTCTAGTGTGCAGTTCCACCCGTCAGCTTTGAGCAATGACGTCACACCAAAAGCAAAACACTATGTAGAGGCAAACCTATTTACTTTATTTATTTATTCATTTGGCTTCCGGCAGCTAACGGTTATTTAACGAGGTAAACGTTAAGTAAGAGACTTGTGATGCACCTGTGATCAAAGGATGGGTGGGATTCCCTACCCCCCGCCCCTCTTCCTCAATGTTAAACACAGCGTTTATGACAGCACCAGCTCCCACATAAGTCAATGCTCGTTGAACGAGTCCAGTTCCGATACGGCGATCTACCGGACAAGGCTGTCCGCTATCGACCCCACTATAAGCCTTCGCGCTGGAGCCCTCCTTGGGAACTTCAAATCTACACTCAAGGGACTCACTCTACGACAGCGTTCCTTCCATTGTCGAGCATAGGCCGACGATTTGCTCCTCTTGGTTCGCTCGGGAGCGGAAACACGACAGACAACTGAAGCAACCACGACATACGGCGCAGCGACAGGCAACTCGACGAACCTGAATAAATCTGTAGCGCTGCCTACAGGACGCGGCCCCTAGACGGCGAACTAGAACCCTTCCCACGGATGCAGATCATCAAATACGTGGGCGTTGTCTTCATCGCCAATACATCCCGCACGAGGGCCACTAATTTTTGGTGAGCGTTGCAGAGCGTTTGCGGCGCGATCTACAATAGTCTACTCCACCATCTCGACACTCTTCAGCGGGCTGTCTATCTCAATCGCCATGTTGCCTCACAATTGGGGCTTGTTATACAACTCCTACCCTTACCGCACGCGACGTGACTGTTTGCAAGCGGCCTTCGGCTACTATCTGACGGCGGGGACAATCTTTAAGGTCCGGTATGAAACTTCTTTGGAACTCAGCATTTCATGGTAATGAAACGTAGACTGTGGGAAAGCCTGAACGAAAGACAATCCAAGCATTTGAGATGTGGTGCTATAGACGAATGTTGAAAATTAGGTGGACTGATAAGGTGAGGAGGTTCTGCGCAGAATCGGAGAGGAAAGGAACATGTGGAAAACACTGACAGGTGGAAGGGACAGGATTACAGGACATCTGACTTCCATGGTACTAGAGGGAGCTGTAGAGGGCAAAAAAACTGTAGAGGAAGACAGAGATTGGAAAACATCCAGCTGATAATAGAGGACGTGGTTTGCAAGTGCTACTCTCAAATTGGGTCAAATGGCTCTGAGCACTATGGGACTTAGCTGCTGATGTCATGCCCGCATCTTATGGTCGTGCGGTAGCGTTCTCGCTTCCCACGCCCGGGTTCCCGGGTTCGATTCCCGGCGGGGTCAGGGATTTTCTCTGCCTCGTGATGGCTGGGTGTTGTGTGCTGTCCTTAGGTTAGTTAGGTTTAAGTAGTTCTAAGTTCTAGGGGACTGATGACCATCGATGTTAAGTCCCATAGTGCTCAGAGCCATTTGAACCATTTTTGCTGATGTCATCAGTCTCCTAGACCTTAGAACTACTTAAACCTAACTAACCTAAGGACATCACACACATCCATGCCCGAGGCAGGATTCGAACCGGCGACCGTAGCGGTCGCGCGGTCCAAACTGTAGCGCCTAGAACCACTCGGCCATCCCGGCCGGCTGCTACTCTCAGATGAACAGGTTGGTACAGGAGAGAAATTCGTGGCGGGCGGCATCAAACCAGTCAGAAGACTCATGACTCTCACGCGTGAGGCAGGACATGATCTACTCAACCTACAGCACGGAGCGGATGCTCTGTATATGCGATCGATACGGAAACTAGGGGTTGGATAAGGAGTATCCATTACACGCAGTTTGGTGGACGTCCTCACGCCGTGTCTATCTTTCTACCAGTGCCGGTTGGTCACTCTCATACATCAGTGTCACATATTGCGACCTTTATTGTGCCCTATAGTTACGAACATCCCGCACTCCCGACCACGCTTCCTCTTACTGCCAAAGAAATTTATCTCACCCTGCTAAGTTCAGTGTCACGCAACACTGTCGACCAGAAGTACCGTGCGATCCATTGGTCCACCAAGTTTACTTCCCACACACGTTAGAGGAATACGGTACTTGGTTAACAATGGCAGAATTCCAACACTGCAGAATTTACGTGCAACTGGATTAGATAACACCCCATTTCCTGCCGTCCGCCAACACTGTGACGAGGACATCCTCACAAGCTCATGAACCCTTCACATCTGGGAACTAAGTCGCAAGATGATCGCCTGCTTTCACCACATTCCTAAGATCATGGTTGAAACCAAGACATACATCTTTCCTGAGGACATCCTCTTCCCAGCTGCCAAAACCAACGCCATAGTCTGGATGAAAGGTTGGGCGCTCAGCTGCATCGACAGTGACGGCGAAAAGCTGAGCCTCTGCTTTTGGTACAAGTTACAGAAATCCCACGCCGACTTGGAACGACAACCCACTTACCGGACTTTATTTTCCAGCTACCTGCGTAGTGTATTCATGTCCCACCACTCGCCCAGTTGGAGCAGCATGGGCTTTACACACGCTCCCTCACTGCCTTCCCTCCACCACTATGACTTCTTCCGCTCTTATAGCTGCCATCTACATCTTTCGCCCCTATTTTTGAGGACATAACAAAAGAAGAGCTCATATTTCGCAAAAAGGCAGTCCACATACGGCAGCACCATGACACTTCACCCTCTCCCCCATGACACTTTACCCTCTCCATGAATTAGGATTAAATAAATGAAAGGAAGTCTCCGCCAACCCACCCAAACTACCACGTGCACTCCGGTCCATTCTCCAAATACGACTCCTGCCCTCCCTGCTCCCGGGCTGTGCCGACGGACGGAAGTATAGCCCCGATTGTTTCTCCTCTCTCCTTCCTTCCCTTAATTTGGTGCATCTATCACTTATAAATATCATAATACGTTTATCTATTGTTCCTCTTTGATTTTTTCTAATTAAATTACAACAAAAGGGGGTATCATCTTTGATTAGTAATTAAAACGTCCCTGGTCCCGGGTTCGAACAATGCCACCGCTTAAATTTTGAAAAATACATCATAATCTTTGGAGACCGAAGACTTACAGCAAAAGAAGTCACCATCACTGTGTCAATGACGTTATCAAAGAGGGTGGAGGGGCGGAGGGGCGGACATAACTTCAGGGCACTCTCTTGCCCTTGGGATGAGAAACTGCCCCTGAAACGAGAAGAATCATCAACGGTAAACGACATGAGGATTCATAAAGCATTGGAAACCACTACATCAAAGACACAAAATGTGGCATGTAATTTAAAAAGTGTCATGGTGGCCCCTCCAATGACAGAAGTTCCGGACTAGTTGCCTATTCGGTTCTCTGCGAGGAGATTGGCAAGGGGGAGGTGACCATGTCAACAAGACTGAATAACTAAAGAAAGGATAACGTTCTGCGAGTCGTGGCGTGGAATGTCAGAAGTTTGAACATGGTAGCTAGAAAATCTGAAAAGGAAAATGCAAGGGCTCAATCTAGCTATTGGAGGAGGGGGGGGGGGGGGTCAGTGACGTGAAATGGAAAGAATACAAGGATTTCTGATCAGATGAGTGTAGGATAACGTCAACAGCAGTAGAAAATGGTATAATGGGAGTAGGATTATTTATGAATAGGAAGGTAGGACACAGAGTGAGTTAATACACAGTTCAGTGACAGGGTTGCTCTCATCAGATTCGACGGCCGACCACAATTGACAACTATAGTTCACGTACACATGTCGACATCGCAAGCTGAAGAAGAAGATATAGATAAAGTATAAACGATATCGAACTAGTAATTCAGTACGTAAAGAAGATGGCATACAGTCGTTGGGGAAGAAGAAAGGGTTATGGAGGGATACGAGTTTGGTACTAGGAATGAAAGAGGAGAAAACTTAACTGGGTTCTGCATTAAATTTCAGTTAGTAATAGCGAATACTTTTTTGAAGACTCACAAGAGGAGTAGGTATACTTGAAACAGGTCGAGAGATACGGAAAGATTTCAGATTATATCATGGTCAGATAGAGATACCGAACTAAGCTATTGGATTTTAAGACATTTCCAGGAGTAGATATAGACTAAGATCACAATTTAGTAATGACGAAGAGTAAGCTGCAGTGTAAGTAGCTAGTATGGAAGAACCAGTACGCAAAGTAGTGGGATACGGAAGTGCTAAGGAATGAACAGATACGCTTCAAGTTCTCTAAAGCTGTAGATACTACGATAAAAAATAGCTCAGTATGAATGGACATCTCTAAAAAGGACAATTACAGAAGTTGGAAAGAACAACATAGATACTAAGAAGGTAATTGAAAAGAATCCATGGATAGCAGACGAAATATTTCAGTTTATCGATAAAAGAAAAAGTGCAAAAATTTTAGGGAAATTCAGAAAGACAGAAGTACAAGCCGCCGAGGAATAAAATAAACAGGAAGTGCAACGAAGCCAAGGCGAAATTACGATTTGAAATATGCGACGAAATCGAAAAATTAATGACCGTCGGAAGGACTGACTCAGCATAGAGAAAAGTCAAAACAACCATCAGTGAAATTAAAAGCAAGGATGGTAACATTAAGAGTGCAACGGGATTTCCACTGTTAAATGCAGAGGAGATAGTGGGTTGATGGAAAGAGTACACTGAAGGCCTGTTTGAGGTGTAGACTTGGCTGAAGTAATAGAAGAAGACACAGGAGTCGATATAGAAGAAGTAGGGGATCCAGAAGTAAAATTTTTAGAAGATTTAAGATCAAATAAGGCACAATTAATAAATGATATTCCATAGGAATTTCAAATACCTTTGGGGGAAGTGTCAACAAAAAGCCTCTTCACGTTGGTGTGAAGATGATTCTGGAAAAATATCGCCCGAGGAGTGCAAGAGCTGACAAGTGCAAGAATTATCGCACAATCATCTAACAGCTCCTGCATGTAAGCTGCTGACAAGAATAATATAAGAATGGAAAAGAAAATTGAGGATGCCTTAGATGACGATCAGTTCCGCTTTAGGAAAGGTGAAGGCACCAGAGAGGCCGTTCTCACGTTGTGGTTGATAATGGAAGCAAGGTTAAAGAAAAATCAAGACAGGTTCATAGGATTTGTCGACCATTAACAAGCGTACGATAGTGTCAAATGGCTCAAGATGTTCGAAATTCTGACGAAAATAGAGGTTAAATATAGAGAGAAACGGGTAATACACAACATGTACAGGAACCAAGGGGAAATAACAAAAGTCTAAGACAAAGATCGAAGTGTTCGGATTAAAAACGGTGTAAGACAGGGACGTAGTCTTTCGCCCTTACTGTTCAGTCTGCACATTGAAGAAACAATGATGGAAATAAAGAAAGGTTCAAATGCGAAATTAAAATTCATGGTGGAAGGATATCAGTGATAAGATTCACTGATGACATTGCTATCCTCAGTGAAAGTGAAGAGGAATGTCGGGATATGTTGAATGGAATTAACAGTGTAGTGAGTACAGAATACGAACTGAGGCTAAATCTAAGAACGGCGAAAGTAATGAGAAGTAGGAGAAATGAAAACTTTGAGAAACTTAAAATCGGGATTGATGGTCACGAAGTTAAGGAATTCTGCTGTCTAAGCAAGAAAATAACCTATGCGGGACGGAACTAGGGGGACATCAGAAGTAGATTAACACTGGCAATATGGGCGTTCCTGGCCAAGAGTGGTCTACTTGCATCAAATATAGGCCTTAATTCGAAGAAGAAATTTGTGTGACGATCAGCATTGTATGGTAGTGAAACATGGACTGCTGCAAAATCGGGACAGACTAGGATAGAAGGATATGAAATGTGGGGTTGCAGACGAATTTGGAAAATTAGGTGGTCTGATAAGGAATGAGGAGGTTCTGCGCAGAACCAGAGAGGAGAGAAATACATGGTAAACACTGACAGGACATCTGTTAAGAGATCCGGAAATAGCTTCCATGATAATAGAGGAAGCCGTAGAGGGTGGATACTACAGTGATAGACATCTGTATCTAAATCCAGCAAGTAACGGAGGACGTAGGTTGCAAGTGTTACTCTGAAATTAAGAAGTTGCCACAGGAGAGGAATTCGTGGCGGGCCGTATCAAACGAGTCAGAAGAACGAGGACTTAAAAGAAAGAGACATGTAGAACAACCCATACATTGATGATATAACAACATTAACGATTATCAGAAGTTAATACACAAAACAAAAATGTAGTAGCACCAGAAATACGACTCTACAGTACTCAAATTAAAACAACTGTACATATAAAATCCATATTAACGTAACATACTTCCCAGGGCTGTGTTATTATTACAAAGTTACCTTGGCTGCTTGTAGAGGTATGAAAGGCTCTTTGTTACTTTCACTATTATTCAAAGAAACTAGAATCTAGAATGGAGGCTCTACTTTCAGACAATGTAACTATTGTAAAAATGTTTGTCTGTGCCCATCCCTCCTGCACATGTGAAGAGACTGTGATTGATGTCACCTTCTGTAGTGTTATTACAGTCACAGAGCGGGGTTGGAGTTATTCCAGTGTGGTGGAAGTCCATCGGAAAGTTTGCGCACAGTAGATATCAGCCATACAAGTAAACGATCATCACGTAACCAGGGTCTACGCGGGATGACAGGCTGAATAGCGGCGTAATATCTTCCCCCTCAAATAGCAGAGATGCGTTCCAATCCTCCTGCCATTCTCGAAAGGCATTCTGTGTGGCCAGACGGTACAATTCAGAGGGCCATAGTTTGCGGTCGACGTAAGCTGCGGAGTTTGTAGTTTCTATAGCCAGATTAATCGACTTCTTCATTATGACTGGCCTGGTCCGGTAACGTTAGCTAACCTGCTACTGCGAACAGGTAATGTACTCCGGGACAAAATACTTCCCCATTCGGATATCTTCTCAGAACGATTGTGACACGAGCAAACAAAAAATTGATACTCGAAGTAATTTTCTTACAAGAAATCCAGAAAAATGTCGCACGAATCCCTGTCTCTGGTGCCAGGTCTGACAACATGACACTCCCAATCTGTACATGGAAGGCTGAAGTCACTCCTATTACAAAAGCATAACCAGGAAAGTTATTAAAGATATCCTGCAAGTTCTGTCTGAAGCGCTCTATCACTAGGGCTCCTGACCCTACCATTTCTGGCCGATGTTTGATGGTTTACTTCACCCAGATAATTCACAATCGGAATCCGTGATCACTTCGCTAGATTTTACCGAATTCCTTACTGCAATAAATACGCCGCCACCACTGGCGGTTAACCTACTCTTACGATAAATATTCCAATGTGAACGTAGGATTCCGTTGACTCTAACATCTGGCTTCAACCAGCTTTCTGTTACTAATAATATTTGTGCATTATAACCTTCAGTAAGTGATACTAATTTCGGGACCTTTCCTTGGATGCACCTGCAGTTTACTAACGTCGTATTAAGCTTTTCTGTTTCTGATTTGTGACGACGAACGTTCTCTGAGCACATGGACGCTAATTTATCAGGCAATTCATCCCAAGGGAGGGTATCTCTAATCTAAAGAACCCCATGTGCACGCCACACATACTCCGCTACCCTCGTAGCCGCATCTGAGTGTAGTGCACGCCTGACCTGTTAAGGGAAACCTACAACTCTGTACTCGAAAGCGGAGGTCGAGAAATTCGTATCCGATACCATCTCAGAGTCGTCTGGCCCTCTGGTTTAGACCTTCCACTCTGCTTCAAACCAGAGGACAGCGATTAACTATGGGTACGATACTGCAAATAGACTTCTTAGCCTGCATCCAGCGTACGATACTGTGCCAAATCAGCCATCCACCGAAAGGAATCTAGGACGCCCTCAGAAACCACGCGGCAGGCGTCATTCGTGCCGACATATACAGCTATATGCAACCGGTTGTTCCCAGTGCGCTCCATAGCCGCCGGGAGGGCCTCATCCACATCACCGACGAGACAGCCTGGCAAACATACCGATTGCACACTGGCATTGTTTCCAGTCTTGCTTGCTATTTCCCTGAGGGGCTCCATCACCCACCTTACATTGGAGCTCCAAATGACGAGCATACCCACTCGCTGCAATTGTCCGGACTGGGCAAGAAAACCGTCTACTGGACCAACAGGAGAGGTATCCCGTGCTGGCTCAAGAGTAATCATTAACACTGGGTAGCATCTCATACCTGTTGCTAAGGCGTAGGGAACCAACCACGCAACCTGCTCCCTCTTTCGTCTTCCGGCCAGTGACCAGCGAACCCACCACTGTCTGCCACCCGCTCTCGAATGAGGACGGACAGGCCAGATGCTGCGTATCAGAAGTGCAGCGACACCTGGATCGTCAGGCGATTCCAAGGGCTCCAAATGTGTCGCAGGTATTGCTCCCAGCACCCCGTTGTCGCCGCAACTTTGAGCATTAGCCAGAAGACGTCGACGGTAGCCAACGCAGCTTCTAGTTGTTTTGGCTGCTGTCCGTAATCTCCTCGAGTCCGCTCATAACAAGCACAGTCCGTAGCCATAGCGTAGTGTGTAAAAATAGATACAAAATCTGAAATGGCGCAACTGAATTTGGAATAACGCAAAATTTGACGGGGAGAGTAAAGGAACAGTACAATTGCACTGCAGATTTCTCAGTATGCCATGGGACGGCAAACTTTTAAACACAAATAAATTTCTCTATTGAAGTGAATGTATCTACAATTACCTATAACTAGAAACTCTACTTACCCGAGAGCTGCTACACGAGATAAGTATACAAACTAGAATGCACTGAATTAAGCTATATGAGGTGTAGCAGCACGAGATTTAGACTTGATGACGTGACATGGCAGTCTGACGGCGGGAAAATTATACAAGGAAGCCACCTTACAGAAGAATATGCCCAAAGAGTTACGCAAAAATAAAAACTTACAGTAATTTGCTAACCACTAGTCTACGCAGTAAAATACACAGGTAAAGTTCACTCCTTTGCAGAAGTACATGAGAAAAACAGAAACTAAGCTAAGTCACTGAATGTCAGCTGTCTGCTACCGCTTCTGGTGCGGCTACTCGGCTCGGCGTCTTATAATGAATACGGAAATACGAAAGTGGGTAAGTTATTATGGACAGCACAGTGAGCACAATATCGTACATAAGACATACACGGAGAAAAGACCCGCCACTAGAAATATGAAAAGGAAGAGAAAGAGAAGTATTTGAAGAATATGTATTGCAACAAAGGAGTGAAAGGAGAAGCCGCCTGGTAGATTTTTTCTTAGAGTACATAGGTTAATGGTTGCTCACAAAAATTCGGTCATGAAACAAGACTGTATACGTATAAGAGACTGGACACACGGCGAGGTATCACGACAGAGGTTTCGAAACTAGGCTTTAAACTGCAAGGCATTTCTAGGAGCTGATACGAAATTCTGAACATAGTTTATTGAATATGATCTGTATATTGGAACTGAAGAAATTGCAGAAATATGATAAAAGAAAAGGATGGAAAGAGGATAAAGAAACAGAGGTGGTTGAGCTTTTCAGTGGGAGCCATAGGCAATGTTGCACTGAAGCAGTGAAAAGAAATACAATAAAAAAGGCATGGGTAACTTCGAAGATGAACTAGTGAGGGTAGGACAGGGTCACACAGGATTAATCAACTTTTCCTGCTACTGTTTTTTTTTTTGTGTTTCGTATATGTTAATATTTATTTCATTTTCTCGTTTTTATGTTACATTTTAGTTTCTCATCCCCCAAAATCCCCACTTTACAGCGGTAGTCCCGTTGGGTTCAATAATTATTATTAAAAGTTAACGCTATTTCGCAATATTACGACATCGCGATGCGCAATACTATATTGGACATGAACGTTCTCGGTTTTCCTTTAAGATAATTTATTCCAGCCAAGTACATTTCTCTTTCTTTGTTGTTATTTACTTTCGTTATCTTCGACTCTTTTCCATATAAGTCATGGCTAAGTCATTAATCGACAACGAACGTAATTTTTATCGTAAGAGTCAAAGAAACTGGGACACCTGCCCATATCGTGTAGGGCCCACGCGAGCGCGCAGAAGTGCCGCAACACGACGTGACATGGACTCTACTAATGTCTCAAGTAGTGCTGGAGGGAACTGACACCATGAATGCTGCAGGTCTGTCCATAAATTGCTAAGAGTAAGAAGGGATGGAGATCTCTCCTGAACAGGACGTTGCAAGGCATCTCAGACATGCTCAATAATGTTGATGTCTGGGGGCTTTGGTGGCAAGCGGAAGTGTAAGCTGGAAAGGGTGTTCCTGGAGCCACTCTGTAGCAATTCTGGACGTGAGGGGTGTCGAATTATCCTGCTGGCATTTCCCAAGTCCGTCGGAATGCACAGTGGACATGAATGGATGCAAATAACCAGTCAGGATGGATACGTAAGTGTCACCTGTCATAGTCGTATCTAGACGTATCGGGTGTCCCGTATCGCTCCAACTGCATATGCTCCACACCATTACAGAGCCTCCACCAGCTTGAACAGACCCCCGCTGACACGCAGGGTCCATGGATTCATGATGTCTCCATACCCGTAAACGTCCATCTACTCGATACAATTTGAAACGAGACTCGTCCGATCAGGCAATGTGTTTCCAGTCGTCAACAGTGCAATGTCGGTGTTGATGGGCCCAGACGAGGCGTAAAGCTTTGTGTTGTGCAGCCATCAAAGGTACACGAGTAGTCTTTCGGTATCGGAGGTCAATATCGACGTTTCGTTGAATGATTTGCACGCTGACACTTACATCTACATCTACGTCTACATCTACATTTATACTACGCAAGCCACCCAACGGTGTGTTGCGGAGGGCACTTTACGTGCCACTGTCATTACCTCCCTTTCCTGTTCCAGTCGCGTATGGTTCGCGGGAAGAACGACTGTCTGAAAGCCTCCGTGCGCGCTCTAATCTCTCTAATTTTACATTCGTGATCTCCTCGGGAGGTATAAGTAGGGGGAAGCAATATATTCGATACCTCATCCAGAAACGCACCCTCTCGAAACCTGGCGAGCAAGCTACACCGCGATGCAGAGCGCCTCTCTTGCAGAGTCTGCCACTTGAGTTTATTAAACATCTCCGTAACGCTATCACGGTTACCAAATAACCCTGTGACGAAACGCGCTGCTCTTCTTTGGATCTTCTCTATCTCCTCCGTCAGACCGATCTGGTACGGATCCGACACTGATAAGCAATACTCAAGTATAGGTCGAACGAGTGTTTTGTAAGCCCAGCACCGAAACCTCCAGCAATTCTCGGAAGGGTAGCACTTCTGTCATGCTGAACGATTCTCTCCAGTCGTCGTCAGTTCCGCTCTTGTAGGATCTTTTCCGGCCGCATTGGTGTCGGAGATTCCTCATATTCACGATTCACTTGTGAAATGGTCGACGGGAAAATCCCCACTTCATCGCTACTTCGGAGAAGCTGTGTCCCATCACTTGTGCGCCGACTATAACACTACGTTCAAATTCACTTAAATCTTGATAACCTGTCATTGCAGCAGTAGTAACCGACTTAACAACTGTGCCAGACACTTGTCTGACATAGAAATTGCCGAAAACAGTGCTGTATTCTGCCTGTTTACATATCTCTGTATTTGAATACGCATGCCTGTACCAGTTTCTTTGGCGCTTCATTGTAGTACTGCAACAGGTAACGCATATTCCTCGACGACATCATCATGTCATCAATTCACGTCCAGTGTAGCACAAGGAACGGGCGACCAAATCACGACTCGAAGTCGATTGTCAAGAAACTTCTCAACATCATTATAGAAGCTATCGAACAAACAAAAGGAGCTAACATACGGCACATGCTATGCAACATAATGAATCTTGCTTGACATTGGTTATTAGAGTTATTCGAAGGTCGCTTGACTATACATTCTAAACGGGGAAAGCTTGTACATTCTGACGGATGTAGGTGGTACTTCTATGAAAAGCTACAACGCCAGTATGGTTGTCCAGTGGAAAGATCGCTCCGTTCTAGCTAATCGAGAAACTTTTCAGAGAGAATTTCTCCAGAATATTTTGCAGTTGAATAAAGTAAAATGTGGTTTAAACCTAACGTTAATCTCTCCTCTCCGAGGTTATGAGCTGGTATGACAGGATTGACAAGACGATAAATGTGCTGTTGGTCTCTTAATAAGCTCTACGAGTCCTGTCTAACAAGTACTTTTGAATTTACCGTCAGACTTTAAGGCAACAGCAGTTGAGATCAAGACTCCTACTTCTGAACTCCGCATTGCCTCAGTGCACAAGCCTTCCCATTATGGAGTCCAAATCACTACTTCGGACAACTTATTTAGACAGCTTCCCTCTCCGTACATAACCTACTGAGATATTAACGCTCACCATCAAGCTTGAGGATGTATCGCTGCGCATGTTAATGACATGGATTTGTTGCAGGCCGTGGAGGATAACAGCCTAGTTATGCTAAGTAATGGATCTCCTGCAGTGGCCTCAGCACCACATTGAAACAGATCTGATGTTGGCATCACACTTTGTTTCAGTGTCTTCAGTTTTTTCGACAAATGGTGCGTCAAAAAGGACTAGCTCGAGTCACATCGCTTCCCGTCAGAGGTAACACTCAAAAGTCAGCCAGTCAGTCAGGCAGTAGAAACCGACCGAGACAGACGCAGCAACAGGGAAGTAACCGCTTTTGTGAGTTTTACGAGTTCCTAACCACGAGCGAATTTTATTATATCTTCTGTGTGCTTTAGTAGTTGGGTTTCTTGATTTTCTGCATGTAATTTTAATATCTAATAGCAACTTTTTTCGCGTTTTGGTTTGCGTCGGAATGTAAACCGATTTTTTGACATATTACAGATTCCTAATCAGAGGCGAATTATTTAGTTTCTCCCGAGTGCTTCGGTAGTTAGGTTTTTGAATATCTGTGTATTATTAGACACATTTCCTGCGTTTTCGTAAGGGTCTACAGTAGAGATGCGCATCACGTGCCGATAGTCCATTTATCTGCAGAGTTTAGTTTTCCACGGTCTTTAGTATGGATATTGTCTTTAGGCCAGTTAGGTTTAAGTAGTTCTAAGTTATAGGGGACTGATGACCTCAAATGTTAGGTCCCATAGTGCTCAGAGCCATTTCTTTATAACAGTTGTAAATTGTAGCTGTGTTGGGGAAGTGCCAGCGCTCCAAGCGCTAACAGAAAGCACTGATGCTCAAATCGTTATAGGCACTGAAAGCTGGCTAAAGCCGGATATAAGCTCAGCCGAAATTTTTGCGAAGAAACTAACGGTGTTCCGAAAGGATAGGCTAAACACGGTTGCGGTGCCGTGTTTTTTGCTGTTAGAAGTAGTTTATCTTGTCGCGAAGTTGGAGCAGATACTTCCTGTGAGTTGGTATGCGCATAGGTCATTGTTGGCAACCGGAATAACATAATAATTGGATCCTTTTACCGACGTCGCAATACAGATGGTATAGTTGCTGAAAGGTTCAAAGAAATCTTGGGTTTGATTTCAAACACGTACCCGACTTATACGATAATGGTTGGTGGTGACTTTAATTTACCCTCGTTATGTTGGCAAAAACATGTTTAATTCCGGAGGTACGCATAAAATATCATCCGAAACTGTGCTAAACGCATTCTCTGAAAATTATTTCGAGCAGTTACTTCATGAGCTCACGCGAATAGTAAACGGTTGTGAAAACACACTTGACCTCTTAGCAACAAATAATCCTGAGTTAATAACAAGCATCAAAACCGATTCAGGCATTAGTGAACACAGGGTTGTTGTAGCGAGACTGAATATTGTAATCCCAAAATCCTTGGAAAAAAGCGAAAAATGTACCTATAAAAAAATCAGATAAAATTTCACTTGACGCCTTCCTGACAGACAATCTCCACTCCTTCCAGATTAAAGATATAAGTGCAGACCAGATGTTGCTGAAATTCTAAGAAATAGTGTCGGCAGCAATTCAGAGATTTATACCAAATAAATTAACTAACGACGGAGGTGATCCTCCTTGGTACACAAAACGAGTTATAACACTGTTGCGGAAACAGAGAAACAAACATGCTAAATTTAAACGTACGCAAAATCCCCAATATCGGCGATCTTTTACAGAAGCTGGAAATTCAGCGCGGACTTCAGTGCGGGCCGCTTATCACAATTTCCACAAGGAAACTTTGTCTCTAAATTTGGCGTAAACAGATTCTGGTAGTATGTGAAGTATGTTAGCGGCAAGAAACAATCAATGCCTTCTCTGCGCGATAGCAATGGAGATATTATCGAAGACAGTGCTACCAAAGCAGAGTTACTAAACACAGCCTTCCGAAATGCCTTCACAAAAGAAGACGAAGTAAATATTCCAGAATTCGAATCGAGAACAGCTGCCAACATGCGTAAAGTAGAATTAAATATCCTCGGAGTAGTGAAGAAACTTAAATCACTTAATAAAAGCAAGTCTTCTGGTCCAGACTGTATACCAGTTAGGTTCCTTTCGGAGTATGCTGATGCATTAGCTCCATACTTAACATATCAAATAGAACCGTTCGCTGGATGAAAGATCCGTACTCAATGACTGATAAGTTGCACAGGTCACACCAATATTCAAGAAAGGTAGTAGGAGTAATCCAATAAATTGCAGGACCATATCGTTAACGTCGATATGCAGCAGGATTTTAGAACATATATTGTGTTCGAACATTATGAATTGCCTCGAAGAAAACGGTCTATTGAGACACAGTCAACATGGGTTTAGAAAACATCGCCCCTGTGAAACACAACTATCTCTTTATTCACATGAAGTGTTGAGTGCTATTCACAAGGAATTTCAGATCGATTCCGTATTTCTGGATTTCTGGAAGGCTTTTGACACTGTACCACTCTAGCGGCTCGTAGTGAAATTGCGTGCTGATGAAATATCGTCTCAGTTATGTGACTGGATTCGTGATTTCCTGTCAGAGAGGTCACAGTTCATAGTAACTGGCGGAAAGTCATCGAGTAAAATAGAAGTGATTTCTGGCGTTCCCCAAGGTAGTGTTATAAGCCCTTTACTGTTCCTTATCTATAGAAACGATTTGGGAGACAATCTGAGCAATTACGAACAACTTAAATTGTAAGGAACACATAGAAAATGTTGTGGGGAAGGGTGACCAAAGACTGCGTTTTATTGGCAGGTGAAGTCTTTTAAACTGCACCCGCATTCTTTCCCCCTCCTCCCCATGGAACCCTGGACAGACGTTCTGGCCACTTTACTCGTCGACACTAGGAGAAACAGTCCAGCACAACGGCTGCTCACTACGCCCACAGCGATCTACAAGAACTACTTTATGCCGTTAACGACGCAGCACGTGTTTTCATCCCACGAAAGAAAGACGTATTTTGTCAAGAATCCCTCTCCCGTTTAGTGGCAGTGTACCTGCTCTTATGCAGTGGCACGACGCTGTTTTGCATGACGTGCCGTTGTACACCTCACACAATTATGGCACAAAATCAGCAAAATTCAGAAGTAAGTGATCTGCCTGCACGATGGAAGCACCTTCGTTAGAAGAATTCACTGATCGATTCTGCCCTGTTCCGGTGCGTCCTCAACCGCGCATATGTCCACCACGCCGTCACCACTTGTTTCCTCACCTATCTTCGTAGTACTGAAGACGGCAATTCACTCAGTCACAGGCAGCTCTCCAGCCATTATACTGTGATACGCAACATGCAGTCCAGTGCACTACTACTCCTCTTGCGTGTACACAATCAACGTTGAGGGTCTGAAGACCTCGTAGAAGACTGGAGAACACACATAATTGCCCCAATATTGCTGAGAGGTAATGATTGTTGTCAATCAACTTCGTACTGACCCACTGCTCTTTCCCCTTGCGTTGGGAAGACACTGGAAGGATTAGCTAAACAACGACTGATATGCTGGCGGTAATCAGATAGTCCCTTGGCTACTTCGCAATTTGAATTTAGAAAGGGAAAAAGCCCAACTGACAATAATACTTCTTTGTCAGCCTTCATGAAGAATTAAAATACCACAGTTACGTTCTTGGACGTCAAGGGAGCATATGACAATGTACACATAGATCTTTTGCTCCATAGACTGAGAATCTCGGAAAAGATTTATGGAATGCGGCAACTAATTTCGGAAAGGTAGACTTTTATCAAGTACCATTATAAACTTACAAGCCGCCGCTTTGTCGCGACTGGCCTTCCACAAGGGGCAATTCTCTGTCCTCTATTATACGCTGTGCACACCATGGGTCTGGAAATATCTTTTCCTACGTCGATTAAAATGCTTCAGTACGCAGACGATGTTTGGTTGCGGAACGTGAAGCTGCACTTTCCTCTGCAGTTTCTCGTGTGAAAAGGTGTCTCACAGCTCACGGCATAGAACTGCCGTATTTTCTAAGCGTTTCTCTCCACAAATTCCCCACAGAACGATCCCAGCGTTTGAATGTTCCCAGTGTCATCGCAGGCGCGATTCCTGGGCGCCGTCCTTGATTATCGTCCGTCACGTGTCCAACAAATTAACCATTTAATAAAGGGCTGAGAAAAAGCATTACGTATTACCTGGCCAGTCTCACGAATTTGGTGGGGCTTTCTCATCCCACCAATTTACTGACGGTGAACAAACCCTTAATTCGTTCAAGACTTGACTACGTTGGTGTGGCGTTCCATACTGTACGAAAGGATTTCCTGGGGAAATTGGACAAATTCCAGTTTAAATGTATTCGACAGTGCTTAGGCGCTACTGACTCTACCCCTATGAACGCCCTCTTAATTAAAACCCATGAAATGCTCTTATACATGAGAAGGCAATTGTTGGCGGCCAGATTTCTAGCCGATATGATGTCCTTTTTAAATCATCCCTTGAATTCCAATCTGGAGGCCCTCGACGTTATTTGCCTGAAAAGTGCCTCATCCCTTGCTCTAATGATTAGCAGCAGAACATGGAGATACCTGTCAACAAAAATCCTTAGTACAAGTTCAGTCGATATCTATATGCATAATTATTCAGTCCTGTCACATGAAGTGCGTATAAATTTAGACGGCTTGTTACTAACGGAAAATACACTAATATATTGTGATACAATGTGTCTTGGATACCAGAAACGGCCGGGATTTTTGTACATACATACTGATGGCTCCAAACAAAGAGAAAGAGAGAGATCCTTCTGTTTTTTGTGCGGAAGGTGTAGCTACACTAGAAGGCTTAAAATATGTTAGGTTCCTTCATGTTCCCAAGGTCCTCATTTTATTTCATTCTATGTCCGTTTTACCATGTGTAAGGTATAAGAAGTGGAATTCTAAAATAAGAAATCTCATCTTCGCAACCATTTGGCAATGCTTCCCCGCGAAATCCAAAGGTGGGTTATACAATTCTTGTGGGTTAAATCTCATAGCGTCATAATTTCCTCCAAGTACTGAAAATTGTTTTGCCCCTATTTAAGAACCACGGTTTAGTCCGGCCTTTACATAGACCCCTTCATTGTGATTGACCTACGGAGGCATCCAAGCGACCCCACCAAGGCAAGGTACATAGTTCATGGGAGAGATCTCGATGATTGATTCCAAAACAAATAGTAGTGCTGTTACAGCTTCGAATGTTTCTTTACTTTTCGCAAATCCAGGTTCGACTCCTCCTAAATGGTGTGTAACTATACCTTTAAATCTCACTTCCTTTCTAAGGCGGATGTAACTGTGTTAAGTCCAGTAATTTCTTATACTCCTAGATTCACATTCTCATATTATATACATATACCTGTGTACAGCTGTTCTTGCACCTTACTTCTAGCACTCTTTAACAGATCGGATGGAATATTACCAGATCCAATCCGTTTGTTGTTTAAAGAAAATTCTGTTGTCATCTGGTAACTGGTGATTTTACAGATGCACCTTCCAGTTCTGATACTGTGTTGTCCGAAACATCTGTGAATGCTAAATCCTCTCTAAATGACTCTTCTTCTACACATTCCTTCTGCTGAACAACAGCGCATTCAGACTGTGTACCGATCCTTTTGCAATGAGCTATAGTTTTAAAACTAATAATACAGAAATGAAAAGCGCAATAATTAGTGTGTTCTACAGTATTAATTTACTTTGTTTAGTGGTTTTCGCCTTAAAAAGCCATAATCAGACATTGACTGACTAGTGATTTAATGTCTGATGATAATTTTATATGCTGAAAACCTGTTTATAAAGTAAATAAATAATGTAGAACGAACACGATATTATGATTTCCATTTGTTATTATGTAGTTGGTGTGCCAAGAAATATGAGAATATCTGTTAATTTAATAATTTAATTCTTTGTATACGCCATTCTGCGTTTGCTGTTCCTAGTTCTTTTTCACTGTAGCTACTTGTTTCTATCACTGGAGTTACATTTTCCTATGAGATGCCCTGAGGTACTTTATTTTTTATTTCTCGGGATTAATCAAAGCCGTTTTAACTAAATACGTTTCCATGTTTTACGAGATACTGTATGCTTCATTTCCAGGTATTAACTACTGATAGGCATAGTTAGCAAATGAAAAATATTGATAGAGAACATACAATGTATTTACCTTAATATCGTTCAAAAGTATATATATATATATATATATATATATATATATATATATATATATATATATAGTCCAGATCGTCTTCTCGAAACTCTGGCATCTCTCTCCTCACATCCACCACTGCTGGCGGCTCACCTCCAACTGCCCAACACTACGCGCTGTTCACATCCGACAGCCCAACAATACACTAGCGAATACTCCAACAATGAGTCCAACCAGCCACAGACTGCACACAGCGGAGTCAGCCACTTTCATACAGAGCACTAAGTGGCGTTACCAACATAAAAACCTAAACAGCCAACTTACAGTATGTTTTCATGCTTGCTTTCAACAGTCTGGCTGTTACACCGGTTATTATTGTACCAGTGTTTCACATTTGCAATGGCATATTAGTACTTAGATTAACTTGTAATGGTGAAATGTTAATCGCTTTTATATGTTACCTAGTCAAATACAGTTCCAAAATTTCAGTACACAAAATTATTTTTTTTAATTTGCGATTTTTGTTCGTCAGTTTATCCGTTGGAAGTTGTTAGGTGCACTGACTAAACGACTCTCAAATAGTGGTGATAACAAGGAACAGTGTTATGCATGGACTTAAAAAAACAGAAACCGTTCTTATTGAAAAATTAAAGAATTGATTAAATGCCTGCACACAGGTTGCGAAGCACAGTGCAGGCACAACATTGTGCTGTACTTCTACAGAATAATTCAGGCGTTGAGAGTATTTGAAGCGGATGAAAGCTGATATTACAGTAATGTGGTAACATATTTGTAGCAAGACCTCAAAAAAGAAGATAATATATACTGATCAAAGAAAAAGCAAAATTATCACAGCGGTGAAGGAATTATGCGGCGTAGGACGCGCTGAATAGGTAATCAGACCCTATAGATATAGGATGTGTTGCACTTCTTTTTACCCTGTTTTCGAGCGACTGCAGACTAGCTGATAACCATGTCTAGAGGGACAAAGGCATTCGCAGAAACGCCCGTCTGCGTCATCGCAGCACTGTTCGCAGAAATTCTGCTTTGCTTCAGGCTTTTCTTTCACAATCGTGCTTACAGCAACAAAATACACAGCTGCCGTGTTATAAAGAAACATACACGCCAAAATGTATATACTCGGTGATGGTGATTGTTGAAACACATTCCGCTGTTACATTACGAGGTGGCTGGAATGCAATAAATCAATGAGCGAGCTGTAATGATTTGTTTGTTTAACTGAGAATACAAACAAGTGAAAGGATGATAGACATGGCTACCTAAGTAGAAATACGACGTCGTTTCCCGCAGGATTACAGTTTTAAAAAATAAAAAAAAAATGGTCCGAATGCTTGACAACAGTATTTTTTCACGTCGCTGCAGCTGTTCCGAAACGAAAGACACTCTGGCAACTTTTTAATGTATGCGCATATCTCCGAGATTAAATTGTCAGTTTTTCTGTATTTGAAGAAACCAGCCGAAGACTATTACATGACATTATTTTGCGTGGAACAGAAGAATCATATGATAACTCTGGAGCAAACAAACCATTTTCAACGCGTTTAGTTTGGAAACAACTCAGCTGCTAACCAAAGTTAAAATTTCAATAGAGAAAGCTCTGTAAAAGCGAGCAAAAATTAAATCAGAGATGGAGACTGCTCTCATGAACACGTTGAGTTATAGCACCTCTGTATGTGCAGCTTGCTGACTGACGCACCACCATAGACATATCCACCAATATTAACAAATGGTTAAAATGGCTCTGAGCACTATGGGACTTAACTTCTGAGTTCATCAGTTCCCTAGATATTAGAACTGCTTAACCTAACTAACCTAAGGACATCATAGACATCCATGCCCGAGGCAGGATTCGAACCTGTGACCGTAGTGGTCGCGCGGTTCCAGACTGTAGCGCCTAGAACCTCTAGGCCACTCCGGTCGGCACCAATATAAACCGATAAATATATATATGACGCAATACATAACAGCGGAGGAAAAACTGTACAAGCATTCTAAACTTTTTTTAAATACTTGCATAGTTTAAAATTTGAGTAGACACAAACAGCTTAAAATAAAAGTAATTACATGCAGCAGTAACACCAAATTTGGTGCGTAAGGCCTCAATAGAAATGGTGGATTTAGGGGGGGGGAGGGGGGAGGGGGAGTATTACGAAAATAACGTTAAAACAACAGAGTTCGAAATTAGGTATGAGAGCAAAATACAAAAATATACAATCAACACGAAAAGAATATGTTACAAATGGAAGCATAGAACCCATTGATGAGTTTTCGTTTTTAGGACTGTTTTCATTGATATGAGAATCAGTCTTTGTGAACAGACTTTAATATGGAATTAGTTGTTTTATTTCTAATGGTAATATACAGGGTGTTACAAAAAGGTACGGCCAAACCTTCAGGAAACATTCCTCACACACAAATAAAGAAAAGATGTTATGTGGACATGTGTCCGGAAACGCTTAATTTCCATGTTAGAGCTCATTCTAGTTTCGTCAGTATGTGTTGTACTTCCTCGATTCACCGCCAGTTGGCCCAAATGAAGGAAGGTAATGTTGACTTCGGTGCTTGTGTTGACATCTGTGAACGTTTGGGCAGGCATTGTTGGTGATGTCTTGATTGGGCCCCATGTTCTTCCACCCACGCTCAATGGAGCACGTTATCATGATTTCATACGGGATACTCTACCTGTGCTACTAGAACATGTGCCTTTACAAGTACGACACAACATGTGGTTCATGCACGATGGAGCTCCAGCCCATTTCAGTCGAAATGTTCGTACGCTTCTCAACAACAGATTCGGTGACCGATGGATTGATGGATTGTTAGAGGTGGACCAATTCCATGGCCTCCACGCTCTCCTGACCTCAACCCTCTTGACTTTCATTTATGGGGGCATTTGAAAGATTTTGTCTACGCAACCCCGGTTCCAAATGTAGAGACTCTTCGTGCTCGTATTGTAGACGGCTGTGATACAATACGCCATTCTCCAGGGCTGCATCAGCGCATCAGGGATTCCATGCGACGGAGGGTGGATGCATGTATCCTCGCTAACGGAGGACATTTTGAACATATCCTGTAACAAAGTGTTTGAAGTCACGCAGGTACGTTCTGTTGCTGTGTGTTTCCATTCCATGATTAATGTGATTTGAAGAGAAGTAATAAAATGAGCTCTAACATGGAAAGTAAGCGTTTCCGGACACATGTCCACATAACATATTTTCATCTTTGTGTGTGAGGAATGTTTCCTGAAGGTTTGGGCGTACCTTTTTGTAACACCCTGTATAGTGGTAAAAATGCCAAATTTCAAGCAATATATAACATTCGGTGGCGTGTTCACCTGTTGTCTGAACGCAGAGCTGTAACTGTAGTCAACCTCTCCCACTTCAAAAATGTTCAAATGTGTGTGACTTCCTAAAGGACCACACTGCTGAGCGTATCGGTCCCTAGACTTTTACAGTACTTAGACTTATACTAAGAACAACACGCCCATCCATGCCGGAGCGAGGATTCGAAACTCCGAAGGTAGGGGCTGCG
Source organism: Schistocerca americana (assembly GCF_021461395.2). Taxonomy (NCBI): domain Eukaryota; kingdom Metazoa; phylum Arthropoda; class Insecta; order Orthoptera; family Acrididae; genus Schistocerca; species Schistocerca americana. The sequence continues at coordinate 207,392,780 of NC_060123.1, read as the reverse complement.
CAATCCCTGACATGGCGCCACAAACCGCGCGGCCATTCCTCACGGCATCGTGACCCGGTATTCTAAACAGGTCGCCACCAGCGACTGGTGTGTTACGAGTCGCCGCAAGCGTCTCTGACCGTTGGTGTGTACGACCACGGCGCCACATTTCGCCTGGATCACCTGACCACTAACAACCGCGTCTACTATTGGCCTGATATCGGTCGCAGCACGTGCGTTCCCGTCATCCCAGGCGTGACCCAGAAGGCCGGAGGCTTATTTTTCTTAATGATGGCACTAGATTCCCCACGAATGACGTTTAACGCACCATACAGTAATTCCACATTTACGTACTTAATTGGACTCGTTCCCTGAAAGTACAAGCAATCTCGTACTGTTCCTTGGTTAACTGATACACGGTTACATAAATTTGAGAGCATGAAATTAATAGCATCTGCTGCATAACAGTTACGCTCATCAAAAAGTTTATACAACTACAGCCATTGTCAATAATAGTAACAACTCTAATAATAATAATAATTAGTAAGACACGTACCTGACGAAAGAAAGAATTGTTCGGTGGAATTTTGTTGTTTTGTACATAAGTACAGATTAGGGCAATAACGAAATAACGTTCAAGCTTTCACATCTCTCCACTTCGCAGTTTTATGTAAGTTGGAGGGTTAGTGCTTCCCCATTTTTGCAGACAAATGTAGAAGAATTTACTTCGGGGTTGAAAATCAGATATTCTTACATTGTTATTACACAAAAACTTGTGCTAACTGTGCACTTCCTTGTTAAATGTTCGCCTGTAGTCACGCTTATTCGACTTCGTCAGCCGGCCAGAGTTGCCGACCGGTTCTAGGCGCTGCAGTCTGGAACCGCGTGACCTCTACGGTCGCAGGTTCGAATCCTGCCTCGGGCATGGATGTGTGTGATATCCTTAGGTTAGTTAGGTTTAAGTAGTTCTAAGTTCTAAGGGACTGATGACCTCAGCATTTAAGTCCCATAGTGCTCAGAGCCATTTTTGAACCATTTGACTTCGTCACTCAAAGAATCTGTCCAAGAAGGCCCTAGTTCCTTTGCAGCTAACTTTTCCTGGTAATTTACTTTTCTGTTTCCAGAATGAGATTTTCACTGCGCAGAGGAGTGTAAGCTCATATGGAACTTCCTGGCAGATTAAAGCTGTGTGCCTGACCGAGACTCAAACTCGAAACCTTTGCCTTTCGCGGGTAGGTGCCCTACTGACTGAACTATCCAAGCACGACTGAAAACCCGTCCACTAAGATTCACTTTTCTGTTAGCATTTAAAAAAGAATCAACGTAGTTCGTGTTTATGTGCACACGAGACCAGATTACCATACAGTAAACAAACAACTCCAAACACAAAGTGCCATTTGTGGAAATGATTAAACTGAAGTTGTAATGCCTAACATCATAGTCACTAGAATGCAAATAGAATACAAATGAGGCGCTTATATCCATAAGGGCCTAAAGCACACCGCCGTCGATCCCACATTTAAGTGCATATCAGAGAAACCAATGATACAGCTTTTCGTGAATTTTCCTATATACATTGTGGGCCTACAGCACCAATGAACCTGGCTCAACACAAGCTCAATAGATTTGAGAAGCATGAATAAATGCTACAGTCTCACAGTCGATGGTGATGTGCTTTAGACCCTTATGATCCTCGGCATTTCAAATGTATTATTGTGCGATAAAATTCAAAACTTTATGTACCATAACTCATTAACAAAGCCATAAAATTGATTGTCAGTACAACTTTAACATATTGTATTGTATGTGAAACGGGGTCCTAGAAACGACGGAGAGGCTCCGTCCCCGCAGCAGCCGCAGTGGTCCGCAACCCCACGACGACTACCGCAGTCCACTTCACCCCTCCGCCGCCCCACACCGAACCACTCTTTCAGGGTTATTGTGCGGTTCTGTCCCTGGTGGAGGCCCCCCAGGGAACCTCTCACACCAGAGGAGTGTAACCCCTATGTTTGCGTGGTAGAGTAATGGTAGTGTACGCGTATGTGGACAACTTGTTTGCGCAGCAATCGCCGACATAGTGTAGCTGAGGCGGAATAAGGGGAATCAGCCCGCATTCCTCGAGGCATATGGAAAACCGCCTAAAAACCATCCACAGACTGGCCGGCTCACCGGACCTCGACACAGGTCCGCCGGGCGGATTCGTGCCAGGGACCAGGCACCCCTTCCCAATCTGGAAAGCCGTGCGTTAAACCGAACGACTAACCGGGCGGGCACTTTAACATATACTGACGTCTGATCTAATTTTACAACAGTACATACTGAGTGAATTAGCACATTCGAGGAGTGTGCTATCTCTAGCAAGACTTATGCCAACCGAACGGGGATAAAAGTCTGCTACAGTGTGCTACCACCTGGTTGCAGTGACCTCAACTTCTAGTTGATTGGCAAGAGCTAGCTATGCACACCGCGAACCATGCACATTGTTGATCAAGTCCAAATGTATTTGGCCCTTAAGGCAGTTACGTCACTCGAGTTGCGTGTGCGCAAACTCCTTCAAACGTGCACAACTAGATGTATGCTTGCGACTCTGTTGCCAAGTTTCACGGAATCAAGAGGAGTAGTAGCGCGGTAGATTTAAGTGCTGTATCTTTAGGTTGCAGCATCTGTATCAAATTTAACAGCATTCTAAGAGAAATGACCAGTAAATCCGAGACGCGTCGGAAGTTAAGGTGTTCAGATGCTCTTGTGCTCTTACGCAGCAGCTGCCTCGGCTGATACAGATCATCCAAGCTGCACTGTTTGGACAAATTCTTCCCATATTCAAAGCTGCTATTGAAGTTATTTACTTATGGGTTTTCGGATTCACCTATGCAACCATTTCAAGCGTACAGTGCCTTAAAACGTAGAAACAAACAGCTGTTGTTTCGTGAGTAATTCAGGAAACCAAACATACGTCATAGATACGTAAAGGAATATACACTCCTGGAAATGGAAAAAAGAACACATTGACACCGGTGTGTCAGACCCACCATACTTGCTCCGGACACTGCGAGAGGGCTGTACAAGCAATGATCACACGCACGGCACAGCGGACACACCAGGAACCACGGTGTTGGCCGTCGAATGGCGCTAGCTGCGCAGCATTTGTGCACCGCCGCCGTCAGTGTCAGCCAGTTTTCCGTGGCATACGGAGCTCCATCGCAGTCTTTAACACTGGTAGCATGCCGCGACAGCGTGGACGTGAACCGTATGTGCAGTTGACGGACTTTGAGCGAGGGCATATAGTGGGCATGCGGGAGGCCGGGTGGACGTACCGCCGAATTGCTCAACACGTGGGGCGTGAGGTCTCCACAGTACATCGATGTTGTCGCCAGTGGTCGGCGGAAGGTGCACGTGCCCGTCGACCTGGGACCGGACCGCAGCGACGCACGGATGCACGCCAAGACCGTAGGATCCTACGCAGTGCCGTAGGGGACCGCACCGCCACTTCCCAGCAAATTAGGGACACTGTTGCTCCTGGGGTATCGGCGAGGACCATTCGCAACCGTCTCCATGAAGCTGGGCTACGGTCCCGCACACCGTTAGGCCGTCTTCCGCTCACGCCCCAACATCGTGCAGCCCGCCTCCAGTGGTGTCGCGACAGGCGTGAATGGAGGGACGAATAGAGACGTGTCGTCTTCAGCGATGAGAGTCGCTTCTGGCTTGGGGCCAATGATGGTCGTATGCGTGTTTGGCGCCGTGCAGGTGAGCGCCACAACCAGGACTGCATACGACCGTGGCACACAGGGCCAACACCCGGCATCATGGTGTGGGGAGCGATCTCCTACACTGGCCGTACACCACTGGTGATCGTCAAGGGGACACTGAATAGTGCACAGTACATCCAAACCGTCATCGAACCCATCGTTCTACCATTCCTAGACCGGCAAGGGAACTTGCTGTTCCAACAGGACAATGCACGTCCGCATGTATCCCGTGCCACCCAACGTGCTCTAGAAGGTGTAAGTCAACTACCCTGGCCAGCAAGATCTCCGGATCTGTCCCCCATTGAGCATGTTTGGGACTGGATGAAGCGTCGTCTCACGCGGTCTGTACGTCCAGTACGAACGCTGGTCCAACTGAGGCGCCAGGTGGAAATGGCATATCAAGCCGTTCCACAGGACTACATCCAGCATCCCTACGATCGTCTCCATGGGAGAATAGCAGCCTGCATTGCTGCGAAAGGTGGACATACACTGTACTAGTGCCGACATTGTGCATGCTCTGTTGCCTGTGTCTGTGTGCCTGTGGTTCTGTCAGTGTGATCATGTGATGTATCTGACCCCAGGAATGTGTCAATAAAGTTTCCCCTTCCTGGGACAATGAATTCACGTTGTTCTTATTTCAATTTCCAGGAGTGTATAACAGACAAATACGTGGGGTCTTCAATACGGAATGCGACACATTTTTTGGTCAGTTTCGGTTAGTTAAATGCGAAATTTGTTTTGAAACATCATGCAATACTCCCACTTCAGGCCTTATAGTTCCAGGAATTTCCGATAGTTGGTGGAGCGTTGCATAGCCTTCAAAATAGCGTCTGTACGGAGGTGCATTTCAAGAATAGAGCTGTCACTGAGCTTCTTTTGGCGTACAACCAGAGCATCGCAGATACTCATAGGTGCTTCCAGAATGTCTAAGGAGACAGTGAAGAAAAGCACAGTCAATCGTTCGGCGAGGCGCCTTTCAGCATCGCAACAACATCGCACGAACCTGTCCAACCTCCCGCGTGCCAACCGGCTCCACAAAGCTGTGACTGTCACGCTGGAACGTTCGGACACACTCATTCGACAGTCAGTCGTACATCTTGCAGAACTGGACGTCTCTGTTGGTAGTGATGACACACTCGTCGTCCGCCCCCGGTAGCTGAGTGGTCAGCGTGACAGAATGCCAATCCTAAGGGACCGGGTTCAGCTCCCGACTGGGTCGGAGATTTTCTCCGCTCAGGAACTGGGTGTTGTGTTGGCCTGATCATCATGATTTCATCCCCATCGACGCCTAAGTCGCCGAAGCGGCGTCAAATCGAAAGACTTGTGCCCGGCGAACTGTCTACCCGACGGGAGGCCATAATCACACGACATTGAGGTCTTTACACACTCGTCCAGCAGTTGGGGTACTCTAAGGAGTATCTCTGCTGGATTCCTCGCCGCCTAGCTGAAGACCATACCCATTAAGAGCAACGATGGACTGATTGTGCGCAATGGCTTGCGTCATAAGAGGCTGATCGCGACAGTTTGTCGACATCGTCACAGGCGATGGAACATGGGTTAATCACCTCGAATAACAAAATGGCAATCCATGTAGTGGGTCCTCCGAAGAAAAAGTTCAAAGCCGCACACTCAACCAGTAACCTAATGGCGATGGTCTTCTGGGACTGTGAAGAAGTTATTCTGTTTGATGCCCACCCTTATGGTCCAACGATAATCTCGTAAGGAAATTGAAGAAACTACGTCAGTGTATTCGTCGCCACAAAAATGCAAACGAACTACTCTTTCTCACAAAATATCATCGAACTGTGGTTCCTCATCCACCTTACAGGCCGGATGCTGCACCTTCCGACTTTCGTTTGTTTAACCCAATGAAGGACGCACTTCGCGGGAAGCAGTGTGTGGATGATGGGAAGGTGCTGATACTGCAAGACGTTGGCCCTGACCTCGACCAATAGAGCAGTATATGTAGTAGTACTATGGTGTAAGATAGCCTCATTGAACGGGGACTACATGAAAAATACGAATCCTGAATAAACCCATTCCTGCTTTCAGAAAATATGTTTCGTTTCTTATTTATTGCTCCTCGTACACCGGCCCCTTACGTTAACTATCAGATTTCGAACAGGTATACTCAGACACACCCACCCACCCACACACCCACACACACGCACACACACACACACACACACACACACACACACACACACACACACACACACACACACACACACACACCTGTGTAGGTGATATCCGTAGACTGTGCCGATTCGATCGTTTCGTGAGCTCAGAAGCGTACGCAGTGTCTTCATCATGTTCTGGACAACAGGCAAAAGTGCGAGGAATAAATTGGTCAGAAAGTTTCATTACTACACTTGTTCATTTCATTTTACTTGCCATTATCTTAATCGTACTCCTTATACCGATCATACATTTGCTACGACATTTTATTGTTAGCGACAGTTGTACTCTGACTTGGGTGTTTACTTATAAAATCATGGTTTCAATTTTTACACCGAAATGTCCATATTATATTCCTAACATATTTTACACAATTAATTAACAGAGTTGGCATGTGTCTCCGCTTGTCTGCAGTCTGCTCTGGTCGGGATTCTGGAGGATGAGTATTATTGTAGAAGGTAAAGAAGCAGCCTTGCGCATATCTAGTAATGTATGTTAACTGTCATCCAATTTCTTTTAAAAAATGCCCCAATAATAATTTTTATAGTATAAAGTAATTTTTTTTAAAAAAGCATTCATTTCAATTTTCCTTGGGCCTGTAACCTTCCAACGATTGCTGCAGAGCATTTTCTTTCTAGACGTTTCACGCCTATGTAGCATAAAACGTGATTCATCCGAAAAGGCCACCTGTCGTCTCGCAGTAGACGTCCAATTGCGATATTGGTGTGCGAATTCTACACTTCGTCGTCGATGAACAGCAGTCACCAAGGGTGCATGAACCAGGCGTCTACTGTGGAGACCCATACACAACAAATTTATCTGAACGTTTGATGAGGAGACATTGTTGGTAGCCCGTGGGTTCACCTGGGCTATGGTTCAAATGGTTCAAATGGCTCTGAGCACTATGGTACATAACATCTGTGGTCATCAGTCCCCTAGAACTTAGAACTACTTAAACCTAACTAACCTAAGGACATCACATACATCCATGCCCGAGGCAGGATTCGAACTTGCGACCGTAGCGGTCAGACTGAAGCGCCTAGAACCACACGGCCACACCGGCCGGCTCACCTGGGCTATCAGATGGCCAATAGTTGCACGTCTGATCACCTGTAAACATCTCTGCAGCTCGTTCACGGCTGTCGTCTGTGGCCCATTGTACATGACAGGTGTCTTGGAGACGATTTTAGATATCGTCACTTTGCCGTGCACAGCGGCGGCACGCGACCAGTTACTGATATAGTCGTTTCGGAAATGTTTCCACACTTGGGCCGAAAGCCAATGATAATGACATTTTGTGCGTCATATAAATTGCTCCATTTCCGCATTATGACAATGCACCATTTTGGTGTCCCCTCGACACTCTTTATGTACTCTCCACTTCTAGTGCTGCCATATGTCGTCTGTGAATGGTTGCTGCATTTTGTCATCGGCGGTGACATTAACATGACTATATTCTGTGTTTGTGTGTGTGTGTATGTGTGTGTGTGTGTGTGTGTGTGTGTGTGTGTGTGTGTGTGTGTGTGTGTGTGTGGGCACACGCGCACACGCCTGCCTCTGCAGAGGAGTGACGGAGTGGTAAACGTTGAATCAAGCCCTTTTGGATGTTGGAATATTTCAGTGTCGCAGAAACCTCTAACAAGACAAACATACTGCAACTAGTCAGAAAATCAATGGAATGCATATAATGAGCCAAAAATGTCGAGTATGACCAGGGTCATGTTGCGTTTGACGAGTTTCTGGTGAGCTTCTTAACAGAAGTCGAATCTCGATATAGTTCGAAGACGACAGGTAGCAGGATGACTCCAGGAGAGCTTCTGATTCAGAGACCGTGGCTTGTGCGGTGTGCCTTGGTCGATGCTCAGTTTTTCCTGTTTTTTCTCTAATCATTGAGACTTTAACAGTTTGTTGTAGTTTAAGTGAAAGAAGTTGTAGGATTTTGTTAAGTAGTTGGCATGGCACATAACCGATGCTTTCCTTGAATGTGCATGTGGCCAGTCCCTAAAATGGTTGTTTTCTCTTAAATGCTTAGATTTTTTTTAAGAAAGGTTGTTCCTTAAATTGCAGAAAAGCTATATATTTGATGGTTAACATCTCTCTTAAGAATTGGGTAACTATCAAATTTTCTCAAGATCTTGAGTTAGGTTGGAGGTTAGGTTACTTGTTTTTATTTAAATTATATTTTTTAAGACCCTGGGAAAATTGTAATCGAAAAATCTGGGCCTTCATAAATAATGCGTGTTACCAAAAGGTGAAAGATTTTTTTTTCCCTGAACTTATCCTAGCCGCTCTACGTTCCTTTGGCCTTGCCTTTTTAAAATTCTATTATGTTTTGTCTGGCCATGGCAGATGAGACATGCGTTCGAAATATACATTGGTAGTGTACGCCGATGTAGCCCCTGCGACTTGTAGCGTAGGCGACCAGCGGTGCAGTGCTGCTATGCTGGAGGGCTCCGATCCCCGACTTAGCAAGGAATGCCCTCACTTTAATACGACGCTGCAAAAAATTAGACAGTCAACACAGGACAGAAACACGTAGGCTGGCGATTAGAAACTGTACATGTGTATCAGATGGGCGGGCGCGGCGTTTGATAGAACGCTCTTATCCGGGCAGCCACTAAAGGGCGCCGCAAAAGTCTGCACATGGTGCTATCACAGCTGGCCGTTGACGGAAGTCACGCACTAAGCATGTAACTGGCGGTCCTCCGTAATATAGGTGGATGATCACACCGCAATAATCACGCGGGACGCAGGAGTGAACAACATTAAAAACACCACATGGCTTTGAAGAGCGCGAGCCAGTAGCCTGCAAGACAGTAGGACGAAGAAAATGGCCACCTTGAAAAATTATAATAACTATTTAACCAAAAGTGCTAAAGTAACGACTGCATTAGAAAGTCTATCACTACTTTAAACTTTAACCTGCGAGTTCGAATGAGACTATGACCGCTATAGTCAATGCACCGCAATACTCCCGTTTAGATCAAATATGACTCTTTAGTCAACAAAAGCAATCTACCCTTATTTTAGATTTCGTAGTTGCGAGCAACTTTCTCATAATGCAACGAAATAATTGAAGGAGGTTTCAACATAATCTAAAACAAGACAAATCTGAAATCGTAACCGCTAAAAGGGTAATTCGCGCAGTGCAAATGTGTTTGCACTCTTATCCTACAGATTTAAACTTATGCAATAACATAATACCGAAGTCTCCGTCGCTGCAACCACGTGTGTAGAAGTTCAATTGCAACAAGAACATAAAACTGAAAATTCCATTCATAAATAAGGAAGTGCCATCACTGCTGAAGGCAGTCTAGTCTATGTGCCTAAAATATGCTGAAAGTGAAACACAGTTCATTTTCGAACGAGGTTCTTAATGGAACACGTGCAAAGATTTGAATAGGGATCGGAACATACGACTATATCGTTCTCAAAATGAATAAAAAGTCTCGTCTTTCCCTTACAAGAGGCTTTCAAAGAACCACGCGACTTAAATGACAATACTCATACAAATGACAAACAAAATTACCCTGTAGTAGTTGTAACTGACTAAGTCGGGATGAGGGGTACACTTAACATGGAAGGTCAAGGCCTCTATGTCACTCCTTAAACAGAACAACCAAATCAATAAATTAACAATATATTCAAAGGCAGTATTGATAAAACAGCTAAGAGACAATCAACACGTGGCCATCTTTAAGACAATACCAAAATATCACAGATAGCTTGCTTCTCAAGCAAGGCAGCTAATTAAAGTCACAAACTGACTTAAAGAGATGAGCCACAGAGATTTCAATACTTAAAGGAACAATAAATTAAAATCACATTTTTAAAAATGTGGCGCATATAATTTATTTAAAAAAGGGCAATAATTTTCAATGTCAAAGTCATTCATGAAACCCACACCAGTTCGTTAGAACCCCAAATAGCACAAGCAGGACAAAAGTTACAATTTAGTACAAATCATTCCCAAGCAAATAAAAGCCTAATGTTTTTAAATGTACATGAAAGACGTTGAATGTTTACCAGCGCCCAGAGTTGACATCAGGCAGGTCCACCACAAACTCGCTACCGGCTTAAGTGGTCGACCCGCCGTGCCGCAGCTGGCCGAGCACGCGTGTTTTCCTCTTTCGTCCACGCAAGCACGCCCTTGCGCCTCGTAGCGAGTCCAACACCAACTGGCTCGAGTGCCAAACACCCACGAGATCACAACAGGGGCAAAGATCGTAGTACAGCTGGGTAATCGATAGTCGCACCAAAGAGCTGGTGTGTCCGAAAATGCGCACTACGGCTCAGTACTATAAACGTCCGTGATACGAAGGTCTGCTGAAAAGTAATGCCTCCGAATTTTTCATGACGAAACTCTTAAACGTTGTTAACGTTCGAAATCATTACGCTTCATGTCTACATATTTGCAGCCCCTTCTGCGAAAGGGATCAGAATCGTAGCCTGTAACATGCCAGTGTGTTTTGTAACGATGTCGGTGCCTGAGAAACAGAGTTCTCTAATCAAGTTTTTAATTAGAGTTGTTCGTCCACACATGGAACAGACTCAGCTTCAGCACGACAATGCCAGACCACACACGAGCTCTGCGACATCTGCAACAGTCCGTCACCTTGGGTTAACTGTCATCCATCATCCTCCATACACTCCTGACGGGGCCCCAGCCGATTTCCATCTGTTTCCAAAACTTAAAAAACATCTTCGAGGACTTCCCTTTGGTACTGATAAGGCGATGCAAGCAGAGATGAGGTTGTGGCTTAACAGACATAACAATCTGGTTTCTCATTGGGAGAAATTTGTTGATCGCCAGAGTGACTACGTTGAGAAATAAGTATGTATACATGAAACTTAAAAACGAGGAATGTTAGTTAAGTCTGTGTTTTATTTGAAAATCCGTAAGAGTGTTCACATAAAAAATTCCAAGGCATTACTTTCAGCACGTCCTGATATTACTTAATGAATGGAAAAGAATTTATGCTGTCAACCTGAAAATTAAAATGACTGAAAGGAAACATTGTTTATTCCAAAGTGTACTAACGAATCAATAGCGTCCAACGAAGAACTAATGTTGACCACGCTGAATACGACCGAATTGTATTTAGTGTAAATAAATCTGATTTTCCACAAAGCAGCACTAAGAAAATGTAGCACAAGGAAGCAACATTCTCACCATAATCCAGAATGATCTTGCTTCTACGTGCCCACTTCTTTGTCATAAAGCGTTTGTGCTAAACAGATCGGCGATTGCTCACAGTATCAAACAGAAGAATAGAGTGTCGCTTCATCCAAACTTACCGAATCTGCTTGCCGGGCATTTCTATTGGCTGGATGGGTGGCTAACCTCTGACTCTAGACGACTTGCTGAAGACATTCCACGCGATTCCCACCCAAAATAAACTATTCTAACAGGTGGATGAGCGACAGTTTCTCTGAGACAGATAAGGTTGTGTCGCTATGCCCGTTAATAAATGACATTTTCCAAGGTGTCAGATAAAACTACTGATGTAAATACTTTCTTCACATCACATTCTGCCTTTAACAGGCAATGGCATGCATATACAGGGTGTTACAAAAAGGTATGGTCAAACTTTCAGGAAACATTCCTCACACACAAATAAAGAAAAGATGTTATGTGGATATGTTTCCGGAAACGCTTAATTTCCATGTTAGAGCTCATTTTAGTTTCATCCAGCTACGCTCAATGGAGCACGTTATCATGATTTCATACGGGATACTCTACCTGTGCTTCTAGAACATGTGCCTTTACAAGTACGACACAACATGTGGTTCATGCGCGATGGAGCTCCTGCACATTTCAGTCGAAGTGTTCGTACGCTTCTCAACAACAGATTCGGTGACCGAAGGATTGGGAGAGGCGGACCAATTCCATGGCCACCACGCTCTCCTGACTTCAACCCTCTTGACTTTCATTTATGGGGCACTTGAAAGCTCTTGTCTACGCAACCCCGGTACCAAATGTAGAGACTCTTCGTGCTCGTAATGTGGACGGCTGTGATACAATACGTCATTCTCCAGGGCTGCATCAGCGCATCAGGGATTCCATGCGACGGAGGGTGGATGCATGTATCCTCGCTAACGGAGGACATTTTGAACATAGTGTTTGAAGTCACGCTGGTACGTTCTGCTGCTGTGTGTTTCCATTCCATGATTAATGTGATTTGAAGAGAAGTAATAAAATGAGCTCTAACATGGAAAGTAAGCGTTTCCGGACACATGTCCACATAACATTTTCTTTCTTTGTGTGTGAGGAATGTTTCCTAAAAGTTTGGCCGTACCTTTTTGTAACACCCTGTATAATCAGAACGTTATTTAATCAATCAATTAAAACAGCTAAACATTACAAATTTTTTTTCATTTTTTTCTGTTTTCTGTCTTTCCTTAGTTGCTTTAAATTCGTGGAGATATGTTCCGTCCACGCAACTCATTGAAGGCAGTTTATTACCATACGCGTTTCACTTCTTTTTTGCATGTGATAGGCAATCTTCAAATACTCCAACACCAGCATTACAATTTATTTTGTGATTGGTAATTTTGATTGCCTTGTGAACGGAAGGACTGGAACAAAGAGTATTGAACGTCATTCTTGGCACCAACAAGTTTTAAAACAGTTATTGAACATACATAAATCAATTAAAACACTAGGCTTTACTCCATTGGCTGAAGGAAAATCACTGAAAACATTACTGATCAAAACAATTTATCGCACTTAGCAAAACAAATAACAAAAACAAGGAAAAGGTCTTCATAAGTAAACTCTGTTTTCGAGTAAGCAACTCAGTGGCTGTTAACATCCTCCGACGTCGACCAAACTTTCGGGACGTCTTAGTCACCCCCCAGAGGCTCTGCCTCTCTAAAATACAAATACCAACAGATCACACACGGTCATTGCGGGACCCGTCCTGGGGTGCAGTTAGATTTAAGTGATAACAAGCAATGAAAGTCCAAAGGTTGACAAATTTTGTTAACCGGAACAAAACAATTATTTTCGATCTAATTAAATGTGTCTAAGATATTTACAACGACAAGGAAATTCAAAAACTACCACTCTGAAAATATACACATCAATATCACTTCAAGTTAGGAAGGCTGAGCAGTGATTGCAGTTCGATCGTTGATATTTTACTTTCAAACTGCAGGTAACATGGAATGAACGGTTTCAAAATTAACCGCAAGATAGGCAGTGGTGAAGGTACTGCAAACCGCTGGCGAAGGAATGCACACACCCGTACAATGACACTGTGTCAGGTGTAGTTGCTCACCTGGAGTAATGCAGGCGGAGAAGAAGAAGGTAGCAGAGGGCAAACGTACTCCCATTTCGTCGTGGTTAAACTACTTTCAACGAAATATGTGCCGCGGACGAATTCCCCAGACTAACGGCGGATGTCTTTCCTCTAAGCGGACGGACTCAACTCAATCCGTTTATGTTGCCTTCCGTAACTTCCGACGAAGCACGCCTCAAATATCCCGGTCTACAACATCCACGATCTACAGAAGAGGCACACACAGCAACAACACAGACCGACTCGACCGTTACCGTCTCCGTTAGGCAACTTACTCTCTCTCAGTGTACCACGCCGATCACTGCCCAAGTCTCTCGCGCCCTCTTCTCTGGCCAAAGACAACGAGTGACAGAGCGTGACGGAAGATGTCGAAAGTGGCATGGGTCATTAATGTTTTATTCAATCAAGTCTTCTGCGATCTACATTGTATCAAAGACATAAGAAAAAGTCACTGTAACAACAAAAAGAGTAAATTTCCCATAAGAATGTTGTACCACTTCCTTCGTTAACAATAACTTTCAAGTAGCGGCCCATGGAAAACAAAGGACGTCTACCAGAAAGAAAACATTAAAAAAATCTTACAGGACGTATTAGGAAACTCCAGCAGGGATTGCAAGGGAAGCTTACAGCACTCTTGTGGTAGCTGGGGATCTAGCGAGTAGAAAAACAATATCGCAATGGAAAACTGAGTTTTATTCTGGGAAACTGTATATTTGCTGGCGGTAATCCGGCCTCCAAAGCTTTGGCTAAATGAGGGTTAGCCCTGCCTAGATATCGCTGGGAATAAACGCTGAATCCTGGAATGAAAATGTTAGATTCCCGAGGAAAATAAAAAAAAGAAGTTTCCCCCGACTTCTCTAAGTCCATGAATAAAGTTTACAATGTCTCTGAGGCCTGGAGGGGCGTTAGATGTGGTTCGAAGACTTTGTGATAAGAGTGGCTCCTTGGTCTTTCCGTGACATTCACATGGCTTTCCCTCTTGATAGGTTACAAGAATCTTTTACTAGTCTCATCCGACAAATTCCAGTTGGATACGGCTATGAAGACTACTAACAATATGCCTCCAGCAACGGACTACATTCACTATGATATGATAAGAAACCTGTCCTTAGAAGCTTTGCAACTACTTCTCTAGACATTCCATGAAAGTGGGAAAGGAGAGAACGTATGTAGCTATAGACAACACAAATTACTACGCCAGTACTGAAGCCTGATAATGATCCTAAAAAACTTTCCTCACACACATAAATTTTATTGTCGACTTATGTGGGGAAACCCCTTGAAAGAATTTCAAAAATCGGCTTCAGTCGTAATGATTTAATACCTTAGTTTCAGTTTGGTTTTCTTACAGGTTGAAGAATGGTTGACAGCATACGAGTAATAATTCTGAGGGCCGACATTCTCCCAGTTTTTGGAAGAAAAGAAATTCTTAATATCATAACTCTTACACTTGACATCAGCTTACGAAATTTTCAAGTCTCCATCCTTTAACGAAATCCGGGGCTCGTAGTTAGCTGGATACATCGTATTAGCACTTTCCCACGGAACAGAACAATGTATCTACGATATCATAACATATTTCTACGACCTTCTGTCTTATTCAGAGGCTTCTACAGAGAGTGGTCTTTCGCCCTTCATTATACATAATTTAGCAGTGGGATTTCGAAGAATAATTCCTCGCAATACCCATATACTGCAGTATGCTGATAATATATGCTGACACAAATCTGGTTCCACAGAGGATTTCGTAATCGGCAATCTCATAAAGGCAACTATAGAAGTGGACGGTTGGATGCGTGGAAACGGCCTCCAAATCTGACATGAAAAGTTTTCGGTTCTTATTTTTCGAAACGTCACCTGTCATATAATTCAGCTTACGTAACAAATATTTCATTTCATGTTAAACTGTCATCCAAATTCTTGGGGAAATAGTTAGATTCCGTTTTCAGCTGGATTCCTCTGAGCAAATCCACTATTAACTGTTGCCTCCCCGTTAGGAATTGTTAACCCAAGTCTGCTGAAATAACAACCCCGATTTACACTGACCGTATAAAGTGGTTCAAATGGCTCTGAGCACTATGGGACTCAACTGCTGAGGTCATAAGTCCCCTAGAACTTAGAACTACTTAAACCCAACTAACCTAAGGACAACACACACATCCATGCCCGAGGCAGGATTCGAACCTGCGACCGTAGCGGTCGCGCGGTTCCAGACTGTAGCGCCAGAACCGCTCGGCCACCAGCGGCCGGCACACTGACCATATACCAGGATTTAATTAGGAACAGGATCGAATATGGTTGTCCTATGTACGATAATATTAAAGCACATTTGTAAATTAAATAGTTCAGAGTACAGCTGTGTCTAGGTTTTTCATGGGCGATCAGGTCGACTCTTGCAAGCGCGATTTTAGGAGAATCACGGAAAATGCCTCTTCATTTTAGGCGCCAATGGTTTTCCGTCCAGTAATGAAGAAATGTGAAATTCTGCACACTCTTCTGGATAACATAACGTTATATCGACCTCTAGACGTTGAGAAATCTATCCAAAAGCACAGAGTGGTTATAATCAAACTTTGGCTACTTGTGATGGCCCTCGTGAAAAACGAGTGATTGTAGGACAATGAAACTTTGTAAACAAATTTGTGTGGACACACGGAAGAGACATAACGAATAAACGATTGAAAGAAAAACATTGCAGTTTTCACATGGGAGCGTAATATTTGTTAATTGCGTAGCGTGTTTACGTTTCAGGTTTCAAATGTTGGCCAATGCGACGATCATCTGCAACCACACTAGAGATTGCTCTACACTGCCCGAACAACGGGGGCCGTGGAATGTTCAGCTGCCACGAAACAGCTCGCGCACTGTATGAAGATTGCACATTGTGGCCAACATTCTCTGCCATGGTGACAGTAACTTCTTCAACAATTTCTAGCACACTTGCCCGTCAGCCTTTCCCAGGAGTAATATCCTAATCACTAATTAATTCAACTTCCGAATCACGTTCTTCAACCCCGCTGTGGAAAGAGAATCTCTCCGTATTCCTTCAACGCGTCGAAACCCGCGAAGAGCTGCAGTACTATTGTCGTCGTTTTGATAAAACAGTATTGCGATTAAGGTCCTGCTCACCTTTTCCAGACACATGTTGACTGTCTACAATTATAATTCGCACTGATACTACGTCGCCGCACCAGTAGCGACGCCTAACGATAAGCCAAGACACTAGCACTACTAAAATCCTGGGTAGTACATAATGAATCTAATTCCTATTAAGTTGGGTAGCTATACGGTGAATAGTTCTGCGTGTACAATTGCTCAAGTAGCGAAAGCTATAACCACCATGTAGAACATTGAGAAAACTTCCAGCTATACAAATGGCGTTTCGCTTCTTCACGTCATCGCTTCATTGTCCTACTTGGAATTTAGCGTAAACAGTGGCAGAGCCTCAATCTGTTTGCCAGCACGTACCTCTGTGAAAAAAACGGAACGAAATGTGTATACTCTAGTGGTTCAATAATCGCGTCAGAAAGAAACTCCGCGTGTGCTTTATTGTGTTAAAGAGCGGATAGCTACAAACAGCATGAGCTTCAACCATGAGTCTCCGCATATAAAGCGGAAGCAGTGGCAATCATAGCTGCCTTCAAGCACAGTTTAACTTAATTCGACAAAAATATACACTCCTGGAAATTGAAATAAGAACACCGCGAATTCATTGTCCCAGGAAGGGGAAACTTTATTGACACATTCCTGGGGTCAGATACATCACATGATCACACTGACAGAACCACAGGCACATAGACACAGGCAACAGAGCATGCACAATGTCGGCACTAGTACAGTGTATTTCCACCTTTCGCAGCAATGCAGGCTGCTATTCTCCCATGGAGACGATCGTAGAGATGCTGGATGTAGTCCTGTGGAACGGCTTGCCATGCCATTTCCACCTGGCGCCTCAGTTGGACCAGCGTTCGTGCTGGACGTGCAGACCGCGTGAGACGACGCTTCATCCAGTCCCAAACATGCTCAATGGGGGACAGATCCGGAGATCTTGCTGGCCAGGGTAGTTGACTTACACCTTCTAGAGCACGTTGGGTGGCACGGGATACATGCGGACGTGCATTGTCCTGTTGGAACAGCAAGTTCCCTTGCCGGTCTAGGAATGGTAGAACGATGGGTTCGATGACGGTTTGGATGTACCGTGCACTATTCAGTGTCCCCTCGACGATCACCAGTGGTGTACGGCCAGTGTAGGAGATCGCTCCCCACACCATGATGCCGGGTGTTGGCCCTGTGTGCCTCGGTCGTATGCAGTCCTGATTGTGGCGCTCACCTGCACGGCGCCAAACACGCATACGACCATCATTGGCACCAATGCAGAAGCAACTCTCATCGCTGAAGACGACACGTCTCCATTCGTCCCTCCATTCACGCCTGTCGCGACACCACTGGAGGCGGGCTGCACGATGTTGGGGCGTGAGCGGAAGACGGCCTAACGGTGTGCGGGACCGTAGCCCAGCTTCATGGAGACGGTTGCGAATGGTCCTCGCCGATACCCCAGGAGCAACAGTGTCCCTAATTTGCTGGGAAGTGGCGGTGCGGTCCCCTACGGCACTGCGTAGGATCCTACGGTCTTGGCGTGCATCCGTGCATCGCTGCGGTCCGGTCCCAGGTCGACGGGCACGTGCACCTTCCGCCGACCACTGGCGACAACATCGATGTACTGTGGAGACCTCACGCCCCACGTGTTGAGCAATTCGGCGGTACGTCCACCCGGCCTCCCGCATGCCCACTGTATGCCCTCGCTCAAAGTCCGTCAACTGCACATACGGTTCACGTACACGCTGTCGCGGCATGCTACCAGTGTTAAAGACTGCGATGGAGCTCCGTATGCCATGGCAAACTGGCTGACACTGACGGCGGCGGTGCACAAATGCTGCGCAGCTAGCGCCATTCGACGGCCAACACCGCGGTTCCTGGTGTGTCCGCTGTGCCGTGCGTGTGATCAATTGCTTGTACAGCCCTCTCGCAGTGTCCGGAGCAAGTATGGTGGGTCTGACACACCGGTGTCAATGTGTTCTTTTTTCCATATCCAGGAGTGTAGTTCTTATTTCTGTTTCAAAAGGTATTTTACTGCCATAAACAGCAGGAACTGGAAAAAAAACGCAACAATAAACTTGTTATCGACATAGCGGACGAAGAAATGGAAAGTTCCCCAAGAAACATTTTTATGCTTTGGATAAAAGTCACTCAGGAATGCTTTATAACTAAACAATAACAACCTGGACGAGGATGATGCTATATGCAGAACTCACCTTGATATCTAGATACCTTTTACTGGTTTCTTATATCAAGTAAAAATGTAAATCGGAACCCAGTTAGAAGAGAAAACATCAAACATAAATTAAGGAAAGCTTTGTATGTGTTCTATCCCAAATATCTGACTTACCTTGGCTTCAAAACGCGTCTGTAGACCGGCAAAGCTATCTTTACTTTCACTCAAATGAGATTCAATCTTGGCAGCATCGTCTCTCTTTTTGTGTCACTTATAACTGATAAACTGAAAGACCTGAGATTGTAATAGTTCAGATTCTGGAAATATTAACCATGCAATCTTCGACTGTTGCAAGCTACAGCGACGCAGAGAACATTCCTTACAGGTATTACTGGTCTATTTCTGTTGAATGATAAAGCAGTTCTTAGATGGATAATTACTTCTATTTTTTTTAAAATCTGAGCACAGACCTATACAGATAGTAATCACCAGTTTTAGTACTTAATTTAAACTGTTTGTATTTCAAAGAGTAATGACTGTACAAACCTTTTGTTTTTTTGGAGGAAAATTTAATTATTACTTCTGTGTTTGGAAATTAGGATGGAATTGCTTGTTTTAAGAAAATCAGTTTTTTTATTTCTTATTGTTTACATACTTTAATTTTTGTGACCTAAAAGTACAATTGGTGATGTTTAAAACGTGTGAAGGCCAAATTAAAAACTAATTTAGGTGTGGACAGATATGCAAGGCAAATCATGACAGAATAAGTAAGCAATTTACTGAACAATTATAAATCCAAAATCACATGGTTGAGAGAAGTGGGAAGAGAAATCGGAAATGTTGGAGTCGACGGGGAGACAATATGAAACAGAATACATTTTACAGAAGCGAGAGAAAAGACGGGCATTCAGCACGGAAGAAAATCAAGTAGTGGAATAAAGTGGATACAAAAAGAGCAGGAACAACATTCAGCCAGAATGAAAGAAGTTTTTCCTAAAAGAAACTGCACTTGAAAACATGGAAGCGAAAAAAGTGTTGATTTATTGAACCCTGTAAAAGGGGCCTTCGAAATAGAGAAAAAATCGCTGCTATTAATAAAATCGTAAAATTGTGGATGGTAACTCATTAAATTTTTATCACAGTAAAGGAATTTTCCATCTGTTTTGACAGAATACATCAAAAATCTAAGAAACACTTTCCTGAAGGACTGCATATTTTTTTAAAAAAATCATGAACCAGCTTTCGGCTTCTTAGGCTACAGTCACGTGAGAACTAAATACCGCAACCACAGCTGGAATGACACAGTTACTTCCAATGCAAATGTAGAAGAGACTTATAATGATAAAATACAGACTGTTGACATTTCATAATTGTTACAGTTCCTTCACTTCAACCATTGATAGTCTTACTTCGCGACAATGCATGACTTTAAATTTTTCTGTTCTAGTAAACTGTCTAATAATTCTGTGTCTCACTCATATTATCTTGTTTCTCATTACTTTTTTATATTAAACTTTCAGCACACTAATGCTGTATGTATATTTTTATTGTCGTACTTCTATCGAGTCAGTTTCTATATTTGACCAGTTTTTTGGTCCAAATACCACTCGTAAACGTGTTAACTTAATTTATTGAATTGTTTTCAGAATTTTTATATACCAAGTAAGTCTAGACACCAAATCGAATATTTTGGACTTCTGTAAAAAATGGATAACATAGTTGTCTATTTCAGCATTCTGGTAAGTTTTGTGGACGACACTATAATTTCTGTCGGCTGTTCCTAGAAGTGAGTGGCATATACTTTGATTACTCGAATAACATGATCGCTTCTTTTCTAACGCGACGTATTCTCAGTCCTGGTGTTGTTGTATTCACTCTCTTTGGTGTTCGGATGTCCACAACTGGTAACGATGACACAGGTGCAGATGTCACATGGTTGCTTAGAAAGTATGTAGCTGCAGATTAGACACAGTGAAAGGAAATGTACTGTAATCTTTGTGTTACCAAGGTCTGAGTTCGTCTGGTTTATTCAAAGTTCACGATTGTATTTTCTTATGGAAAACTGAGCGTCAGGTAATAAAATGAATTAACATGCAATATGTGGAATCAAGTTCATACTTAAAAACAACGTAAAACATGTAAAGAGTAAGAATGGGAAGCTCCCGCACTGGCACAGTAAATAACACACAACTGTGTAAAGGCTAGAATAAAAAGTTTAAAAGTATTATAAATCTAAATATTTGAGCATGACAACACAATTAAAAATAACTGTAAGTGGGAGGTATTTAAAAAGATTACTATAAATGAAAACCTCAATAGTCGGTAATTACTTCAATTTACGGTTATTTTTAATTGTTTTGTCAAGCGGAAAAGATTCGATTTACAGATGTTACTTTTAAATTTTTTATTCAGGTTTTTACATAGATATATGCTGTTTCCATTTCCAGGGTAGGAGCTTCCCATTCTTACTCTCCGTGGACTTTAGGTATCAATATAATTCCCCATATGGTACCTCAGTTCATGTTTTATTATCAGGCGCTCATTATGCCGTGTGTAGTAATTTTTATTAATGATGGCGCATGCTAAATTTTAACTATTAGTTTAACGATATTGGTTATGCATTTACCCTAACTACTGGCCTCAGTTATTGGTATGAATACTGGATGCACCCAAGCCATCACCAGCTCTTACTGTGTACCTAAATAAACCTGTAACCAGAATTAGAGCAGATAACCGCTATTTCCTCGTCCTGCGCTTAATTCAGGATGTTATCATACAAAATATCAACAAACGTCTGTAAGATCGTGTTCTGCACAGAAGATGGCATCCCGGTCAACGGACAGACACGCCAGCTATGGTGTCAGGGCACCTATGAAATATGCCCAGTAGTCTCACGTCCATAATTGCTGTGTACAACGTCACAGATGGCGCAGTACTGTACAGAGAAGACACCTACCAGACTCTCAGCGGTGGAGAGCCGTGGGAATACTGAAGCAGGACAGCCACAAACCCCCGTGGCCCGATGGCTTAACGAAAATCGTTCTGTTGTTTCTCGGATAAGGCGACAGTTAATAGAGACCTAAACTGTACGCTGAAGACCAGAGAAGGGCCAACCACTTGTGACATCAGAAAGAGAGGACCGTTACTTAGTTGTAAGGTCACGAGAGTACCTCGTTAACACTGCACTGCGACTGGCATCTGACTTCGCAGCATTCATCGGACGTATTATATAGAGGCAAACAATGTACAGAAGGCTTCGCAGAGTGGCCTTTCCTTCCGGAGACCTGCTGCACGTGTATCCCTGACGCGTCTTCGCAAAAGGGAATGTCTAGAATGGAGTCGTCCACATGCTACTTAGGACGGTCGAACATTGGCCCATTGTTGTTTTCACAGGTATGTCTTTTCACAGGTAAGTCCCGGTATGGCCTGGAGAGTAATTCTCGACGGATTCACATCTGGAGGTGACGTGGAACATGATTTCGGGATCCATACATTGTTGAAAGAGGCCGATATTGAGGAGGATCGCTTATGGTGTGAGCAGGGACTTTATTGACCACTCGAACACCTCATCATAAAATTTTACGGGTGAATCGGTAAGGTTTAATAGCTATCAGGCATCGTCACAAGATCTTGGGGCCTCATGTGCGGTTGTTGCGCGATGCTATGGGCCCAGACTTCGTAGTGATGGGCGATAATGCTCGACCTCAAGTGGTTGATGGTTTTTTGGAAACAGAGAAGATATCGCAAGCATGGCATGGTCTGCTCGCACTCTCGGTATGAATCCCATAGAGCATGCCTGGGATGCGCTAGGGTTGCATCACGTCAGCATCCGCCAGCCACTCTCCAAGACGTGCGAGCAGTTCTACTCGAAGAATGTGCGTTATTTCCTCTGTATGAGATGCATGACATCATTCACAGCTTGCCCCATCGTTGTCAGGCCTGTATTGCTGCAAGAGATGGTCACATCCCATACTGAGCACATTAAGAAGTTTTCGGAACGTGTCTGCAAATCCGTTACGTTGAAGAAAGAAAACGAAGAACATTTTTGACTACCGTTATGCACGTTGCACTTGATGACGTTCTGTGTTCTTTACATTGCTTCTACTTTACCATTACCTGTTTATTCTGTTTTGTGGCAAAATACACACATCATTTCAAAATTTCCGTTTGTTGCTTTAATTTTGGACACCAATGTACGAGGGCAGTTCAATAAGTAATGAAACACATTTTTTTTTCTGAAACAGGGGTTGTTTTATTCAGCATTGAAATACGCCAGGTTATTCCCCAATCTTTTAGCTACACAACACTATTTTTCAACGTAATCTCCATTCAATGCTGTGGCCTTACGCCACCTTGAAATGAGGGCCTGTATGCCTGCACGGTACCATTCCACTGGTCGATGTCGGAGTCAACGTCGTACTGCATCAATAACTTCTTCATCATCCGCGTAGTGCCTCCCACGGATTGGGCCAAACATATGGAAATCCGATGGTGCGAGATCGGGGCTGTAGGGTGCATGAGGAAGAACACTCCACTGAAGTTTTGTGAGCTCCTCTCGGGTGCGAAGACTTGTGTAAGGTCTTGCGTTGTCATGAAGAAGGTGAAGTTCGTTCAAATTTTTGTGCCTACGAACACGCTGAAGTCGTTTCTTCAATTTCTGAAGAGTAGCACAATACACTTCAGAGTTGATTCTTTGACCATGGGGAAGGACATCGAACAGAATAACCTCTTCAGCGTCCCAGAAGACTGTAACCGTGACCTTACCGGCTGAGGGTATGGCTTTAAACTTTTTCTTGGTAGGGGAGTGGGTGTGGCGCCACTCCATTGATTGCCGTTTTGTTTCAGGTTCGAAGTGATGAACCCATGTTTCATCGCCTGTAACAATCCTTGACAAGAAATTGTCACCCTCAGCCACATGACGAGCAAGCAATTCCGCACAGATGGTTCTCCTTTGCTCTTTATGGTGTTCGGTTAGACAACGAGGGACCCAGCGGGAGCAAGCCTTTGAATATCCCAACTGGTGAACAATTGTGACAGCACTACCAACAGAGATGTCGAGTTGAGCACTGAGTTGTTTGATGGTGATCCGTCGATCATCTCGAACGAGTGTGTTCACACGCTCCGCCATTGCAGGAGTCACAGCTGTGCACGGCCGGCCCGCACGCGGGAGATCAGACAGTCTTGCTTGACCTTGCGGCGATGATGACACACGCTTTGCCCAACGACTCACCGTGCTTTTGTCCACTGCCAGATCACCGTAGACATTCTGCAAGCGCCTATGAATATCTGAGATGCCCTGGTTTTCCGCCAAAAGAAACTCGATCACTGCCCGTTGTTTGCAACGCACATCCGTTACAGACGCCATTTTAACAGCTCCGTACAGCGCTGCCACCTGTCGGAAGTCAATGAAATTATACGAGACGAAGCGGGAATGTTTGAAAATATTCCACAAGAAATTTCCGGTTTTTTCTACCAAAATTGGCCGAGAAAAAAAATGTGTTGCATTACTTATTGAACTGCCCTCGTATATAGATTTTGACGTTGATACTTACATCAGAATATTTTATGGTACGCATGACTGTTAATCACTGAATATTTTCTATTTTTCTTATACATCACTAGTCCATGTTACAGATTTTGCTTCAGCTCTCTAAACTTAGTTATTTACACCACTGTTTTTCTATAGATCTAAAGATGGCAGCAGCCGAAACCGGTAATTGTGAATTGTAAAATTTGATTGACCGAAACGGATCTTTACAAATAAAGTGACATAACATGATCTCGGACTCATTTGCACATATCGTGGCTTCAGTTGATAGAGCGGCATCAGGTCTTTGTAAATGTGGCTCCACGTAGTAATCACTCCAACAATATCACTTACTCTCCATATACTTGTATTTTCATTTTGTTCCTACCTCTCCTTCTGGGTGTCAACTTCTTGTGGCTGTGTCTTACGTACTGTTCATGCTCTACGTTTATCATAACGTAATTTCACGCAAGATGTCTAGTTTAACAGCGTACTTAATCGCCCTAATTTTGCAAGGTATAGCTGGCCGGAGTGGCCGTGCGGTTCTATGCGCTACAGCGTGGAACCGAGCGACCGCTACGATCGCAGGTTCGAATCCTGCCTCGGGCATGGATGTGTGTGATGTCCTTACGTTAGTTACGTTTAATTAGTTCTAAGTTCTAGGCGACTGATGACCTCAGAAGTTAAGTCGCATAGTGCTCAGAGCCATTTGAACCATTTTGCAAGGTGAAGTAAATGTATAAATAAGTAAATAAATACAGAAGGTATTAAAAAGAATGTTATAGAGCGTTCTAGTTGGTATATGGGAACCACGTGAACATGTTTTCGTTACAAAAAAAGTGTAAGAAAACGCCTCGATTGTGTGTTAGCACGTTAGAAGTTAGCATCACTCAAGGTAGACAAGGTTTAAAGGAGATAATGAGACTGCAATCGCTCTGAGACTGCGTGCTAGAACCTCCGAAACGGAGCTGTAGATAAACAAGCCATCACGAACCATCAACAGATGGCATACTGTGATCTCGGAGTGCTTACCAGAGGTACGGATTCAGTCACACGACATACACAGCGCACCAAGTCTTATGTAGACAACCGTAGGGTACAGTACTATCTTGTGTACCATACTTTTATGCTGTACCTAGCTTTCAGACATTCTTGTGGCTATGTTAAAACGGAAATGAACAATGACAACTGCGTACACAAATGCAGAGATTACCGAAGGCTCACAACAAGCATTACAGAGCCCACATCATGTTCGCAAATCAGGAGAGGCATATCACGAACCGGGCAGCGTATGTTTCAGCGGTCACCACATTGGACGACTGCGGACACTCCGTACACCGGAATTTGAAGACGCTCTATGCCAGCGTTTTGCAGAAAGGTCTTTCTACGAGCACCCAAGCTGCAGCACACACCATGGGTGAGAACCACATGGCAGTGTCGTAAGTTCTGCACGGTGAGCACATTCGTGCATACAAACTCCGGAAGCCTCATGCGATGACTCGGTATGAATTATTTTGTCTTTCCTACTAGTACCAATGGCTGCTCGAACAAAGTAGGCAGGATCCTCTTTTTCAGCGATGTATCCTGTTTTCTGATGAATGTACCTTTACCAGGATTGGAATGTTCAACACCAGAAACAACGATTTTGGATGCATAGCCGAGGTCATCAACATCTCTTTGCTGTCTGCGTATTGGCAAATCTCATTGATGACCATGTCATAGATTTGTACATCATGTCCATATATGCTGATTGTCCCAGTTACTTTATATTTCTGAGTGGTCTGTCTTACGCGGGTTGTCGGACGAAGTGCCTTTGGACATCCGTCCTGTCATGTGGTTCCAACAGGAAGCATCTCCAGCATACGTGGCCACTTGAATAACACCTTTTGGAACAGGTGTATTGGACATGGACGCTCAACAGCCGGGCCACCTCTATGACCTGACCTGAAACCATTGGATTTTCATTTCTTTGGGTACATGAAAACCATTTGTGTACGAGAGTCACCACAAATTGTTGTAGCACGAATACAAGTAGTAGGTGGAGCCATCCGTAATAGGCAGGGAATCATTCCGAGGATTCGGCAGCACATCATCAGGTGATTCCCAAAATGTATCGAGGTTGGTAGCGCTCATATTGAGCACCGCCTATAAGTGAATTACACTGGTGTTTACTGACAGTAATTCTTGCCAATCTTATGTCGCGGAAACTGCCTACGTCCAGCTCCATATTATAGAAACGCTGGCAGGCAAACGAAACGTTTTCGGACATAAGTTTATTAACAAAATAAGCGCACTTTGCATCTTTCTACCACCCACAAAGCTCTGCACGATACTTGTTGATATACTCCGTATATCACCACCATTGCCTAAACTTTAATCTCGAAATACGCTGCTTCCACAAAGAATAAGCACCGCACTGTCCTCTTGGTCATATTTTTGCTCTTTCTTAGCTTCGTCCGTCGTTACCCTTTCCACCCTATGTGTGTCCTAAACGTAACCTGGTTCACCTAGTGCTTTCCGAACAGAGACAAAGCAGTGCAGTAACTGAGACCATGTATTAGCATTCTCAACGTACAACTATGCAAACTTAGAGTAGTTACATGCTCCATCAGCAATCGTTTCAGTAGAATGTCGAGAGAGTTCCTTAAAAGACCCGCTGCCACTTCTGCAGCCATTTTTATCCAAAACAGTCACCGTTCTGTCCCTAAAGACCTACACGTGGATTCTACGCTGATTTCCTCCAACCATAAGTGTTTCAGGAAAGGGCCAATTGTACTGACCTTTGATTTGAATCGGTATAGGTTGAAACCATATGCACTTCTCATTTACTTCCTTTCCTGCGCATCTGTGGACTGCAGGTGGGACTCTCCCCGACAATAATATGAAGTATCTGCCCAGAATATCATTCTCATACACCCATTCCAGGACTTATGTTTGTTATTCACTAATTTAGCTGATGGACAGCTGCCAATGAATATTAGTTTAGGAGAGATGAAAATATTCGCTGCTTGGTGCAGTCGTTAAATTGACCACATTACTGAAAAGACACACTTAGTGATCAATGGGGGCAGCGGTTGGCAGAATAGACTCGTATTCGAAAATAGTGACGTCACAGCCCCATCCCGTCACCAGTATTCAGGTTTACCATGTTTCTATAAATCTCTTAGAGCCAATTTCAAAATTATTCTTACAAATTAGTTCTCATACTTGTCCAGCCTAAGTTTGCAATCCAACGCAGAAATGGTAGACGTAGAGATACATGATCGCATGATGCACTCGTACTTGTGACACATTACAGACACTAAGCGAAAGAACGTGCTCTCCTTTAACGTAGGTCGCTGAAGCGGTGAAGGGTACCAACTACTTGGAAAAGAAGCACAGGTCATTCGCGTCTTCGAGAAAGGGCTTCGGGCAAATGAATATGACTGTACACCCGTGGCTCGAGGAGGAGGAGGAGGAGGAAGAGGAGATTAGTGTTAAACGTCCCGTCGACAACAAGGTCATTAGAGACGGGGCACAAGCTCGAATTGGGGAGGGATGGAACTATCCCGTCATTTGCCTTAAGGGATCTGAGAAAGGCACGGCAAACCTAATTAAGGATTTCCGGACGCTGAACGGCTGTCCTCCTGAATGGGAGTCCATTGTGCTAATCACTGCGCCATCTCACTCGGTTGTAAGTCCATATCGCTGACGTTAATCTATTGTAAAATTATGAACATGTTGTACGCTCATCTATTATGAGCCTTTTCGGAGAAGGAAAATCTGCTCTATAAACATCAATATGGTTCCAAAAACAGAGATACTGAGACACTCACCTGGCTCTGGTCGTCCTTCAGAGACAAAGCGCCGTTGACAGTAGTTTGATGTCCCATTCTGTGAGTCCAGAATTAACTCGATACGGTTCCGTACCGTCGTTTATTCAATAATATGCGAGTGTATTAAGTATCTCACTAGATTTGTAATCGCATCCAGTACTTCCTTGAAGATACGACACGTGATTTTTAATGGAACCAAATCAACAGATGTGCTAGTTATTATGGGAGTAACCCAGAGGAGTGTTAAAGGGCCGTTACTGTTTATATTAACGTCGAACTGGATAATGTTGAAGGCTTCTTAAGGCTATTCGCTCCAGCCTACAGGAAGGTTGCAACGCAAGAAGAGTTCGTAGAATCGAAAATCGGTGTATGGACTGGCACTGGACCCTGAATGTAAATAAATGTAATGTACCGCACATACACAGGCGAAGACATCTACAAAGTTTTGATTATTCTACTGCCAATAAATCACTGGAAGTAGTAACTACCGCGAAATGCGTAGAAGTAACCGTCCATATAAACTTTAAGTAAGCTGACAACTTCGAGCAAACTCTAGGAAAATTTTATACCAGGCTAAGATTCATGGGAGAATCTTAAGAAAATGTAATTTACTCACGAAAGAAGTTGCTTTTAAAACACTTGTTATATCAGTTCTCGAGTTTGCTTATCAGTTTAAGACACATATCACTTTCGATTAATAGAAGAAATGGGGAAGAACCAAAGAAGAGCGGAGCGTGATGTCACGGGATACTTTAGTAGGACATTAGTGCTAAGGAAATTGGTACGCGGTCCCTTTTCGTACCACACTTACCCATCGTATCTTAGATACCATAAAACAGGAAGCGGGATGGAATCATGGTTGGTAGTCACAATTTATAATTAAGACAATTTATTGACATTACGCCTTTTAAGGAATTTGACAATTACAAATTGTGGAAGTGCCACTAGATAAAGGTTTGCAAATACGGTTAGAAACCTAACGTACTCAGTACTTAAATGAACAGCCCCTTAACAGATAGTTATATAAAACTTAATGTGCCAGGCATTCATAGAAACCTTAAGCATAGCTACTTCATCAAACTCCCTAAAACCATTTATTACACTAAGATGGTAACCCTTACCATTCTTCACTGAAATACCCTTATAACTATTTCAATCTGTTAAAGAAGCACTTGTTAAAAGGTCAATTACAAACTTAACGTTGCTGGGCACTAATACCCCTCGCTTTATTTTCCCTTATTAAGGAAACAGAACTACTGACAAACTTCAGATATTAAACTCCCATATAGGATTCCCTCAGAATACATATAATGAAAACAGTTACCAATAAAGGGTGACTTAATGACACTTCAACACCAGTGCCAAGCTAAGATTCAAGATAGAACCACAAAAATACAAAAACTGCAACAGAAACACTGATTTTTAAAAATGAATGTTCACGTGCTCAGACGTGTTAATAAAAGACTACTAGAAAGAGCTGCGCAAGGAACGCAGCTGATGCTATGTAATTTAAAATTTATCCAGTTGCCAGTCGCTAATATTTAAGGAAACAGGTTCATATTAGAACGGGTTACATACAACATTTCTATATTGATATATCTACCAGCTCAACCCGCCTTGGCGGAAGGAAGATAAATACTAGACTTCGGAAGGCGATATGTGAACAACTCCAGGTGATGGCCAGGTTCTTGAACACTGGCAGGCCTAGACCTCGGATGACATTTCACTCCCCGTCAAGGCACTGGCAAAATCAAAGATTTTTGCGCGAATCACAAAGACATTCCAGTAACTTTGAGACCGTTTGGCTCGATATATGGGTAAGCGTGTAAAGGAACACGTTACCCTACTAACAAATACGCAACTTTGACCTTAAGCATTTTACACATGGACAACTGTATTAATAGAGTGCAGGCCTTTGAAAACGCCAACATAAACTCATTCGATTACAAGAAACACAGAGCACTATTGAAACTTCTAAGAAAACTTTCAAATAAGGGCCACCATTTAACAAGGCCAACTGAACTCTTCACACCATCTTAAGGTTTGACTATGAAAGTCTTACAATAATAATTAAATTTAAATGCCTCTGAGTGTGTCGGTCAACAAAACACCATTACGACCACTTATTTCACATCACGTTCGCAATACGAAGGAGCGGGTTCCACAGCTTCACCGCTTCACTTCAAATTTTGTTCCCAGCAAAGTCACAGAAGTTGTATCTCCAAGCTGATCATGTCGCCAAACTGCCAGAACAATTTCACATTATAACATATAACGGTCATCACGCTCGTTCGGCAGCCGTTCACACTTGTCTCCCAGCAAATGTCACGAGATCTCTCTAGTAGATAGTGTCGGAAGTTCCATGCGGCTTTTCGCGGATGATGCTGTAGTATACAGAGAAGTTGCAGCATTAGAAAATTGTAGCGAAATGCGGGAAGATCTGCAGCGGATAGGCACTTGGTGCAGGGAGTGGCAACTGACCCTTAACATAGACAAATGTAATGTATTGCGAATACATAGAAAGAAGGATCCTTTATTGTATGATTATATGATAGCGGAACAAACACTGGCAGCAGTTACTTCTGTAAAATATCTGGGAGTATGCGTGCGGAACGATTTGAAGTGGAATGATCATATAAAATTAATTGTTGGTAAGGCGGGTACCAGGTTGAGATTCAATGGGAGAGTGCTTAGAAAATGTAGTCCATCAACAAAGGAGGTGGTTTACAAAACACTCGTTCGACCTATACTTGAGTATTGCTCATCAGTGTCGGATCCGTACCAGATCGGTCTGACGGAGGAGATAGAGAAGATCCAAAGAAGAGCGGCGTGTTTCGTCACAGGGTTATTTGGTAACCGTGATAGCGTTACGGAGATGTTTAATAAACTCAAGTGGCAGACTCTGCAAGAGAGGCGCTCTGAATCGCGGTGTAGCTTGCTCGCCAGGTTTCGAGAGGGTGCGTTTCTGGATGAGGTATCGAATATATTGCTTCCCCCTACTTATACCTCCCGAGGAGATCACGAATGTAAAATTAGAGAGATTAGAGCGCGCACGGAGGCTTTCAGACAGTCGTTCTTCCCGCGAACCATACGCGACTGGAACAGGAAAGGGAGGTAATGACAGTGGCACGTAAAGTGCCCTCCGCCACACACCGTTGGGTGGCTTGCGGAGTATAAATGTAGATGTAGATGTAGGTTTACCCGTTGAAGGCTAGCAACCCAATCCCTTCGCCCACCAACCCGGAAGATAAGACACGCAAAAAGCAGAGATACCTTAGCTCAACCACAATCGATCTCAACGATACATGAACAAAATATCACTGGCGCCAGCTCACCACGGCTCCTAAATATTCAACAAATTCCATTGGCACACGCTAAAAGAGAGGTGTTGTGCATCATGGGGAGGTTTACTGTTGAAATCCTGAGAGCGTACCTTTCGATATGTTGAGCAACATATTACTGCACTTTTTGTCATATAAGTTTGACGAAATGGCCTAGATGAAAAAAATGAGAGAAATTAGAGTTGATAAAGAATCTTACTAATGTTCCTTTCTTGCGTAGCATTCATGAATGGAACAGGAAACGGGGAAATTTTACTGACACCTGAGGTACCCTTTACAACAAACCGTAAAGTGGCGTGCATACTGTAGGTTTAGATGTAGGTTAATCTTCTCCAGACGACCCATTATATGCTCCTCAAATTCTAGGGTGCTAATAGTTTCCTCTCGAGAGCCTCGACTATTTCTCTGTTGCTTGAAGCAGTCAGTCTCCTACTAGTCTCTATTCTTGGTAACATATTTCGCTGAGTTTGATTGACACCTGCTGTATTACTTTTCTTGTGAGATCATTTCAACATTCCGGGCGCTACTTCCACCTGTATCATATAGGGGTGTTTTGAAAAAAGTCACCTATTTGTACAGGAGGTAGTTCTGGTAAAACCGAAGACAAGTTCCTGTAATTACGTGTCCGGTAAACTATACCTGTTGAGATGTGGGGCAACCTACCGTCTCATTCTCAGCTGTCTGTTACGCATAGGTAGACACTACAGCCAGTGCTGCTTGTCGTTACACCGCATCCGTACACATCCTTCAGCTCTTCCTCGAAGTGAATCACGCACTTCCAAATACACGTACACCTGGCTCTATTCGCAATGCGTCGCGTACACAAGTCACACGCTCTTCTAACGTCTTCAAATTCACCCCAGAACCAAAAATCCAATGAATTCAAGTCTGGTGAATGGCAAGACGATGTTTCGGAACCACCACGACCAATCTATCGCCAATAAAATACTGCCGCGGGGTAGAAAAGGGGGTGGTGCCCTGTCGTGCATAAACAGCAGTCTTCTGTCTACAAGGGTAAAGCGTCGTTCAGAAATTGGATGTTAATGTATTTGGTAAACTCTGTGGTTCTAAGAGTCTGTCACCGACAATTATTGCTCATATTGACACAGAAGGGATCCTGAAGCTTCACCTCTATGAATGGTCGAGGCTTTGCAGCTGCCCATATGTGGGTATCATGGTAATTTGCTAAGCCATCTCTCATGACTCCTACCTCATCTGTATATAAAATACAGCCTGCGAATTGTGGATCTGCAACAGTCCATATCTCAACAGGTATTGGATCCCTGACAAATCATTGTACGGATACTACTTCTACTTTTGACCAATAGTACACCCTGTAGGACTATGTGACACATTTTTAAATAAAGTCCTGTATTAAATGCAGGTCTGTAAGTAAACTCGCCATCTTGAACAACCATTTCCATGCTGTAAACAGTGGCAAACTTCATCTTAATACCTGCACAGATGGTTAAAGATTTTTCAGGGTACCGCAACAAACGTACGGTACATGTGGCACGTAGTTTACAAAAGTGAAACGTAATCAGGTAATAAACACATGCGAAACGCTCATGGCTCATTTGAGAGCCTGTTCCATTTGAAATATTCATTTGCGATCGCCAGATCCTCAAAATACTGTGTTTTGGATCGTTTAATTACAACGCTGTTGATCTATGTACCTTAACGACACTACACATACGTTTATATCTGACAGTCTGTTCCTATTAACTACACTACATATAACTTTTTATTTGAATGTGAACTGTACATTGCGAGTGTTGCTACTCGTATTAACTGCACTTGAATTTATTGTTTCTATACTGTAAAAGATATCTTGAGAACATTGTTATGAAATTACTACAACTTTGTTGAACCGATCCTTCCCTGAGGCAAAAATAGTGTTATATTAAGAGTGTGGTCTTCTAGAACTAGGTAGAGTATGTAGTGATGCTTTTGGTGCGTCAGCCCTCACTGCACGAAGGGAGACCATAGTCGACATTTTATCATCGTTCAAGGCACCCAGATTCAAACAGTTGCAGTTGTACGAAGCAGTGAAAATCAGACTGTAAATATTAAATCACCTCGGTTGAGAGAATAAGGGACAAATGTGGCCATACTTAAGCGTACACCACAATGTGGAACTAAAAGGCCGAATTTAATACGCTGGAAAGCTACCAAATAGTTGATATGAACTGGAACATGGCTTGCATTTGACTGTCTACACGTGCTGCAAGATGCTGAATAGAAGCCACATACTATTTTTAGCTTAATAAGGCAATAGCATTCGTCACACCTTTTAGTTTTGTAAGAGGTGGTCAGCTTTCTTTCATTTGGATTCTCATGTTTGAAAAACACGACAGATGTACTTCGGACACTCCTATCATAATTGAAAATTTAACATTGCAAATAATGTCTCTTTTTGTCACTCACGGAGTGTTCTGTGGAGCAAAAATTTCAGTTTTGAGTTACACTTACCATGAACTGATCAATGAGTTTATATAACTGTAATGTTATAATTTATAAAATTTAGTGATGCAGTTAAGTCCTAGTTCATTGAAGTACGAGAATCAGCAATTTCAGTAGAATTTTCGTGGATACTTTAACAAAAGGAGAGCTCATATCTATTATTACTTTACAGTGGATTTTTGTAGAGATTTTGAAATGATTTTGTCAATCTACTTACACATAGAAGGAAAGCTATGTTTTGTAAAAACGAAAGAATTTCTTATAATGTGATACAGAGCGGAAGCTAATACCTCTTTCTTCACCATGATCTTTGCTTAAATAGCAAAGTTTCTTGATGGAAAATACTGATAAACTGATAAAATCATATAGCAAATATTATCCTCTGAGGACTGGCGATCGATTCCAGTCTTAACAGGTTTACAAATGTCATTTCTGAAGGTGACTTTTACTGATTCTTACCACAGTATTAAGTAACCTCACCGCAGTTCTTAGAATTTATTGTGAAGTGAAGCATTACACAGATAAGCAGTGAAAATTTAAGCGTTAAAATGATTCAGAATCGGCCATGTAATTGTTTTAGATTTCTTTGAATTAAGGCAACGCTGAATATGACAAACGTGGTTTTTTCGGCCGCGGTCAGTTATTTAAAGACAACATCACCTTGAATTTGCGATTTTGTAGCTACAGTGTTCAAGATTGATGTGTCGTATGTGAGGTGTATATGCCATCTTGCTCATTACAGAATTATTAACTTCTTACTTTCATATATCGATACGCACACATTTGAGGGTGAGCCATGCTGATCCGCGATCCTTAGTTGTATTTTTACGCTGTCTGTACCTGAGGGAGCTCACAGAGACAGCATTATGATTAGGCGTGGTTTGTAGGGAAGCTGACGTGGAGGTGAATGGCCAGGAAATTTTCATTTGGAATTGAGCTGCTAAGTATTGAAGAAAGATTTGACGGAAATGGTTGATACAATGATGGGAGTACTTATGGATTTTGAAAAGAGTTTTGCGAAGAAGTTAAATCCGTAGCTTCGCATACTTGCACGTATTGTGAAACTAATTGTCAAACCGAAATTTTGTTGAAACATACCATAGGGATTGTTCACAGCAAGGGAAGTTAGTTCTCTTCCCCAAAATATACATTATTGTGAAAGATCAGTCTTCATTGTCGTCAGCTTAATTTTTGTGTAAAGTAAAATTTTTGAATAATCAATCTGTTGAAAAAAACCATTCATTCAGTATTGTTCACCATCTTGAAAGTCAAGCTATAAAGTAATTACTTACAATAAATGTTTTCAGTAAGATCTTTTGCAGAACCGTTATCATCCAAAATTATTCCCATGCAGGAAATAATATGTTGTTTGTGTCTGCTCTGTACATAGTGGTACACATGCGTTTGAATATCGTTTTTAGTTTAACTTTTTTATTTAGCTTTGCTGCGCCGCTGCTTGCTGTGCTTCGCTTTAGAGAGAAAACTTTTGCTACAGGGAGATAAGCGCAAGAATAGTCTAGGCCAATAGTGGTACAGTTACACTAAACATACAGAACAATGTAATTACACAGTTAAACAGTGATTAGGTCAAATGGCCTAAATTAAGGTTGGAAGTTACTTTCTTGTTATACAAAGTAAGTTTAAGTGAACAGTGTGATATATCCGAGTGTGAAACATTTTTCGTATTCTGAGTTTGTTTCGGAATTTAGCTGCGTAAATCGCCAGTGGACTATAATTGAACTAATTTGGTTAACTTATTCACACAAAATTTAATAGTTCATTTGACGTGCAATTTGTATTGTTTTTATTATGTCAGATTTAGAAAACTATCCACTGTGACGCCAGAAAACTACCACTGTTCACACGACTGCGCAATACAGGGCTTAGATAATCATATTTTTCAGTATTTAGTTTCGTATACTCTTCACCACAAACACACAGAATTAAAAATCTGAAGGACAATTACACATATTATAAAGCAGCGTGTCTTTGCATAGTTGTTGTCCAATTATAATCTAAAGTTAACTTCGTATTATAAGTGCTCATCCCATTGAAATATATGTGAATTTGAACTGTATTGTCCTTTCAGAACGACAGTGAAGTCTAAATCCGAAAGGAGGTTATCAACGAAAACAACACTTAGCCAGAAAGCAAGTTTATTACGAACACCAGTCTACCGACAGAACAGCGTCCTACCGGATAGCGGTACTATTTACAAAATCATCCAGTATTCCAGAATATGGAAACATTCCAAACATAAGAAATTTCGAGAACCTTCTAGAAACTCTAAATAGCAAATATTTGATGATGAATGGATCTGAAGTGGCGATCCACAACTGGACAGACAGCAACGCAGAAGCCGTCGTCGCACGGACTGTGCATTCGAACGTCAACAGTGGGCGTGCCGAGTTCCTGACGTCATCGCGTGGAAAAATCTCGATATGGAGTCTTCCCTAACGTGTAATGCAATGTCAAGTATGGCAGAGATTCTAAACGTGTGATTGAATGCAAACCAATTAGATGGAAGAACGCCACCAACGTCACATGCACGCTTCTCTTTCCAGTATAGATTCGGGAAAAGCCATATTTGCTTTGAGATTATTCCGATACTTGATGGATATTGTATTGTAACTTGCTTTGTATGAATATATGCCATTTCAGAGGACCAGCGAATTAAGCATCCCTTGAAAATGCGTCGTTTACTGATATGATCTGTTGTGATAAAATGATGTGAAATATCATATTGGTTGATTAAAGTAGAGTTATAGCACGCGTGTCACGAAAGTATGCCTTTTCATGACAAAGGTACATTGAGGAGGCATAGAAAACACGTTGTTCTTGGTACGATTTGCTACAAATAAATCTTTGATTAAGACCTTTAGAAGATAGTAACGAACAAGACAAGGCTTTATGTTTCAGTTGTATAGCGCATCATAATGAACAGGGACGCAGAGTTTCAAAGTGCTGTGAAAAGTGTAGCTGTTTCTTGCTTTGCTATTTACAATTCTTTTAGCTTACCTTCATGATTTCTAATAGGCTCTGAGACATCTTTTTAACAGAAGTATATTCTATGACATTTGATGTTGTGGTTTATGCTGTGGCCGTCAGTTCGATGACTTGCTTGATGCAGCTGTCCATGCTGCTCTATCCTGCGCAAACCTCTCCATATCCGCCCTCTATTAGGAGTGTGTATGTTCGACAGGTATTATCTAATGGAGAGCCTGCACACTTGCAGTTAGATACTTTGTACTCTCCTCTTGGAAGTCTTTTATTTCACGTTTTATAAAGATTCCGCTACTGTACTGAAACAGTGAACAAGTGAGAATTATCTTAAGGTCTTACTAAAAGCGAGTGTGATGAAATAATTTTTATCTTACATGGAAGATTCTCGTAAATTTTTATCGTAGTATTTGTATTGGAATTTCTGTAAACCGATGCCCTTACATACTGGCTATAGAACTTTTCTGTTTGCCTTATAATGAGTTCCTGGACACTGAAGTTCTTATTTATGTGTACGACAGACAGAACAACATTACTAGCATATGGACAAGAGAGGATACATCCATTTTCGTAGGGCTAACATAGAAATTATATGCCCGTTCATTTCGTAAACACCCTACGTGACTGGAGAGGCATATACAACCGACAACTGCCGCTGTAGCTCATTGCCAGCGCGTATACCCCGTTCAGGTACACGTACCGTTTCTGAGTGTCCAGCGGCACGGTGGGGATCAAGTCAGCACCTTCCACGTTGAATGTCATGGTTCGTGTGACGATAGGATAGCCGCTGTTCGAAACTACATGCATCAAAACTCGCGGCAATATCATTTACTTCAGGTATCGAACATATCGTTACTGTTTTGATTTCATTAGGTCAGGTTATAAATACAGTCCTAAACTTGACTCCTATGTTGTTAAAACATTTTTTTGAGTCGTCACTGTTCTGACTGGTATGAAATGATGCGCCACGAATTCCTGTTCTGTGCCAGTCTCTTCATTTCAGAGTAGCACTTGCAACTTACGGCCTTAATTCTTTGCTGGACGTATTCCCATCTGTGTCTTGCTCTACGGTATTTATGATCTACAGCTGTCTCTAGGACCACGGAAGTTAATCCCTGATGTCGTTACAGATATCACAAGATCTCTTATTCTTGTCAGTGTTATCGATACATTCCTTTCCTCGCCGATTCTGCTCAGAACCTCCTCATCCCTTAACTTAACTGTCCCTCTATTTTCCAACATTCGTATGTGGTGCCACGGCTCAGTTGCCTCAATTCTTTCCTGTTCCGGTTTTCCCACAGTCCCTGTTTCAATACCAAACAATACTGTGTTAAAACATACATCCTCAGAAATGTGTGCCTCAAATTAAAGCCTGTGTTTCGATGCTAGCAGACTTCTCTTGGTCAAGAATACCCTTCTTGCCATTGCTAATGTGCTTCTTACGTCTTTTGCAACGTCCATCATGGATTGATTTGCTGGCTAAGTGTGCAGAATTCCTTCACTTAGTCAACTTTGTGATCCTCAATTCTGACGTCAGGTTTCTCATTCTTTTCATTTCCTCTGTTTGTCATTATCATATTTTTTTTCGACTTACTCTGAAATCATATTCTCAACTCATTAGACTGTATGTTCCACTCAACAAGTCCTGTAATAATTCTTCACTTTCACTGAGGATAGCGATGTCATCACCGAGTCTGATATCCTTTCGTGCGGCTGGTCCCGGCGGAGGTTCGAGTCGTGCCTCGGGCACTGGTGTGTGTGTTTCTCCTTAGGATAATTTAGGCAAAGTAGTGTGTAAGCTTAGGGACTGATGTCCTTAGCAGCTAAGTCCCATAAGATTTCACACACATTTTTTTTTTTTTTTTTGATATCCTTTCACCATGAATTTCAATCTGACTCTTGAAATTTTCTTTTACTTCCGTCATTGCTTCTTCGATGTGCAGACTGAACAGTAGGGGATAATGACTATATCCCTGCCTTACATTCCTTTTAATCCGAACACTTCGTTCTTCGTCTCCTATTCTTGTTGTTCCCTCTTGGTTCTTTTACCCTATTTTTCCCAGAATGTCGAACATTTTACGCCCATTTTACATTGTCTGATGCTTTTTCCAGGTCGACAAATTCTCGAAAGTATCTTTGTTTTTCTTCATTCTTGCTTCAATTATCAACCGCGACATCAGAACTGCCTCTTTGGTGCCTTTATCTCTCCTAAAGCCAAACTGATCGTCATTTAACATATTTTGAGTTTTCTTTTCCATTCCTCTGTATGTTATTCTTGTCAGAAGCTTAATTGCAGGAGCTGTTAAGCTGACTGAGAGACAACTCCGGCACTTTTCGGCTCTTGCAGTCTTCAGAGTTGTGTGGACTATGTTTTTCCGAAAGTCAGATGGTATATCGCTAATCTCATGCATTCTGCTCGCCAACGTGAATGCTTCCGATGGAATTTCATGTATCCCTCCTGTCTTGTTTAAACCTAAGCCTCCCAAAGTTATTTTAAATTCTGATTTTAATACCTGTCTCCTAATTCTCCCCTACCCTGTTTCTGCATCTATCACGTCATGAGGCAGGTCCTCCCTGTATTAAAGGCCTACAGTGTACTGTTCCCAGCTGTTCACTCCCTCCTCTTTATTTAACAGTGGGCCGGCCGGTGTGGCCGAGCGGTTCTAGTCACTTCAGACTGGAATCGCGCGACCGTTACGGTTGCAGGTTCGAATCCTGCCTTGGGCATGGATGTGTGTGATGTCCTTAGGTTAGTTAGGTTTAAGTAGTTCTAAGTTCTAGGGGACTGATGACCTCAGATGTTAAGTCCCATAGTGCTCAGAGCCATTTAACAGTGGAAATCCCATTGTACCCTTAATATTAGTACCCTTGATTTTAATTTCAGTGACGGCTGTTTTGACTTTCCTATCTATTTCGTAAGCCCTTACTATAATCATTTATTCATCGATTTCTTTCCATTTTCCATGCAGCCATTTCGCTTTAGCTTCCCTGAACTTCATTCTTAAGTGACTTGCATTTCCGTAGTACCGAATTTCGCTGTACTTCCTTCTTTCGCCGATCAACTGAAGTATTTCTTCTGTTGACTTGTTTTCTTCATAGCTACCTTCCTCATATCTACATTTTGTTTCCAATTCTGTACCTGCACTTTTTAAACATGTCCAGTCCTCTTCACCTCAACTACCTACTGTGCTATACTCACTACAGCAGTGTCTATAGCCTCAGAGAACTTTTTGCAGCATGGGGTAGCCGTACGGTCTTGGGCGCCTTGCCACGGTTCGCGCGGCTCCCCGTCTGAGGTTCGAGTCCTCCCTTGGGCATGTGTGTATGTGTGTGTGTGTGTGTGTGTGTGTGTGTGTGTGTGTGTGTGTGTGTGCTGTCCTTGGCGTAAGTTGTAAGTTGGCTTAAGTTAGATTAAGTAGTGTGTAAGCCTAGGGACCGATGACCTCAGCAGTTTGATCCCATAGAACTTACCACAAATTTAATTTCTCAGAGAACTTTAAGCGAGTTTCTTCATTTCCCAGTGCTTCAACATCCCACTTTGTCCACTTATTCTTCCAAACGAGTCCCTTAAACTTCTACTTACTCTTCATAAATTGTGATCTGAAACTATATCGAATCCTGGGTACGTCTTACAATCCCATATCTAATTTCAGATATTGTATTTTAAGGTGTACCCAGGAGGCGATATAGCTTCAGATCACTATTTAGTAGCGATGAAATTGATGTAATCGAAATGGATGATTTCCGTACCTCCCATCCTTTTCCAAGTGTTCCTCCACCTCTTGGGTTTCTTGAACAGAGTATCCGCTATTGTTAGCTGAAGTTTAATGCAGAGCTCAAATCCTCTTTCTCCTCTTTCATTCTTACTACCAAACCCGTGGTCTCGCATAATCCTTTCTTCTACGTCTTCTCCTATTACCCCATTCCAATCCCCAGTGATTATGAAAATTGCATCTCACTTTACATACGGAATTACCAGTTCAACATAATCTTATGCCTTGTCTGTCTATTCATCTTCTGGTTGCGACGTTGGCAAATACCTCTGAACTATCGTTGTCAGTGTTGGTTTGCTGTCTATTCTGATGAGAACGCCCCTGCCAACCCCTGTCAGTGAACTGTTCACAGTAACTTTCTTCCCTACCTACCTATTTAAAACGAATCCTACATCTGTTATATCACTTTCTGTTGCTGTTTCTAACAATTCCACCACTTGCAAAGTAGGTTAGAAATCAGATTAATGATGTTGCTCACACAGCATATGTTCGCTTTATCGGGCAACAACAAAGTTATTGACTGTGGATGGTATCGTCAGAATGGAAATAATGAAGTCACTGTATAAAAGTCATTAATTTTGGCACTAATCTTGTATGGATTCCCACATAGTTTTCGTCGAAGTTGTTATGGCTCATCTTGTTGATTCTAGGGTGATTCCACTTTGACTGCTAGAAGGCCCAGATATTTGAAGACCTAACAAATGCGTTTTTCAGGAAATTCTTAATGATCAAACAGTCCCAGATCAGAACAATGGTATGGTAGAAATAGATTTTGACTTGGTGTTCACGATCACATTTTTATCAAACTTCTTGTAAATTTTCTATTTTTTATTTATTTATTTATTTTTCCGTGGGACCAAATTAAGGAGAAATCTCCATGGTCATGGAACGAGTCAATACATGAAGTTATAACACGATAGTAGAAACAGATAAAATGAAATATAAAAAACATATTCAGGCTACAAGTCGTAAGTTTAAATAAAGAAAATCAACAATGTAACACTGGAATTTGCTTAATTTTTTAGCTCTTCCAGGAGCTCCTCGACAGAATAGAAAGAGTGAGCCATGAGGAAACTCATCAGTTTGTACTTAAAAGACTTTGGGCTACTGCTAAGATTTTTGAGTTCGTGTGGTAGCTTATTGAAAATGGATGCAGCAGAATACTGCACTCCTTTCTGCACAAGAGTCAAGGAAGTGCATTCCACATGCAGATTTGATTTCTGCCTAGTATTAACTGAGTAAAAGCTGCTAACTCTTGGGAATAGGCTAATATTGCTAACAACAAACGACATTAAAGAAACTATATACTGTGAGGGGAATGTCAGAATTCCCAGACTATTGAATAGAGGTCGACAAGAGGTTCTCGAACTTATACCACATACAGCTCGAACAGCCCGTTTTTTGAGCCAAAAATACCCTTTTTGAATCAGAAGAATTACCCCAAAAAATAATACCATACGACATAAGCGTATGAAAATATGCGAAATAGACTATTTTTCGTGTTGAACTGTCATTTATTTCAGAAATTGTTCTAATGGTAAATAAAGCAGCATTTAGTTTCTGAACACGATCCTGGACATGGGCTTTCCACAACAGATTACAATCTATCCGAACGCCTAGGAACTTGAACTGTTCCGTCTCGCTTATAATATGCCCATTCTGTCTGATCAATATATCGGTTCTTGTTGAATTGTGAGTTAGAAACTGTAAAAACTGAGTCTTACTGTGATTTAGCATCAAATTGTTTTCCACAAGCCACGAACTTATTTCATTAACTACATTATTTGATACTGTTTCAATATTACACACAAGATCCTTCACTACCAAGCTGGTGTCATCAGCAAACAGAAATATTTTTGAATCACCTGTAATATTAGAAGGCATATCATTTATATAAATAAGAAACAGCAGTGGCCCCAGCACCGACCCTTGGGGAACGCCCCACTTAACAGTGCCCCATTGGGACTGAACATCAGTACCACTCTCAATATTGCGGAGAATTACCTTCTGCTTTCTGTTCTTAAAATAAGAGGCGAACCAATTGTAAGCTACTCCCCATACTCCATAATGGTCCAACTTCTGCAGTAATATTTTTTGGTCAACACAGTCAGAAGCCTTCGTTAAATCAAAGAAAACATCTAGCGTTCGCAACCTTTTATTTAATCCGTCCAAAACCTCACAGAGAAAAGAGAATATAGCATTTTCAGTTGTTAAACCATTTCTAAAACCAAACTGTACATTTGACAGCAAATAATGTGAATTTAAATGCTCCAGTAACCATGTATATACAACCTTCTCGATAACTTTAGCAAACACCGATGGCATAGAAATAGGTCTAAAGTTGTCAACATTATCCCTGTCTCCCTTTTTATAAAGTGGCTTCACTACCGAGTACTTTAATCGGTCAGGAAACCGACCACTCCAAAAGGAAAAGTTATAGATATGGCTAAGTACTGGGCTAACATACATAGAACAATACTTCTTCTTAATTGTCACGTCATCAAGAAAACAGTTTTGTATCAATCTTCATATATAATTTCCACCTTAACCAAACACAAGATTTGACTGTTCTTTTACAAAGCGAAATAACAACTTAACTTCTGCAAAGTGAAACAAAGACTGCTCTGTGCGCATTCGCACCATAACGGTTACAAGTAAGTCAAAGATTATGACAGTCTCACAGAAATGAATACACTCAAGAACGATATCACTGTAATATATCGATACATCGGAGTACGTATACATTAATATTGTCACAAAAATATATCTGTTACTTCGCAGAAAAGTAGCACGATATTACTGGTATCGAAAACTGGGGACCGGCCGAAGTGGCCGAGCGGTTCTAGGCGCTACAGTCTGGAACCGCGCGACCGCAACGGTCACAGGTTCGAATCCTGCCTTGGGCATGGATATGTGTAATGTCCTTAGGTTAGTTAGGTATAAGTAGTTCTAAGTTCTAGGGGACTGATGACCTCAGAAGTTAAGTCCCATAGTGCTCAGAGCCATTTGAACCATTTGATTAATCCGAAAGCCTTTGACAATTGAAAGATCATCATGACACTTTTCAATCACAGGCCAAACGCTCTGTAGATACAAATTGGTGTCATTCATACAGTGGTTTCCACTGCCTTCTGCATCCTCACGAAGCTGAAACTGTTGCGTGTCCGCCTTTACGGGAACTTTCCCACCGGAAGGGCAATGGAGTGCCGTAAGCCTCTGATCTCTCCCCCGTCCTCTTTGACTAGGCCGTTGGCAGAAGGAGGGTAATTTCTTCTTTAGTATTCTGTTGCCATTGCTGATAATTATTACTGAAAATTTATGTACTGACGGCTCGGACCGGGATCCCGGACGTCCTGGTTACTGGTCAGTTTAGCTACCTTTAGACAACTGCTGCTCACAACATTACTCGAAAAAAACCGAAAAATAACGTCATTTACAAAAACGTAAACGAAGAGATTACGATCTAGGTGATTAGCTAGAAGGCTGCGGAGAATTGTATGGTGTCTAGTCACGAACTGTTGGGCACTACCGTAGCGGTCTTGTGCAGGTGACGAAATGGATGTTGGATACAGCGGAAGGTTGTGGCGGCAGTCCACTCGAGCAGGAACAGGGGGCGCGGTTGGCTCGTTCATCGGGCGCCGTGAAAGCGTCTTGTGTCGGCACACCTCCGACCGCGGTCTCATGCATAACAGATAGGGCCGAGCTCTACAGCGGACGCTACATGGCGTCCCGCCTGGCCGGCTGCAGGGGCTAGGGAGGAGGAAGGCGAAGCGAGGAGGAAGTCTTCTCCGCTGAACGCCGATTGAAAGCGACAGCGTCGAATTCGGCTTCCCTCGCACTTCGATCGAGGGGGACCGTCGCCTTCCGTTCTAGGAGTGTTTCTTTCGTTTCCACGTGGTACGCTCCTGTCCAACATCTACGTTATGGCTCGTTTATTTGTCACGTCTCGTCTTGAAGGCTCTGAGGCTGTTCAGACATTTTCTTCAAAACACATAGCATCTGATTAGCCCACGTCTCGTACGTAGTTTTATCTTAAGAAATATGTTCTGTAGTGTTTTATTCACCATATGTACTTGGCAACCAGCACAAATGTCGCGTGAAGAGAACCTCTAACACTGAAATTAATCGCTGTTATTGAGTTGGCTTGCTTACGCGCAGCAACAATACAGCTTCGTCACAGGGCTAAATACGTTTTCGCAGCTGGCTGGTGTGGTCAAGCGGTTCTAGGCGCTTCAGTCTGGAACCGCGCGGCCGCTACGGCCACAGGTTCGAATCCTGCCTCGGGCATGGATGTATATGATGTCCTTAGGTTTGTTAGATTTAAGTTCTAAGTTCTAGGGGACTGA
The DNA here is from genome assembly GCF_021461395.2 of Schistocerca americana. Taxonomy (NCBI): domain Eukaryota; kingdom Metazoa; phylum Arthropoda; class Insecta; order Orthoptera; family Acrididae; genus Schistocerca; species Schistocerca americana. The sequence continues at coordinate 207,348,036 of NC_060123.1, read as the reverse complement.
TGACCCCAGATGTTGAGTCCCACAGAGCTCAGAGCCATTTGAACCATTTGAACGTTTAGGCATACTATAGCCAAACAGAGGAACACAAATTACGGAAACTTTACAATAGTTTTTGAAGATTATGTATACACTACGTATCTTGAGTGCAGATGAAGCGTGCCAATGTTGCTAAAAGTTCTTTTGCCTGATCTAACTTTGATCAAAAATGTTCAAATGTGTGTGAAATCTTATGGGACTTAACTGCTAAGGTCATCAGTCCCTAAGCTTACACACTACTTAACCTAAATTATCCTAAGGACAAACACACACACCCATGCCAGAGGGAGGACTCAAACCTCCGCCGAGACCAGCCGCACAGTCCGTGCCTGCAGCGCAAGAGACCGCTCGGCTAATCCCGCGCGGGTAACTTTGATCACTGATCTAGTCCTGAATCCAATGTCCGATGACTAACAAAAACTAGTATTAGGTTCGTGCATAAGCGTTTTTGCTTTGTATGATAATATTACAGCTGCTATGGGTTTATTTATGGATTGCCATTTTTTATTTGTAGTTCAGTGTTGCTTTTTTAGGGCAAATGTCAATTTGTCATTTAAAGATACTGAGTCGATCTACGGACGGTAGAAGATGGAGTGACAAGTGAACAAATCGGAACATTTCCGGCATATTCTTCTGTCTGAGTTCAGTAGATGCGCAACAGCAGTGGAGGCAGACAGAAATATTTGCACCGTGTATGACGATAGTGCAGTTGGACAGAGCATGGCAAGAAAACGGTTTTCTCGTTTTGAGGATGATCGTTTTGATACTACTGACTCTCGACTTTCAGGATGATCTTTAGGGTTTTATGAAGATCGTTTAAACCCATTAACCCAAAATGATCCGCGTCACTGTACCCGAGAACGGGCAAATAGGATGAACTGTGATCATTTCACCAGTCACGCAACTATAGCGATGGTGCTCGATTTTCACACGTTAAGGCAGTTGCCAGAAGCTTCGGAGTAGATGGTGTCCCACGCCAGTGAATCCCTGATCTCAGCAGCGCTACGAAGAACGATTATGAGAGTGTCCGCTTAAGCAGAGGCGTTGGCGGAGGCCCCAGAACAGTGGTTCCAGGAGGAAAGCAAACAACAGTGCAGAGAGGGGGCAACCTTTACACACAGAACGCCCAAGATGGAAGGAATGAGATGGTCACTGCAGAGAACACGGGACGCAGCTCCACGAAGGAGACGCATTACGACGTCGACAGTATCATCAGGGTACCCCACATTGCGGAGCACTCTTTCCAGGTAGTCGTGATCGATCTCATCGAATGCCTGGATGAAGTCAAGAGCTGCAAAAAGTCCAGGGACACGACCTGCGTGAGAAAGAGGGAGTGTGTCCCGACAGCGACAGAGCGCATTGCGGATGTTATTTGGACCTCCCAAAGTAGTTTATTCAGTGGAAACCATGTAGCAGGCGTCCCTTCTAGCCGTGTAGCCAACAGCCTGGTGAAGATCTTTGTGTCGCTGTTGAGCAACGACAACGGGCGTTAATCGCTTATCTGTGAGGTACCCTCAGGCTTATGGATGGGAGTGATGAGACCGTAGAGGAAACCGTCTGCATTCTGCACGAGAGGTGACATAAAGCCCCGACAAATATCCGTTCACATCGGCGCCATTAGGGGACGAAAAGTCCGATAAAACTCTAGTGGGAGGCCATCAGGGCCAGGCGACTTGTTGGTAGAACCCACTTGGATACCATCATGGACTTTGTCCTCCATGACGTCGACAAGCAGATCCATCAATGCATCCCTAGGAACAAACCCAAAGCAGAGTAGGGAGTCCGCCGTAATGTTGGCTGGGTGGTAACGTTGTTCAGAGCACAGCACATCATAACGTGCACGGAGGGCAGACCCTACATCGCATATGGTATCTAAGCGTTGGCTATCATCAGTCGTAAGAATATTAATCAAAGCCTGTCGACAATGGCGCCGTTTCGCTATCTCATAACACATACATGGCGCCAACGCGTCGTGTGTGCGCGCCCTGATCCTACCTCCTTCACGGTGACACCGAGAGAGGCGTCTGAGCTGTGCCTTGGCGCAGTAACACCATCGTTTGGAGTTCTAATGAATACCGAGTCAGTGTACATTCCTGGAGAATGGTGAAGTAGAAATCATGGGTTCGTCGCCGCCACGCTGTGACCTCCCTTCCGTAACCTATCTACACTCCTGGAAATTGAAATAAGAACACCGTGAATTCATTGTCCCAGGAAGGGGAAACTTTATTGACACATTCCTAGGGTCAGATACATCACATGATCACACTGACAGAACCACAGGCACATAGACACAGGCAACAGAGCATGCACAATGTCGGCACTAGTACAGTGTATATCCACCTTTCGCAGCAATGCAGGCTGCTATTCTCCCATGGAGACGATCGTAGAGATGCTGGATGTAGTCCTGTGGAACGGCTTACCATGCCATTTCCACCTGGCGCCTCAGTTGGACCAGCGTTCGTGCTGGACGTGCAGACCGCGTGAGACGACGCTTCATCCAGTCCCAAACATGCTCAATGGGGGACAGATCCGGAGATCTTGCTGGCCAGGGTAGTTGACTTACACCTTCTAGAGCACGTTGGGTGGCACGGGATACATGCGACGTGCATTGTCCTGTTGGAACAGCAAGTTCCCTTGCCGGTCTAGGAATGGTAGAACAATGGGTTCGATGACGCTTTGGATGTACCGTGCACTATTCAGTGTCCCCTCGACGATCACCAGTGGTGTACGGTCAGTGTAGGAGATCGCTCCCCACACCATGATGCCGGGTGTTGGCCCTGTGTGCCTCGGTCGTATGCAGTCCTGATTGTGGCGCTCACCTGCACGGCGCCAAACACGCACACGACCATCATTGGCACCAAGGCAGAAGCGACTCCCTTCGCTGAAGACGACACGTCTCCATTCGTCCCTCCATTCACGCCTGTCGCGACACCACTGGAGGCGGGCTGCACGATGTTGGGGCGTGAGCGGAAGACGGCCTAACGGTGTGCGGGACCGTAGCCCAGCTTCATGGAGACGGTTGCGAATGGTCCTCGCCGATACCCCAGGAGCAACAGTGTCCCTAATTTGCTGGGAAGTGGAGGTGCGGTCCCCTACGGCACTGCGTAGGATCCTATGGTCTTGGCGTGCATCCGTGCGTCGCTGCGGTCCGGTCCCAGGTCGACGGACACGTGCACCTTTCGCCGACCACTGGCGACAACATCGATGTACTGTGGAGACCTCACGCCCCACGTGTTGAGCAATTCGGCGGTACGTCCACCCGGCCTCCCGCATGCCCACTATCCGCCCTCGCTCAAAGTCCGTCAACTGCACATACGGTTCACGTCCACGCTGTCGCGGCATGCTACCAGTGTTAAACACTGCGATGGAGCTCCGTATGCCACGGCAAACTGGCTGACACTGACGGCGGCGGTGCACAAATGCTGCGCAGCTAGCGCCATTCGACGGCCAACACTGCGGTTCCTGGTGTATCCGCTGTGCCGTGCGTGTGATCATTGCTTGTACAGCCCTCTCGCAGTGTCCGGAGCAAGTATGCTGGGTCTGACACACCGGTGTCAATGTGTTCTTTTTTCCATATCCAGGAGTGTAGAATTGGCGGAGGGCAGGTTTAGCGCCGAGCACCAACCATGACAGTGCAGACTGATATGCATCACGACGGTGACGACATCATGACCATGTGGTCTCGAAGAGCTGCCGGCAGTCGGGTGAAGTAAGACGTATCATGTTCTGTTTCCATGGTCACCGGCAACGCGACACCCCATTGCGGTAGAGATGGATGACAAATATATGCGTCATGGTCAGAGAACGCAAGGCACCAGGCTTTGGCTGCCTATATGCCTCATGAACCATGGTCCTTGCCGTTGGTGGGGAGGGTTGCGTGCCTCAGCGATACAGATGGCCGTACCGTAGGTGCAACCACAACGGAGGGGTATCTGTTGAGAGGCCAGACAAACGTGTGGTTCCTGAAGAAGGGCAGCAGCCTTTTCAGTAGTTGCAGGGACAACAGTCTGGATGATTGACTGATCTGGCCTTGTAAAACTAACCAAAACGGCCTTGCTGTGTTGGTACTGCGAACGGCTGAAAGTAAGGGGAAACTGCAGCCGTAATTTTTCCCGAGGGCATCCAGCTTTACTGTATGGTTAAATGATGATAGCGTCCTCTTGGGTAAAATATTACGGAGGTAAAATAGTCCCCCATTCGGATCTCTGGACGGGGACTACTCAAGAGGACGTCGTTATCAGGAGAAAGAAAACGCGTTCTATCGATCGGAGCGTGGAATGTCAGATCCCTTAATCGGGCAGGTAGGTTAGAAAATTTAAAAAGGGAAATGGATAGGTTGAAGTTAGACATAGTGGGAATTATTGAAGTTCGGTGGCAGGTGAACAAGACTTTTGGTCAGGTGAATACAGGGTTATAAATACAAAATCAAATAGGGGTAATGCAGAAGTAGGTTAGATAATGAATAAAAAATAGGACTGCGGGTTAGCTACTACAAACAGCATAGTGAACGCATTATTGTGGCCAAGATAGACACAAAGCCCACGCCAACTACAGTAGTACAAGTTTATATGCCAACTAGCTCTGCAGATGATGAAGAAATTGATGAAATGTATGATGAGATAAAAGAGATTATTCAGGTAGTGAAGGGAGACGAAAATTTAATAGTCATGGGTGACTGGAATTCGAGAGTAGGAAAACGGAGAGAAGGAAGCATAGTGGGTGAACATGTATTGGGGGAGAGGAATGGAAGAGGAAGCTGTCTGGCAGAATTTTGCACAGAGCATAACTTAATCTTAGCTAACACTTGGTTCAGGAATCATAAAAGAAGGTTGTATACAGGAAAGAAGCCTGGTGATACTAGACGGTATCAGATAGATTATATAATGTTAAGACAGAGACTTAGGAACCAGGTTTTAAATTGTAAGACATTTCCAGGGGCAGATGTGAACTCGACCACAATGTATTGGTTATGAACAGTAGATTCAAACTGAAGAAACTGCAAAAAGGTGGGAATTCAAGGAGATGGGACATGGATAAACTGACTAAACCAGAGGAGCCGAGTGGAAGGCTTAAACCAGAGGCTCGGACTCTTCTGCGGAGATCTGGGGTGCAAATTTCTCGACCTCCGCTATCGGGTGGAGAAATGTAGGGTCCCCCTGAATAGGTCAGGCGTGCAATACACGCCGGAAGCGGCTACAAGGGTAGCGGAGTACGTGTGGATTGCACATGGGGGTTTTTTAGGATGGAGAATTCTCTCCCTAGGCCCTACAAGACGCCTACTGAGACATGGAAAGGTAGGAGTAGGCAAAATGCAACAGGGAATAACAATATTAATGTGCTAATAGTAAACTGCAGGAGCGTCTATAGAAAGGTCCCAGAACTGCTCTCGTTAATAAACGGTCACAACGCCCACATAGTACTAGGGACAGAAAGTTGGCTGAAACCAGACGTAAACAGTAATGAAATCCTAAACTCAGATTGGAGTGTATACCGCAGAGACAGGCTGGACAGTGAAGGGGGAGGCGTGTTTATAGCGATAAGAAGTGCAATAGTATCGAAGGAAATTGACGGAGATCCGAAATGTGAAATGATTTAGGTGAAGGTCACTGTTAAAGCAGGCTCAGACATGGTAATTGGATGTCTCTATAGGCTCCCGGGCTCAGCAGCTGTTGTGGCTCAGCACCTGAAGGATAATTTGGAAAATATTTCGATTAGACTTCCCCACCATGTTATAGTTCTGGGTGGAGATTTTAATTTGCCGGATGTAGACTGGGATATTCAGACGTTCATAACGGGTGGCAGGGACAAAGAATCCAGTGAAATTTTTTTAAGTGCTTTATCTGAAAACTACCTTGAGCAGTTAAACAGAGAACCAACTCGTGGCGATAACATATTAGACCTTCTGGTGACAAACAGACCCGAACTATTTGAAACAGTTAACGCAGAACAGGGAATCAGCGATCATAAAGCGGTTACGGCATCGATGATTTCAGCCGTAAATAGAAATATTAAAAAAGGTAGGAAGATTTTTCTGATTAGAAAAAGTGACAAAAGGCAGATTACAGAGCAGCTGATGGCTCAATACAAAAGTTTTGTCTCAAGTACAGATAGTGTTGAGGATCAGTGGACAAAGTTCAAAACCATCGTACAATATGCGTTAGATGAGTATGTGCCAAGCAAGATCGTAAGAGATGGAAAAGAGCCACCGTGGTACAACAACCGAGTTAGAAAACTGCTGCGGAAGCAAAGGGAACTTCACAGCAAACATAAACATAGCTAAAGCCTTGCAGACAAACAAAAATTACGCAAAGCGAAATGTAGTGTGAGGAGGGCTATGCGAGAGGCGTTCAATGAACTCGAAAGTAAAGTTCTATGTACTGACTTGGCATAAAACAGTAAGAAATTTTGGTCTTATCGCAAAGCGGTAGGTGAATCAAAACCAAATGTCCAGACACTCTGTGACCAAAATGGTACTGAAACAGAAGATGACAGACTAAAGGCCGAAATACTAAATGTCTTTTTCAAAGCTGTTTCACAGAGGAAGACTGCGCTGTAGTTCCTTCTCTCGATTGTCGCACAGATGACAAAATGGTAGATATCGAAAAAGACGACAGAGGGATAGAGAAACAATTAAAATCGCTCAAGACCGCTGGACCTGATGGGATACCAGTTCGATTTTACACAGAGTACGCGAAGGAACTTGCCCCCCCCCTTCTTGCAGCAGTGTACCGTAGGTCTCTAGAAGAGCGTAGCGTTCCAAAGGATTGGAAAAGGGCACAGGTCATCCCCGTTTTCAAGAAGGGACGTCGAACAGATGTGCAGAACTATAGACCTATATCTCTAAAGTCGATAGGTTGAAGAATTTTGGAACACGTATTATGTTCGAGTATAATGACTTTTCTGGAGACTAGAAATCTACTGTGTAGGAATCAGCATGGGTTTCGAAAAAGACGGTCGTGTGAAACCCAGCTCGCGCTATTCGTCCACGAGACTCAGAGGGCCATAGACACGGGTTCACAGGTAGATGCCGTGTTTCTTGAAATCTACTGTGTAGGAATCAGCATGGGTTTCGAAAAAGACGGTCGTGTGAAACCCAGCTCGCGCTATTCGTCCACGAGACTCAGAGGGCCATAGACACGGGTTCACAGGTAGATGCCGTGTTTTTGACTTCCGCAAGGCGTTCGATACAGTTCCCCACAGTCGTTTAATGAACAAAGTAAGAGCATACGGACTATCAGACCAATTGTGTTATTGGATTGAGGAGTTCCTAGATAACAGAACGCAGCATGTCATTCTCAATGGAGAGAAGTCTTCCGAAGTAAGAGTGATTTCAGGTGTGCCGCAGGGGAGTGTCATAGCACCGTTGCTATTCACAATATACATAAATGACCTGGTGGACGACATCGGAAGTTCACTGAGGCTTTTTGCAGATGATGCTGTGGTGTATCGAGAGGTTGTAACAATGGAAAATTGTACTGAAATGCAGGAGGATCTGCAGCGAATTGACGCATGGTGCAGGGAACGGCAATTGAATCTCAATGTAGACAAGTGTAATGTGCTGCGAATACATAGAAAGATAGATCCCTTATCATTTAGCTACAAAATAGCAGGTCAGCAACTGGAAGCAGTTAATTCCATAAATTATCTGGGAGTGTGCATTAGGAGTGATTTAAAATGCAATGATCATATAAAGTTGATCGTCGGTAAAGCAGATTCCAGACTGAGATTCACTGGAAGAATCCTAAGGAGATGCAATCCGAAAACAAAGAAAGTAGGTTACAGTACGCTTGTTCGCCCACTGCTTGAATACTGCTCAGCAGTGTGGGATCCGTACCAGATAGGGTTGATAGAAGAGATAGAGAAGATCCAACGGAGAGCAGCGTGCTTCGTTACAGGATCATTTAATAAGCGCGAAAGCGTTACGGAGATGATAGATAAACTCCAGTGGAAGACTGCAGGAGAGACGCTCAGTAGCTCGGAACGGGCTTTTGTTAAAGTTTCGAGAACATACCTTTACCGAAGAGTCAAGCAGTATATTGCTCCCTCCTAAGTATATCTCGCGAAGAGACCATGAAGATAAAATCAGAGAGATTAGTGCCCACACAGAAGCATACCGACAATCCTTCTTTCCACGAACAATACGAGACTGGAATAGAAGGGAGAAACGATAGAGGTACTCAGGGTACCCTCCGCCACACACCGTCAGGTGGCTTGCGGAGTATGGATGTAGATGTAGATGTAGAGGTTGTACAGAGTTTCAGGGAGAGCATAAGGGAACAATTGACAGGAATGGGGGAAAGAAATACAGTAGAAGAAGAATGGGTAGCTCTGAGGGATGAAGTAGTGAAGGCAGCAGAGGATCAAGTAGGTAAAGAGACGAGGGCTAGTAGAAATCCTTGGGTAATAGAAGAGATATATTGAATTTAATTAATGAAAGGAGAAAATATAAAAATGCAGTAAATGAAGCAGGCAAAAAGGAATACAAACGTCACAAAAATGAGATCGACAGGAAGTGGAAAATGGCTAAGCAAGGATGGCTAGAGGACAAATGTAAAGATGTAGAGGCTTATCTCACTAGGCGTAAGATAGATACTGCCTACAGGAAAATTAAAGAGACCTTTGGAGAAAAGAGAACCACTTGTCTGAATATCAAGGACTCAGATGGAAACCCAGTTCTAATCACAGAAGGGAAAGCAGAATGTTGGAAGGAGTATATAGAGGGTCTATACAAAGGCGATGTACATGAGGACAATGCTATGGAAATGGAAGAGAATGTAGATGAAGATGAAATGGGAGATACGATACTGCGTGAAGAGTTTGACAGAGCACTGAAATACCTGAGTCGAAACCAGGCCCCGGAAGTATACAACATTCTATTAGAGCTACTGACGGCCTTGGGAGAGCCAGTCCTGACAAAACTCTACCATCTGGAGATGTATGAGACAGGCGAAATACCCTCAGACGTCAAGAAGAGTATAATAATTCAAATCGCAAGGAAAACAGGTGTTGACAGATGTGAAAATTACCGAACTATCAGTTTAATAAGCCACAGCTGCAAAATACTAACGCCGATGACATTGCACTTCTGTCAGAGACAGCAAAGGACTTGGAAGAGCAGTTGAATGGAATGGACAGTATCTTGAAAGGAGGTTATAAGAAGAACACCAACAAAAGCAAAACGAGGATAATGGAATGTAGTCGAACTAAGTCGGGTGATGCTGAGGGAATTAGATTAGGAAATGAGACACTTAAAGTAGTAAAGGAATTTTGCTATTTGGGGAGCAAAATGACTTATGATGGTCGAAGTAGAGAGGATAAAAAATGGCAAGGAAAGCGTTTCTGAAGAAGAGAAATTTGTTAACATCGAGTGTAGCTTTAAGTGTCAGGAAGTCGTTTCCGAAAGTATTTGTATGGAGTGTAGCCATGTATGGAAGTGAAACATGGACGATAAACAGTTTGGACAAGAAGAGAATAGAAGCTTTCGAAATGTGGTGCTACAGAAGAATGCTGAAGATTAGATGGTTAGATCACGTAACTAATGAGGAGGTATTGTATAGGATTGGGGAGAAGAGGAGTTTGTGGCACAACTTGACAAGAAGAAGGGACCGATTTGTAGGACAAGTTCTGACGCACCAAGCGATCACAAATTTAGCATTGGAGGGCAGCGTCGAGGGTAAAAATCGTAGAGGGAGACCAAGAGATGAATACACTAAGCAAATTCAGAAGGATGTAGGTTGCAGTAAGTACTGGGAGATGAAGAAGCTTGCACAGGATTGAGTAGCACGGAGAGCTGAATCAAACCAGTCTTCGGACTTAAGACCACAACATCAACAACATGCCACGAAAGTATCATGGGAGATTTAAATACGATCAAGGGTGCTGCAAGAATGGCTACTGAAAGGCGTATTCCAGGACGATGACCTAGAGCAAGCTACTAAGAATCGACAAGGTTGAGGGGCTGGAGAACTGCCGCTAGCGCGGTGGAGGAAAATTGACGCGACAGTTATTCGTTGAACCGGGCGGGGGTTTGAAATCACCTTCCATCGTCAATGCATCTTCCCAACCCGGGAAGGGAGGCGTGACAGCTTCGGAGATGAGAACTGAACTTCCGCGTCGGCATCTAGTACCCGTTGTGCATAGACGTTGATGATTCTGACGCCACTAAATGCGAGAGCCATACTTTTGGCTTCAGGGAGATAGGCAACAGTATCAGCGAGGATCCGTCACCTCACAACCAGAAGGGCAAGCATGGGAGGAATATGCTGTAAAACAGTTGTTGTTGTTGTGGTCTTCAGTCCTGAGACTGGTTTGATGCAGCTCTCCATGCTACCCTATCCTGTGCAAGTTTCTTCATCTCCCAGTACCTACTGCAACCTACATCCTTCTGAATCTGCTTGGTGTATTCATCTCTTGGTCTCCCTCTACGATTTTTACCCTCCACGCTGCCCTCCAATGCTAAATGTTTGATCCCTTGATGCCTGAGAACATGTCCTACCAACTGGTCCCTTCTTCTCGTCGAGTTGTGCCACAAACTCCTCTTCTCCTCGATTCTATGCAATACCTCCTCATTAGTTATGTGATCTACCCATCTAAACTTCAGCATTCTTCTGTAACACCACATTTCGAAAGCTTCTATTCTCTTCCTGTCCAAACTATGTATCGTCCATGTTTCACTTCCATACATGGCTACACGCCATACAAATACTTTCAGAAACGACACCTTGACGCTTATGTCTATACTCGATGTTAACAAATTTTTCTTCTTCAGAAACGCTTTCCTTGCCATTGCCAGTCTACATTTTATATCATCTCTACTTTCACCATCATCAGTTATTTTGCTCCCCAAATAGCAAAACTCCTTTACTCCTTTAAGTGTCTCATTTCCTAATCTGATTCCCTCAGCATCACCCGACTAAATTCGACTACATTCCATTATCCTCGGCTTGCTTTTGTTGATGTTCATCTTATATCCTCCTTTCAAGACACTGTCCATTCCGTTCAACTGCTCTTCCTAGTCATTTGCTGTCTCTGACAGAATTACAAGGTCATCGGCGAACCTCAAAGTTTTTATTTCTTTAATGCATACTCCGAATTTTTCTTTTGTTTCCTTTACTGCTTGCTCAATATACAGATTGAATAACATTGGGGAGAGGCTACAATCCCTTTTCACTCCCTTCCCAACCACTGCTTCCCTTTCATGCCCTCGACTCTTATAACAGCCATCTGATTTCTGTACAAATTGTAAATAGCCTTTCTCTCCCTGTATTTTACCCCTGCCACCTTTATAATTTGAAGGAGAGTATTCCAGTCAACATTGTCAAAAGCTTTCTCTAAGTCTACAAATGCTAGAAACGTAGGTTTGCCTTTCCTTAATCTTTCTTCTAAGATAAGTCGTAAGGTTAGTAATGCCTCACGTGTTCCAATATTTCTACGGAATACAAACTGATCTTCCCCGAGGTCGGCTTCTACCAGTTTTTCGATCCGTCTGTAAAGAATTCGCGTTAGTACTTTGCACTGTGACTTATTAAACTGATAGTTCGGTAATTTTCACATCTGTCAACACCTGCTTTCTTTGGGATTGGGATTATTATATTCTTCTTGAAGCCTGAGGGTACTTCGCCTGTCTCATTCATCTTGCTCACCAGATGGTAGAGTTTTGTCAGGACTGGCTCTCCCAAGGCCGTCAGTAGTTCTAATGGAATGTTGTCTACTCCCGGGGCCTGGTTTCGGCTCAGGTCTTTCAGTGCTCTGTCAAACTCTTCACGCAGTATCGTATCTCCCATTCCATCTTCATCTACATTCTCTTCCATTTCTATAATACTGTCCTCAAGTACATCGCCTTTGTATAGACCCTCTACATACTCCTTCCAAACCTTCTGCTTTCCCTTCTTTAGTTAGGACTGGGTTTCCATCTGAGCTCTTGATATTCATACATGTCGTTTTCAGGATTCTTTAATTTTCCTCTAGGCCGTATCTATCCTACCCCTAGTGAGATAAGCCTCTACATCCTTACATTTGTTCTCTAGCCATCCCTGCTTAGCCATTTTGCACTTCCTGACGAGCTCATTTTTGTGACGTTTGTATTCCTTTTTGCCTGCTTCATTTACTACATTTTTATATTTTCTAAGTTCATCAATTAAATTCTATATTTCTTCTGTTACCCAAGGATTTCTACTAGCCCTCGACTTTTTACCTACTTGATCCCGTGCTGCCTTCACTACTTCATCCCTCAAAGCTACCCATTCTTCTTCTACTGTACTTCTTTCCCCCATGCCTGTCAATTGTTCCCTTATGCTCTCCCTGAAACTCTGCACAACCTCTGGTTTAGTCAGTTGATCCATGTCCCACCTCCTTATATTCCCACCTTTTTGCAGCTTCTTCAATTTTAATCTGCAGTTCATAACCAATAGATTGTGGTCAGAGTCCACATCTGCCCCTGGAAATGTCTTACAATTTAAAACCTGGTTCGTAAATCTCTGTCTTAACATTATATAATCTATCTGATACCGTCTAGTGTCACCAGGCTTCTTTCCTGTGTACAACCTTCTTTTACGATTCCTGAACCAAGTGTTAGCTAAGATTAAGTTATGCTCTGTGCAAAATTCAACCAGATGGCTTCCTCTTTCATTTCTTACCCCCAATCTATATTCACCTACTATGTTTCCTTCTCTCCCTTTTCCTACTCTCGAATTCCAGTCACCCATGACTATTAAATTTTCCTCTCCCTTCACTGTCTGAATAATTTCTTTTACCTCATCATACATTTCATCAATTTCTTCATCATATGCAGAGCTAGTAGGCATATAAACATGTACTACTGTAGTAGGCGTGGGCTTCGTGTCTATCTTGGCAACAATAATGCGTTGACTATGCTGTTTGTAGCAGCTTACCCGCACGCCTATTTTTGTATTATTATTAAACCTACTCCTGCATTAACCCTGTTTGATTTTGTATTTATAACCCTGTATTCACCTGACCAAAAGTCTTGTTCCTCCTGCCACCGAACTTCACTAATTCCCACTATACCTGACTTTAACCTATCCATATTCCTTTTTAAATTTTCTAACCTACCTGCTCGATTTAGGGATCTGACATTCCACGCTCCGATCCGTAGAACGCCAACTTTCTTTCTCCTGATAACAACGTCTTCCTGAGTAGTTCCCGCCCGGAGATCCGAATGGGGGACTATTTTACCTGCGGAATATTTTACCCAAGAGGACGCCATCATCATTTAATCATACAGTAAAGCTGCATGCCCTCGGGAAAAAATTACAGCTGTAGTTTCCCCTTGCTTTCAGCCGTTCGCAGTACCAGCACAGCAAGGCCGTTTTGGTTAGTTCTACAAGGCCAGACCACTCAATCATCCAGACTGTTGCCCCTGCAACTACTGAAAAGGCTGCTGCCCTTCTTCAGGAACCACACGTTTGTCTGGCCTCTCAACAGATACCCGTCCGTTGTGGTTGCACAGCCACGTGTATCGCTGAGGCACGCAAGCCTCCCCACCAGCGGCAAGGTCCATGGTTCGTTTGGAGGGGAGGGGGGGTGGTAACACAGTGGGCAACACAAAAGAATACAAATAGCACCTCCTCCTGAGGCAGGGCAACGTCAATGTCCGCAGAATACAGCATCTCAAACGGGAGTTCGAAAACCCGCAACGTACTGAGACCAGAGCACGTGGTCAACTACAACATCCCCTTATGGCCGTTAGAGTATCGGAACTTGAAGTCGTTAGCATGGCACCGCATAAGTCGGCGGACTGCTCTTCGTTAGCGAGCTTTATGTACGCAGTACTACTAAGGATCTAAAACTGAATTCCGAAAACATGTAACGGGAAGAAACACATTTCGTCTGTTACGAACCGTTCAACTTCGTACGCTTTTGGTTGTCCATGATCCTAAGAAAACGTTAATTTAATCGTGACTTTGTGATCGGTAAACGCTATGATAGTCGGTAAATTAGGACACGAAGACAAACCGCTCCGCGGAAATAAAAAAACGCGAACTCGATTGTAAGCAGCACAACAGGCGAGACGCCAGCAGAGTGCTCGCCTAACCACTGCCGAAAGCAGATGTCTCGTCCGTAAGCTACGACAGCTGGTTTGGTAGAATGGTGTCATACACCTTCCTCTACGTATTTATTCTGATGTGCTGCGTGATGTGACTATTACCAGCTCCTCGTTCTCGTACACGTGGTTCTCAAGTGCACCCGATCTGATTTCGCTAGACAGGGCTTTCGATGTCGAGGAGGAATCGCATGCTGATCTCTAAGCGTGCACTTTTACTTCACCCTATATATGGCACTGCCTGGAAACATTATGCCGTCTCTGCCCAGTAAATTCAATATTCTTGCCTGCCTACCGCGTGCTGTGGACTATGGATATCATTGTGTTTGTTGTTCATTGTTGTTGTGGTGTTGAAAATGAGTTTAAAACAGGAAGAAACAGAGTTAGGATTTCAATGCATCGAAAGTATATGGAATTGCCGGCATTGTGGGGTGTTCGGGTAGATGAGTACAAAAACAGAAATGTTAACAATTAAATGTATGAGCTGTTATTCAGAAAATGTGGAGAAATTCCACGAAGTACAATGTATTAAACATTGTTTTTAAAAATTAACTAACGCAAAATTATGAATAAAACTATATAAAAGTATTTATATGTACATATACCTTTCTTACCCGAACACAATGGTCAGTGCACGTATTATACAGGGTGTTTATAAATGAATATCAGAGTTCTAACACTTCATAATATTTATTATATTAAACTTACAGTTATAAAGGATATGTCAAATGAAAGAACAACTCAAACAGTTTCACCAAATACATTATAAATCTTGAATGTGAGCACCATTTGTCACACGGCACACATCATGTCTATATCCGAGTTCTTCCCAAACGTTGATAAGTGTGTCTTCAGTGATTGTAGCAACAGCTGCTTCAATCCGGTTTCTTAATTCGAGGAGGTCTGCTGGTAGCGAAGACACGTTCATACTATCCTTCATGAAGCCCCAAAGAAAAAAAATCGTATGGCGTTAGGTCGGGTGAACGTGGAGGCCATGCTGAGCAAGCCCTGTCATTGGGCCCCTTGCGGCCTGTCCATAGTCTTTACGGAACAGTAGTCTGTTCCCATGGACCTTGCCGTTGGTGGGGAGGCTTGCGTACCTCAGCGATACAGATGGCCGTACCGTAGGTGCAACCACAACGGAGGGGTATCTGTTGAGAGGCCGGCCGGCCGAAGTGGCCGTGCGGTTAAAGGCGCTGCAGTCTGGATACGCAAGACCGCTCCGGTCGCAGGTTCGAATCCTGCCTCGGGCATGGATGTTTGTGATGTCCTTAGGTTAGTTAGGTTTAACTAGTTCTAAGTTCTAGGGGACTACTGACCTCAGCAGTTGAGTCCCATAGTGCTCAGAGCCATTTGTTGAGAGGCCAGACAAACATGTGGTTCCTGAAGAGGGGCAGCAGCCTTTTCAGTAGTTGCAGGGGCAACAGTCTGGATGATTGACCGATCTGGCCTTGTAACATTAACCAAAACGGCCTTGCTGTGCTGGTACTGCGAACGGCTGAAAGCAAGGGGAAACTACAGCCGTAAATTTTCCCGAGGACATGCAGCTTTACTGTGAGAGTTGCATCAGACCATTCTCAGGACTGAAGACCACAACAACAACAACAACAACAGTCTGTTCTAGGGGCAAATCGAATGAGATTGCGCTGTTATAAAGAGACGAACCTAGTACTTGGGAGGATAAAGACCCTCGTCATCGTTCTATCATTCTGACTTAAATTGTCCGTAGTTTTCTTAAATTACATCAGGCAAATGCCAGGATGATTCCTGTTGTAACACCACGGCCAGCTTCCTGGCACGTTATTGTCAAACAAGGTTTGTAGACATGTAAATGCCTGTATACACAGTAAGGTAAGACTTCAACATCTAGGATCTTTTATCGTGTGTATTCGCAAGTTCAATCATGATGGTCGTTTGTTCTTCGGGAAGAGATGTAGATACGTTCTCAGCACACGAACGACGTTAAGATAGAAGTTCAAATGTTTTGTAAGCTAGGTTGGAACTCGGGAGATAGAGGAGGTTAATTATTTTTTATTTGTATTCGTGCTGCTAAAGAAGCTGTCTGTTGACTGAGTGAGGTGACACGTGGAATTAACAGTTACAGATATTTTACGTTTTCATACATCAACTATCATATAGAAGTGGAAAACAGATAAATTACGCCTGAGTGAACCCAGAGAAGATTTCTAACTTCAGTCGGGAGAAAAGTCGATGCTGAGAAAATTCACGAGCCTCACATTCAGTCACGGCTATAAAAGGAAGCATCTGCATCGTACTGGTCTGGCGCATGGCCATTGTCGTACAATGTCTGTTAACCATCGGTTGCTGTTTGCGGACATGTCTCACAATACTTCCCTTCTTGAAGACTTGCCTTTATATGCCTTTTTGCTGGAAGAGCAGGTCTATTTCTAATATGATTCTACTGTAATTTTATGTCTATTCTGATGTGTTAAGCCTTATATGTATGGCGATGTCTGTATCAGTCTTGGTCAGATGGCAAAATAAAATTATAATAAAAACTGTTTTTGTCCGTCATTCAGAAAGAGACGACCCGAGAGAAAGTCGCGAGTGTCACACACCCGTGAGCGATGGAAAATTGGGAGTTCGATGCTTGAAAGAAAAAGGGCAGTTACTTTGCGACATCAGCTATGTTAGAAAAACGTATATTTTTTATATATACTAAAATATCTTTGTTTAATGGTGTACTATACGGGTAGCGAGCAGCGATAAAAACACTTTCCACCTTTGTCAGAATTGGTAGTGAAGATATCAAAGAATAACCCATGCATTATGTAACAGAATAAACTCTGAGAGGAAAAGAAAAGAAAAAGAAAACGAATACCACGACGGAGTTATGCAAATTGGTCACAGTTTGATATTCATACAGGTATCGATGGAAAATGCAAAAGTGTAGACTTTAGCGGCCGATAGACGAACGTGTGACGTTGCAGCGAATTTTTACCGAAGAGCTGGATAGGGTAGTAAACAGGGGACAAGTTGATATGCATATATTATAACTCCAGATTTATTTACTCATATTCAAGAATTCATCTATGGTATAGAAGGAATTGTCAAGGAGGTATCATTTCAATTTGTTTTTGAAACTACTACTGCTATCTGTCAGACCCTTTATTTCATTTGGTAATTTATCAAAAAGTTTTATAGCAGCATATTTTATCCACTTATGTGCCAAAGATAGGTTAAGTAAAAGATAGCGCCTTTCTTTTTTCTGGTATTGTAATCATGTATGTCGCTGTTGATTTTAAACTGGTCCATGTTGTTGAGAAAAAATTTCATTGCTGCGTAAATGTACTGTGAAGCAGCTGTAAGAATTCCTAACCTTTTATACACATGCCTAGGAGATGTGCGACTATTAACCCCACACATTATTCCAACTACTTCCTTTTGAGCAGTGAATACCTTTTACCTAAGTATTGCCTAAGAGTTGCCCCGGAATATTATTCCGTATGACATCAGAGAGTGGATACTAATCATACCTCGCAGACAGGCCAGTGAATAATACATACATATGTCAGCTTTTGAGACGGGGCGTGTAACTGAGCTCATCGAAGTTGTTTGGAATAATCGGAGAATCTTTCGACATTTGAACAGGGCGATGCCACTATTCGAATGTTGACAGCAGTGGGTGAACCGTGGCCAATCACAGTGGCAGGAGGGAAGCGGTCGACCTAGAGAGACGACGGAGCGTGAGGGCCGAGCAGTCATCAGAGAGGCAATCAGAGCTCCCGATTCATCGTTATCGTCGATCCGTTGTGCAACTGGCACCTCATCAACCACAAGAACCATTAACATGCGGCTCACAGAAAGGGGACTGAGTTCCGTTGAGCTCACGCAACCCCTTACGCCAACAAGCATTAACCTCTGTACATCAAGTCCGTTTGCAATGATGTCGGCTGGACTCTCTTTGACCGGAATACCATTGTCTTCAGCGATGAGTGGCGCTCCGGACAGCGCTCCGATGTCTAGTGAAGACGTGTTTGGAGACGCCACGGCCAGCAGTGGGATAATCGGACTGTTGCACGCCGTACGGCCCGACAACCGGTAATGACGCTCTGAGGGGCCATTTTAGTTCATTGCAGAACAACTTTGGTTGTCACCCGCAGCACCCTTACAACGAAACGGTACGTCGACGGTATTCTACGCCCAATTTAGTTATCCTTCATGTCAAACCATTCTGGTCTTATATTTCAGCAAGGTAATGCCCGCCTGCACACATCGAGTGTTCCTACTGCTTGTCTTCGGGCATTCCATAACCTACCGTGGCCAGCAAGGTCACCAAATCTCCTCCCAGTTCAGAACATTTGAAGCAATATGGGCAGGGCCCCCCTCGCAGCTCGGTATTTTCACGATCGAAAGTGCCATTTGGACAGAATTCGGCACCATATCCGTCTATAGGATGTCCGACAGTTCTGTTAATGTCAAACCGAATTCCTGCTTGCTTTTGAAGCTCTTCTCTTGAATAAATCATCTAATTTTTTTGCAGTTATAATCAATTATCTGTCTGTGCATTTACATCACATCTACCGATTTCCATCCCATACGGTTAAATCCTTTGGTGCATTGGCTTTTTTTTACTTTTCACTTTTTCCCTTAGAGTATACTTAAAGATAGATTATCTATGGTTGTAAAAGGGAACCGCGCTTTTGTGATAAAATGGTTCGCCGGCCGGTGGGGCCTTGCGGTTCTAGGCGCTTCAGTCTGGAACACGTGACCGCTACGGTCGCAGGTTCGAATCCTGCCTCGGGCATGGATGTGTGTGATGTCCTTAGGTTAGTTAGGTTTAAATAGTTCTAAGTTCTAGGGGACTGACGACCACAGATGTTAAGTCCTATAGTGCTCAGAGCCATTTGAACCATTTTTTTGAAATGGATCGAAACTGTAAAGAGAGATGCGTATTGGTATTTGTTAGAGAATGCAATATGTAGTGTGTTATTCAAATAACTGGATCTATTGATTTCTCAAACTAAAGCCTCCAACGTTGAAAAGACAGTCATTGACAAACTTTAATAGTAAACACTTTCTTAAGAATTGAGCATTGGATTTTAGATTAACTGCGAAAGTGAATCCTCGTCATGTGAGCACTACCTTGGGCTTACGTAGGCTCAGCTACAACTTTCTCTTCCAGGCAGCAGTGTAGCTTGTCATTCTTCACGTACTAAAGGAAAAACCAGCTTCATGAGATTTAACTGCAAATGTAACCTACGTTGTGGCAGTGGTAGCACAATATTCATATACAGCTACAGCAAATATTGTGCTAAATGGCTCTGAGCACTATGGGACTTAACATCGGATGTCATCAGTCCCCTAGAACTTAGAACTACTTAAACCTATCCTAAGGACATCACACACATCCATGCCCGAGGCAGGATTCGAACCTGCGACGTAGCGGTCGCGCGGGTCCAGACTGTATCGCCTAGAACCGCTCGGCCACACCGGCCGGCAAATGTGCTATCTTGCTCTTTTCTGTTAAATCAGATATCGGCATGCTTTTGTCTATCTTTATGAAAGTAATTGCCTCAGTGTGTGACACGGGAGGTGTAATCCGATTTAAGCTACGTAGAGTGGAAAGTACTACAACTACCAAATAAGTGTAATTGCTGTGATTTTAGATGCATTGTCGGCTATGTACAAACAGCTGTTCCCTCATTGTTGCTTCGACTACCGTGCTAACAAGTTCTATCCATTGTCGAACACCTGTGGCGCGTCTGCGAGAAGTTGAAAAGTGCGTGTGTGACGTCTGGCGTACAAATTACACCGCTCGCCTGGTCTAACAAGGGGAGGCCGCCAATTGTGAAATTCAGATTCGATTCATACTGCGCATAATAAAAACTCATGGCCAGAGATGTAATGTGGCAAAGCACCAAGATGCACTTCTCAGCCGTTGTCGAGAAAATCGACAGTTAAAAGAAACCGTTGCGGTGAAATGCTCTCTACGATTGAATATATTTTACAGCGTCGTGGCGCAGCGGTAAGCGCTCGGGTTCGTAATCCGAAGGTTGCCGGATCGAATCTCGCACCATGCAATTTTTTTTATTATTAGTTTTTTGTAATTCATATATATATATATATATATATATATATATATATATATATATATATATATATATATATATATAACTATTAATGAATTGCTTATGCATGTTGGTGAAGGCGGGTCGCTCTCCAATTGTACCGCCTCCATTTTTCCGTTTGTTTAACCGGATGTACCAAAGCTCTCACGTCCGCACTGATTTTCGACGATGTTATAAGTTGCGCTAGGGGCCGCATCTACCTTCTTTCGAAGTT
This sequence comes from Schistocerca americana, assembly GCF_021461395.2. Taxonomy (NCBI): domain Eukaryota; kingdom Metazoa; phylum Arthropoda; class Insecta; order Orthoptera; family Acrididae; genus Schistocerca; species Schistocerca americana. The sequence continues at coordinate 207,327,632 of NC_060123.1, read as the reverse complement.
AGCAGGCAACTACGCTGTTATAAGGCGGCTCGTTTCGGCCCATTCAGTATCTGTCCTTCAAGTGTAACGAGCGAGTAACGGTATATTTCATACCTGCCACAGCAAATTTGTGTTCGTGAGGTCTCTATTCTAATTCGAACGTTTGACTTACGCTATACTTATTCGTTTCGGAATATCGTTTCTACGTCTTCCGTTAATTATACATGGTTAACATTATGAAGACAATTAATAACATTTGTGAAATACAACTTTGTTTGCGGAAAACATAATGATGTTCGAAGTCGCCAGTTTTCCCAAGACAAACGACTTTCAACAACTTATTATATGCATAATTGTTTCAACTGATTGCCGGGAATTTAATATATATATATATATATATATATATATATATATATATGTGTGTGTGTGTGTGTGTGTGTGTGTGTGTGTGTGTGTGTGTATACACACATTTGAATTACAAAAAACAAATACTAAAAAAGAAAAATTTACATGGCGCGAGATTCGATCCGGTGACTTTCGCATTACCAACCCGAGCGCTTACCACTGCGCCACGCCGCTGTAGAAAATTAATAATCGTAGAAAGTATTTCACCGCAACGGTTTCTTTTAACTGCCGATTTTCTCGACAATGGCTGAGAAGTGCATCTTGGTGCTTTGCCACATTACACCTCTGGCCATGAGCTTTTATTATGCGCAGTATGAATCGGATCTGAATTTCACAATTGGCGGCCTCCCCTTGTAAGTAAAAGATACTCACCTCCAGTTTTATTCATTCACTAGTACAGCTAATGTTTTGCCTCAGGATTTGTGTGAAAGTGATCTATAAAGTACAAAAGAGGTTCTTCTTGTTAAGGTCACGTAAAAAGGGGACAATTGTCAAACTTTATGAGCTGTCCAATACGAGTTCCCATGCTGAAATAGGGTATTGCGACGGGGATGACGACAGTTCTGATGAAGATGTTGAAGTCACTGAGTAGAGCGAACATGATTCACACAATGAGTAGAGTTCGTAATCTCAAAAAGCATAAAAGGATGTGACATGTGGAACCGCAATGATCTTAAGGACCACAGTAAGATGTGCAGCATTTTATATGCAAGTAACTTGTTAAAACCACTCAGGTGTGTCAGAAGAGTCAACACGTAAGCCGGTTAAGTATAATTTACAGCAGCTGAAGAAATGACTTCTATTTTTCTTTATTTTAATAAAGTTAGCAATTGTGATTCTCAACAAAACAAACCATTTAATTTAGATAATAAACGAAATATGCGTTATCTCCTAATACTAGCAGAATCTTATCTGTTGTGGACCTCTCTTCATAATTCCACTTGAAGCCCGCCATCTGCTGCAAACTGTCAGCTAAACAACGTGAAATAATAAGAAAATGTTAACGAACGAGATATTACATAAATGCGGTTCTATCGAAGTAATGGATACGTGATATAAAATGGTTCTGAGCACTCTGGGACTTAACATCTGAGGTTATCAGTCCCCTAGAACGTAGAACTACTTAAACCTAACTAATCTAAGGACATCACACACATCCATACCCGAGGCAGGATTCGAACCTGCGACCGAAGCGGTCGCGTGGTTCCAGACTGAAGCGTCCAGAACCGCTCGGCCACACCGGCCGGCGATACGTGATAGACTGGTATGGAGTACAAAGTATACACGCGCCTGGTAGCGTAAGAACAATGCAAGCACCCATTCGAGGGTTAAGTCACCACACAGAAACTACGGGAAAGATCGATACTTCTTGTGAAACTCTCATCAGTAAATGTCTCAGCTTCACTTACTGGCTGGCCGCCTTGGCCGAGCGGTTCTAGACGCTTCAGTCTGGAACCGCGCGACCGCTACGGTCGCAGGTTCGAATCCTGCCTCGAGCATGGATGTGTGTGTGATGTCCTTAGGTTAGTTAGGTTTAAGTAGTTCTGAATTCCAGGGGACTGATGACCTTAGATGTTAAGTCCCACAGCGCTCAGAGCCATTTGAATCATTTTTTCTCTCATTGTTCCCCGTTAGAAGTTATTCTTTCTGTCAGAACACTCAATATATTTCTGATACAAGTCTATTGGCCATTGGTTTTCTGGTGAGGAAATTGATGATTTCAATACAAGGAGTCTAAAAGAAAATGTCACGGCAGTGTAGTTACCGTTGCATGTGATTAGCACGCATCCTGACACATACTTCAGCTCTTCTTCTCAATGAATCACACACAGTTTTAAATACAGCTGCCTCCAATTAGAGCGTGTCACATGTATAGGTCTCACGTTCCTTCAAGACCAAGACATCGCCCGTTGGACTTTGTGGAGAGATATTGTAGGCTAACGGAAACTTCAAGATACTGGGCCTCCAAGACCAAGCAATGAAACGTTGCGGTAATGTATTACCATACGATGCATAGACAGTGCAATGGTTATTTGTCTTGCAAAACCCAAAATTACTATGCAACTGTGGTGTAAGGGAAGTCAGTAACGGAAACGTATTAGATCAGGGAATCAAAACACGTCTCCACTTATATTTTTATTGATAAACAACATTGGTGGCCAAAGACTTCCGGAATGAGAAGTCATCCTCATTCTACCAAAAGGCCTTTTCAAAGAGGGCCGAGGAGCGGACAGAGGTTCAGGGTACTCTTTCGCAACTAGTATGGGAAACTCCCCTAAAGGCAGATGAATCAGCCATGATCAACGGCATGCTGATGCAGAATGCAACGGAAACCACTACACTAAAGACACATAACATTTATCCAGAGGACATGTGACTTGTATTTGAAAAAGTGCCATGATAATTTTTCCATAGACAAAAGATTACAGAATAGTCCCCCATTCGGATCTTGGGGAGGAGACCGCTAAGGGGGAGGTGACCATGAGAACGATAGGATAAGCAACTTATGGATAACGTTCCACGAGTCGAGGCGAGGAATGAATGTTGTAAGGAAAATCTAAAAGAGAAATAGAAGGCTCAATGTAGATATAGTAGGGGTCAGTGAAGTGAAATGGAAAGAGGACAAGGATTTCTGTTCAGATGAGTATAGGGTAATATCAACAAAAGCAGAAAATAGTATAGCGAGAGTAGGATTCGTTATGAAAAGTAAGGCTGAGCAGAGAACATGTTACTGTGAACAGTTCAACGATAGGAAGGTTCTTATCAGAATCGGAAGCAAACCGACACCGATAGCGATAGTCCAGGGGCACATGACGACATCGCAAGTAATCGAGAATATTGAAAGACAACAGAGTACGCAAAGGGAGATAAAAATCTAATAGTCATGGGGGACTAGAATGCAATTGTCGCAGAAGGAGTAGAAGAAACGATCGCAGGAGAATATGGGCTTGGGACAAAGAATGCGAGTGAGGAAGACTAACTGAGAACTGCAATAAACTTCAGTTAGTGATATGAATATTCTGTTCAAGAATCACAAGAAGTCAAGGAGTACTTGGAAAAGGTCGAGTGATAGGTAAAGATTTCAGTTGGATTACATCATGGTCAGACAGGGATTCCGAAATTGAATACTGAAATTTAAGGCGTATCCAGGAGCAGATATAGACATCGAACATAATGCACTATTGATGAAGAGAAGGCTGAAGATCAAAAGACAATCAGAAACAATCAATAAGCAAAGAAGTAGGATACAGAAGTACTAACGATTGACAAAATACGCTCAAAGTTCTCTAAGGCTACAGATAAAGCAATAAAGAATAGTTCAGTAAGCAGTTCATTGCAGAGGAACGGACGTCTTTGAAAAGGCAATGCCAGAAGTTGGAAAGAAATAAAATAGGTACAAAGAAGGTAACTGCGCAGACACCTTGGATAACAGAAGAAATACTTCAGTTGGCTCATGGAAGAAGGAAGCACTAAAATGTTCAGGAATATTCAGGAATACAGAAACACGAGTCACTGAAGAATGATATAAATACAAAGTGCAGACAAGCTAAGACGAAATAAGACGAAATGGCTGCACGAGAAATCGCAAAAGAAATGCTTGTCGGAAGGACTGGCTCAGCATTAAGGAAAGTCAAAACAACCTTCGGTAAAATTAAAAGCAAGGGTGGTAACATTAAAGTGCAACGGGAATTCGAAAGTTAAACGCAGACGAGAGAGTGGATAGGTGGAAAGAGTACATTGAAAGTCTCTACGAGGGGGAAGATTTGTCTGATGTGATATAAGAAGAAGCAGGCGATGATTTATAAGTGATAGTGGATACCGTTTTAGAATTTAAAAGAGCTTTGGAGGGTTTAAGATCAAATAAGGTAGAAGGGATAGACAACATTCCATCAGAATTTCTAATATCATTGGCGGAAGGGACAACAAAATCGCTATTCACGTTTGTTGTAGAATTTATGAGTCTGGCGACATACCATCTGACTTTCGAAAATATTCCTTCGCACAATTCCGAAGACTGTAGGAGCTGACAAGTGCGAGAATTATAGCATAATCAGCTTAACAGCTCATGCAAACAATATAAAAAAGACTAGAAAAAGAAAGCTGAGGATGTGTTAGATGACGATCAGTTTGGCTTTAGGAAATGTGAAGACAGCAGCAGTAATTCTGACGTGGTGGGTGATAATGGAAGTAAGACTAAAGAAGAACCAAGAAACATTCATGGGATTTGTCGACCTCGGAAAAGGGTTCGACAGTGTAAAATGGTACAAGATATTCGAATTTCTGAGGAAAATAGGGTAACCTGTAGGCAGAGTCAGTTAATATACAATATGTACAAGAACCAAGAGGAAATAATGAGAGTGGAACACCAAGAACGAAATTCTCCGATTATAAATATTTCAATGGCTGCTCAATTCACTGCGAAGAACGACTGAAGGACATGTGGTAATGCACTGCCTATAGTATGTACTTTAACTTACCAGACCCACAGCTGACGACAGAACGGTCTCTAACCGTAGCAGGTATTGGTTTCTGCAAGCATCGTTAAAGGACTTGATCAATACTGTTGTGTACAACTTCGTACAGAGTGGTAAGAAGTGGTCAGCTACAGACTGGTGGGGCAGTTGTTGCTGTAAGAAAGCTGGAGAAGAGCAGAAATGATTAGTAAATAAGTTAACACAACAAAGTGAAGATTTATTTATCTCGTATTTCTTCACACCTACAAGACTCATTAAAAATCATGCAACAAGAAATAGAGTCTAAAAACTGACATCACAAGGAGGAGTCTCTCTGTACTGAAGCATGGACGATGATCTCGCCGCGGTAACTAATCAGTGCCTGAGTAGCCTCCGGTTGCCATATGGCTGCAAGTCCAAATGGGGAAGTCGCTCCTGCCAGTCATCCTATTTCGTCGCGCCAGAGCGCGGTCGATGTACAGAGCTGCTGGAGGCGTCACTCGGTGGGCGTGTTCAAATGGTTCAAATGGCTCTGAGCACTATGGGACTTAACTGCTGAGGTCATCAGTACCCTAGAACTACTTAAACCTAAGTAACCTAAGGACAGCACACACATCCATGCCCGAGGCAGGATTCGAACCTTCCGCCGTAGCAGCAGCGCGGTTCCGGACTGTAGCGCCTAGAACCGCTCGGCTACACCGGCCGGCTGGGCGTGTTCCATGAGGACTGCTGGATCTCGCAAGACCGCTATCCCCAGTGGATAGAAATTTGTGAGTTTGTTGCCAAAACTGATACTCCGGTAGGGTGGTGTCGATATGTGATGCCACAAATACTACTTTCTGTAGCAATGTGTTACACTTTTTAAACAACTTGCATAGTTTGCCTCAGAGCAAAGTCCTGTCATTATACATTTTATACTGACATTGTAGCTTTACAGTATGAGTTAAGTTTTCTTCTTACTATTGAATCGTTATGACCTGACGTGTACATATTTTTACAACTATTTTCCGGGGTAATGGTTTAAAATAGTAAACTAAAAAACTGGTTGAATGCACTGCACTCTGCTTGAACCACACCAAACGGACGACAGCGAGTGTTCCAATGTCTGGAAAGCTGAAGCCGGCGATACGTTACAGAAGCCAGAAACATCAGCAGCACAGGTAAAATGATAAGACAGCAAAGCAAGTGAGAGAGAGACGACAACAAAGAAACCACTGGCAACAGAAGGAATTCTTCAGCTGATCCATGAAGGAAGGATATACAAAAATGATCAGGGATACTAAGGAATACAGAAACGCAAGTCGCTGAGGAATGAAATAAATTGGAAGTACAGGGAAGAGAAGACGTAATTGCTGCATAAACGGCGAACAAATCGAAAAAGAAGTGACTCACTGAAGGACTGACCCAGAATATAGGAAAGTCAAAACAATCTTCCGTGAAATTAAAATCAGGGGTGGTAACATTAAGAGTGCAATGGGTTTCCACTGTTAACTGCAGACGAGAGATCGGATAAATGAAAAGAGTATATGGAAGGCCTCTATAGGGAAGGAGGGGGGGGGGGGGGGCAAGATTTGTCGGATGTGATAGAAGAATAAATAAGGGATCCAGTATTAGAATTTGAGAGCGTTTGGAAGACTTAAAATCAAATACGGCAGAAGGGATATGTAAGATTCGTTCACAATTTCTAAAATAATTGGGGTAAGTGGCAAGAAAACGACTATTCACGTTGGCGTGTAGAATGTATGAGTCTGGCGACATACCATCTGACTGTCGAAAAAATTCATCCGCACAATTCCGAAGACTGTAGGAGCTGACAAGTGCGAGAATTATCGCATAATCAGCTTAACAGCTCATGCAAACAATATAAAAAAGACTGGAAAAAGAAAACTGAGGATGTGTTAGATGACGATCAGTTTGGCTTTAGGAAATGTGAAGACAGCAGCAGTAATTCTGACGTGGCGGTTGATAATGGAAGTAAGACTAAAGACGAACCAAGAAACATTCATGGGATTTGTCGACCTCTGAAAAGCGTTCGACAGTGTAAAGTGGTACAAGATATTCGAAGTTCTGAAGAAAATAGGGTAAGCTGTAGGCAGAACCGGTTAATATACAATATGTACAAGAACCAAGAGGGAATAATGAGAGTGGAACACCAAGAACGAAGTTCTCGGATTAAAAATGGTGTAAGACCGGGATGGAGTCCTTCATTCCTACTGTTCAAACGTTGCAACCACGAAGCTATGATGGAAATAAAATAAAGGTTTAGGAGTGGAATTAAAATTCAAGGTGAAAGGATATCAATGATACGATTCGCTGATGACATTGCTGTTCTGTGTGAGAGTGAATAAGAATGACGTGATTTGATAAGTGGATTGAACAGTCTAATGAGCACAGAATATGGATAGAGAGTAAATAGAAGAAATACGAATGTAATGAGACGTAGCAGAAATGACAACAGCGAGAAACTTAACATGAGGACTGATTGTCACGATATAGATGAAGTGAGGATTTCTGATACCTAGGCAGCTAAAAAACCAATGACGGACGATGGAAGGAGGACGTCAAAATCAGAATATTACAGGCAAAAACGCCATTTCTAGTCAAGAGATGTCTACTAGTATCAAACTTCTGAGAATGTCCGTTTGGAGCGCAGTATTGTTTGGTAGTTAAACATGGACTGTGGGAAAGCCGGAACAGAAGAGAATCGGAGCATTTGAGATGTGGTTCTACAGATGAATGTTGAAAATTAGATGGACTGTCAAGGTACGGAATGAGGAGGTTCTGCACAGAATGAGAGAGAAAACACTGACAAGTAGAAGGGAAACGATAATGGGACATCTGTTAAGACATGGGGGAATGAGTTCCACGGTATGAGGGAACTGAAGAGGGCAAAAACTGTAGAGGAAGACGGAGTGAATTACATCCAGCAAATTACTGAGGACTTAGGTTCCAAGTGCTACTATGAGATGAAGAGGTTGGCACAGGAGAGGAATTAGTAGTATGCCGCATCAAACCAGTCAGAAGACTGATGACTGAAAAAAAAACGTATAGTCATCAAAATATTTGTCGATTCGCCATTGCATCAGAAAGTTATTCTCGACTGTATATTCAACTTACTCATCATCTGCTGTTATTTTTGTTTCTCTGCTTCAGCGTGAAGAAATCTGCATCTAAGTCTCATAAAACGCCGGGTAAGACCTATGGCGAGGCATCTGTTGGTGAAAGAACGAGCAGAGAATGGTTTAAATACTTCTAGAACAGTGATTTTAACGTCGAAGAGCAGTATGGCGCTGGAAGAGAGTAGGAGTTCAGAGATATTGAAATCGACGGAAACAATCACAGGAGATCATTATAGAAAGGCAATTATAATTTTGAGACGAACACTGAAAGACAAACGGTCACAGTACAGCGACGAACATGAAAAGCTGATCTTGCAGCATGAGAGTGCTCGACTCCATGTCGCACATCCCGTCAGAACGTACTTTGAAACGTTGAAATGGGAATCCTATACGACCCGCGTTATTCCCCATAAATTACTCCCTCTGATTACCACATTTTCGAATCAATGGCAAACGGTCTGGAAGACCGGCACCTCCGGTCATATACACAAATGCAAATTAGACTGATTCATGGATCTCCTCAAAAGACAGCCAGTTCTTCCACCGCAGGATTCGTATGGTGCCCGAAAGATGGTAAAAAGTAGCGTCCAGCTATGGTCAATAGTTTGGCTCATTATGTTTTTGTAATTATTTTCACAATGAAGCCTCGAACTTTGAGATAAAATAGCTGAATCAAAATTCTACACGTAATAATAAATCCTCTCCTCGTCGAAAGCTGAATTCGCTTCCCAGGAGATACAGTCATGAAATCTTCTTCTTGTATGAAACAGAGATAGAGGCGTAGTACATTTTTGGACATTAATTCCTTTTATCTAGAAGTTGTGGACAAGTACCAGCGTTGTTTCGTTTATAAGACACATTATTATATGTTATACACTTCAGTTTGCTACAAATCCCTTTGTTATTGTTATGTGAGCAAATATTTTACTGTGCTAGAGTCAGGCAGCAGCTGCCAGCCGAGAAACAGTAGCAGCAGGGAAGTAACCGATTTTGTGACATCTTACGAGTTACTAACCAGGAACATATCCATACAGATTCGCCTGTGCAATTTGGTAGTTTAGTTTTTGAATCTCTGTGTGTTAATCTAATTTAAGAGACACAGTTTTTGCATTGTCGTCAGCGCCTACAGCAGAGTTCCACGTCGCGTGTCAATAGCCGTTTCCTTGTCTGTATAGTGTAGTTTTCAACCGTCTTTAGCATGGACAGGGACTGTGATTGCTGTGTGCGGATGCGAGCATATTTGATGACACTTCGCTCTCAAGTGCACAGTGTGTTGGCTTCGGTTACACAGCTTGAAGGTGCAATGGCTGGGCATCACTGTTTTGGACCGGCCATGGGAATCCAGCGGACGTCCAGTACGACTCACAACTCCACCGATGGTCAACCCTGCTACTGCTCGCATTAAGGTTGAACACTCACCTGTGGTTGAATGAGAGGTCGTCTCTGGACGTGGCATTCTGCGAAAGACTTCGCAGGGTGCTGAATGTTAGTCTCCCAAACAGGTTCCAGGTGCTGTCTGTGGTTGACAATGTCCCTGAGCCACATACAGTCACTTGGCCTGTTTCAGAGGAAACTTCTCAGCCTGCTAAGTTTGGGCAGTCACAGAGGCTGGAATTACAGGTAGCTAGGAGCTCCAGTGTTAGGTTCGTTGTAGGGCTCCTCAGGGACATGGTTCCGAAGGTGAGAATGAAAGCCAATATGTACTCCGTGAGCATACCGGTTGGAGTCATTCCAGACGTAGAACGGGCCCTTACGGATGCCATGTAGAGCCCAGGGTGCAGCCAACTACAGATGGCTCTACAGGGTGCAACCAACTATAGATAGCGGCTCTCGTCGGTACCAATGATATGTTTCACTTTGGATAGGAAGAGAGTCTCTCTCGTTTCGAGCGACTATCTGGACTGATAAAGGCTTTTAGTCTTGCCTCTGGTGCAGAGCCGTGTGGAGGGTCGGAAGAAGAGGCTTAGGCTGCGACTGTATAGGCTGCAGATTCCTCGACCTGCACCATAGGGTTCCGCTGAATAGGCGAGGAGTCCATTACACGTATGAGGCGGCTACACGGGTAGCAGGAGCTGTACGGCGCGGATTTGGCGGATTTTTAGGTTAGAGGTTCTCCGGAAACACAAAAAGGGCCTCAGTCTCAAAGGGTGTAGGTCGAAGACAGGGAGACCGTAGGTCTAGGAACCATTGGTATAACTGCTGCATATTGTCTTAGCTATGTTGGGAAAGTACCAGAGGTAGAAGCACTAATAGAAAGCACTGATGCTCAAGTCTTTATAGGCACTGAAGCTGTAGATTAGTCCAGCCAAAGTTTTTGTGAAGGAGAGAGAAAGGATAGGCTAAATGCATTTGGCGATTGAATATTTGTTACTGTTGGAAGTAATTCATATTGTAACGAAATCGAAGTAGATAGCTCCTTTCAGTATGGGTAGAAATAATTCTTGGGAGCTGATATAAAATAATAATTAGATCCTTTTACCGATCTCCAACACAGATGACACAACTGCTGAAAGCTGCAAAGAAAACTTGAGTCTCAGTTCAAATACCCACCCGTCTCATTTAATTATAGCTGGTGGTGACTTCAATTTACCCTCAATACGTTGGCGAAAATATATGTTTAAACCCGGAGGTACGCACAAAACATGGAATAGTGCTTGACGAATTTCTGCAGCAGTATTTATGGAACATACATTGTGTCCGAACTTTATGAATTATCTCAAAGAGAACGGTTTACTGAAACAGAGTCAATACGGATTAAGAAAACGTTGTTCTTGTGAAACTAGCTGTCTACTGATGCGAGCTGTTGTGTGCTATCGAAAGGGAATATCACATTGATTCCGTATTTCTAGATTTCCAGAAGGCTTTCCAAACCGAACCTCACAAGCGGCTAGTAATCAAATTATATGCGTATGGAATGTAGTCTCAGTTATGTGACTGAATTTGTGACTTCCTGTCAGACAGGACTAAGTTCATAGTGATTGACGTAAGGTCATGGAGTAAAACAGAAGTGATTTCTGGCGTTCCACATGGTAGTGTTATAGGCCTTCTGCTGTTCCTTATCTACATAAACGATTTAGGAGAGAATCTGAGCAGCCATATTAAGTTATTTGCAGATGATGGTGTCGTTTATCGTCTAGTAAAGTCATCAGAAGATCAAAACAAAATTCCAAAATGATTTAGAAAAGATATCTGTGTGATGCGAAAGTTGGCAGATCATCCTAAATAAAGGAAAGTTTGGCGTCTTCTATATGAGTGCGAAAGGAATCTGTTAAACTTCGGTTACACGATAAATCAAAATACTTCGGAATTACAGTTATGAGAAACGTAAATTTGAAAGAACTCAAAGAAAAATTTTGTGCAGAGGGAGAATCAAATACTGCGTTTCATTGGCAGAACAGTTAGAAGATGCAACAGATCTACTGTGTTTTATTGGGAAAACACGTATAAGGTCAAAAATATCTGCTAAAGAGACTGCCTACACTAAGCTTGTTCGTTCTCTTTTGGAGTATCGCTGCGTGGGTGGCGGTCCTTACCAAATAGGATTTACGGAGTATATCGAGAAAGTTCAAGGAAGGAAAGCCCGTTTTGTATTATCGAGAAATAAGGGAGGGAATGTCACGCACATTACACAGGATTTGGGATGGACACAATTAAAACAGTTGCGACATCTTCTCACGAAATTTCGATCACGAACTTCTTCCTCCGAATGTGAAACCATTTTGCTGACGCCTATCTACATAGGGAGAAACGATCATCACAATAAAATAAGGGAAATCACAGCTAGCACGAAAAGCTACAGGTGTTTGTTTTTGTTAAGCAATAGATATTTATTGTGTGATTTGCATAGTAGGCATGTGCTGTAGATGTATATGACTTGTGTGTTAAAACTCTCTGTAACGAAGAATCAACAGGACAGCTCTTGACAGAATAGCAATAAAAATGAATAAAATGCGCAGTTGAAGTTTATATGAATCGCTTTGATACTGCGTAGAGAGATCTTACCCAGGAGAATACAGAGTCTTTTTATAATGCCATTTCACATCGCTTGGAACCTTTCATTGCGGCTTGTTGGGGCTGCCCTAAACCATCAGATACCGTCTACAGTTCTGTAATCCTATTTCTATATTTTCAGGTGCCTAAATTGTGGTATAGGTTTCGTTTCACTGTCATATATACTGATTGACAAACAGTAGCTATATTTCTGCGACGCTTACTTTACCGGTGGGCCACTTTGAACAATAGTTCTACGCCATACGCCAAACATCCAATTTCTGAACAACTGATGTTCCGTAAAGGTCTTGACACGACAATGGATACTAGTCTTTTAATTCATTCAACCAGTTGTCAGAGTTTATAGAGTCTACAAATTCATATAAATCTAATAGAGCTCTCAGGTGAATCAAAATAGCCTGGAAGCCTTCCGTTGAAAGCCTTATTTGTTAGACATGAGCTCTGGTTGGCAGACGAGATCCTATCACTTCCCGTGACTCCCTGAAAGAATATCACACAATAGTTGGTTATACGTGGGTATGTGTGTCGGTACAAGTAGGCATCAAAAAAGAATACGTACAATCCATAAGTATAACGTGATGGTTATTTATTTAAGAGAATCCCAATGGCGTAATTTATTTACTATGTGCAAAAACTTTTATACTCGTAAAACCAAAATTTCTATTGAATATTACATTCCAATAAGCAGGCTATTTAGACCAAAAAAATTATCAAAGAATTTAAAAAAGACAGTACAAACTTCACTAAACAACGCTTTACCGAATATTAAAACTTTTCAAATCGTTTAAAAGAAGATTGGGTTTACAGATGGCTCTGCATTTCAGCCGTTGCCTCAGCTCTAACATATTTGAAGACATTTCAACTGTGCCCTGGGTGTGGTCCACTCACTGCATGCGTTAACCAAAAAAAAGCCAAATTAATCTTAGACAGAATCTTCAACAGAACTCGTGTTAATTCACACAGTCATAACATTAAATATCGTTAGCAGCAACTAGCAATATACACAAACTCTGTGATACTTTATTAACTTATCCGTAAATTCAGATAAATTAATAACTTACTGAGTGAAGAATATGTAAACTATCCTACATGCAGCTTATTTTTACTCAGCACAGTGGTATCTACCAGCAGGAAGCAGGATAATGCAATATATCACACAGCTCTCAGAGTACATGCGTGGTTCTAAGAATGCCAGGACGAATGTCTGGTCAGTACGCGCCCCGGATTGTAAGACTACCTAGTGGCTTTCCTTCTTTGATAAGTAGTTAAACCTCCCTCCCCCCTCTCCCACCGCCACCCATATCCATTCCATACCAGTATTGTATTGTACGTTCAGGGTAGGAAGGCAACAGTCAAACTGAAACGACATGCTAATATTTAATTTCTGAGTTGCAATACAGTGCCAACACTATGTCTAAATCACTGTAGCGGCCCTCTGTATACTCCAAAGGGGCGATGAGGGAAGTGCAAGTTTTAGAGGTGGCAAGTCAAACCGACACGTCCAACCATTTTCGAAATACAACTTCAGTCGACATTACCATTCGAAATGCACATACACTTCAAATGTAAAGCAGACTTAAGTCGCAGTGCAGTACGTTATACACTTTGCCAAATGGTCAAATGGTCAAATGGCTCTAAGCACTATGGGACTTAACATCTGAGGTCATCAGTGCCCTAGACTTAGAACTACTTAAACCTAACTAACCTAAGGACATCACACACATCCATGCTCGAGGCAGGATTCGAACCTGCGACCGTAGCAGTAGCGCGGCTCCGGACTGAAGCGCCTAGAACCGCTAGGCCTCAGCAGCCGGCCTTACACTTAGCAGTCACATTAATGCTCACAGCTGCCATAAGTCTGCATAATACGTTTTTGCAACTTGGAATCAGTGAGGTTGAGGAAGGAACAACATTGCTGTGGAGAGCTGCACTAGGTTTTCCGGTTGAGGATCCATAGCACAAACTGACCGATCGGATGGACAAATCCAAATAGTGTGTTGGCCAGGTGGTGTGGTAAACTCGTCCTGTCTCTCTTCGAACCACACACACACACTGCGAGCTGTATGCTATATTGCCTTGTCCTGCTTCCTGCTGGTAAATGCCATTGCACCGAGAAAAAATAAGCTGGATGTATGGGTGGACGTGGTACCCAAGGATAGATACATGCCTGTGTTCATCCACTGTGACTTCCATAGCAACATGATCATTCAGGGAATGTCAAGAAAACATTCCCCACACAACAACCCTCTCGCCTCCGGCGTGGACCCCTCCGAATACTGTTCCAAGGCTTTCAGACGTTTCACTTCGTACACAATAGTAGCTACCTGTCCGAAGGAGCAGAAAACCTGATTCATCTGAAAAGTCCCACTGTTACCACTCAGTGGACCTTCAGTTGCGGCACTGAAACTGAAAATCCCAGCCTTCGTCGCCGAGCGACAGCAGTAAGCATGGGAGCGTGAAACCACCTGCTGCGGAGTCCCATATGCAAAAACGCTCGCTGAATAGTTGTTGAGCAGGCACTGTTAGTAGGCCGTTGGTTTGTATTGGCAGTCAATTACTCAACAGTTGCTCATCTATTCGCCCTTAGCCGTCATTTACCTACGTCATATCAGGACCGAAGTGCACCACAACAGCCTTGGCGCCGATTTTCGATAGTGCCATTTTATCATGTACGGCATACTTCAACTACGGCAGCACGCAAACAGTTTACAAATTTGGAAGCTTCAGAAATACTTACTCTTGGCCGGAAAGCCAATTATCAAGATAAGTCGCCCCTTTCCACATTATGACAAAGACTATACCGTTTTCTGTGTTACCTGGACACGCTTTATATATACGCTCCATTGCAAGTGCTTTCACCTACCGTCTGTGAATGGTTATTGAACGTTGACGTCGAACAGAGCTGGTGGTCACGTTAATGTAACTATATTTCGTGACAGTTCTAACACTGCTTAGACAACGCCACAAATCGTGCTGTCAACTATTGCACCCTCCCGCACAAAAATATTTTACAGACAGATGGTATGAAGCCCCACCATCTATCAGCCTCGACTCGTGGCTTTCAACTCTTGTTCCTCTCAGTGCTGGCCGCAACCTTGCTCTCCGTGTGCTCCATTCCCGTGATCCAACCGACTCACTCTTCCCTTCGCTGCGCGTCCCGCACCAGTATCCAATGAACAGTGTGGGCCTACATCTGCAACTACATATACACTCCGCAAAACATCCCAAGATGCATGCGGGTGGCTACCCGTATGACTACAAGTCATTTTATTCCCTGTTCCATATGCAATCAGAGCGCGGGAAAAACGACTGTCTGTATGCCTCCGTATGAGCCCTAATTTCTCCTACGTTTTTTTTTTTTGGACCTTAGGCCTAATCTATGTTGATGGCAGTAGAATCGTTCTGCAGTCAGATAAAAATGCTGATTGTCTAAATTTTCTCATTAGTGTTCCTCGAAGAGAACGTCGCCTTCCCTCCTGGGATTCCCATTTTAGTTCCAGATGCATCCCCCTGTAACACTCGTGTGTTGTACGAATCTACCGGTAACAAGTTTAGCAGCTTTCTATATTGCTTCGATGTCTTCCTTTAAGCCGACGTGGTGCAGATCCCAAACACTCTAAACTACTCATGAATAGGTCGCAGTAGCGTTTCAGATGGGGTGTCTTTTACAGATGAACTGCATTTTCTCATAATTATCTCAACAAACCGTGCTCAACCATTCGGCGTGCCTACCACAATCCTGACGTGCTCGTTCCATTTCATACCACCCTGGAACTGTGCGCCCAGATATTTAAACGACATGACTGTGTCAAGCAAGATACTGCTACTGCTTTATCTGAACATTACTGAGACCTGGTGGTAATCAATGGAAGGCAGGGTTCGGTTACGACTGTGGACGGGGCCTTATTCAGTTACTACGGGTTGCCTTTTACAATTACACACAATTTATTTTAAACCAATATTTCCAGACCGAATAATAAATAAAAAATACCACACGTTATTAATGAAGGAATAAACAACAGTGTAAATAATAGTGTTTTCAGTGAGTTACAGTTTAGAAAATCGCCATTAAATACAGATACAGCAGATAATGTTTCAAAAGCAAGCCACTGGGATCTGGGCAGAAGGCCTTACGTGACAGGAATAGCAATAAATTAAGAATTGTTTAAAACTGGGTACAACTTACAAATTACAGGTATTTAAATATTTAAGGCAAGTCGCTGCAACACAGCAGAATGCATCAGAGGCCAGGAATGGCAGTAAATAAGGCTTTAAGACTTACAAATACCAAACTAGAATTTTAAGGCAAATGAGCACAATCGCGGCTGAAGGTCTTACACGCCAGGAACGGCAATAATATAAAAAAATTTGAAACCTGCTGTAAAACAGCAAATGCAATAGCAAAAATTAATTAAAAAGCAGGCAACTGATCCAGAAAGTGCTCCAGGAATCGACCTCTGAGATGGTCCGGCCACAAACATTTTCGCGAGCGATGAGACAGGCAGCCAAGAGTTGATTCACTTCACAAGATGGTAACTCAAATTAGTGGCAGTCTAACGATTGACTAATGATAATCTTGCTGAAGCTACCTGACGTCCGGTAAACCAAATGCAACGATGGAACAATAGCCGGCCGGAGTGGCCGTGCGGTTCTAGGAGCTACAGTCTCGAACCGCGTGACCGCTACGGTCGCAGGTTCGAATCCTGCCTCGGGCATGGATGTCTGTGATGTTCTTAGGTTAGTTACGTTTAATTAGTTCTAAGTTCTAGGCGACTGATGACCTCAGCAGTTAAGTTGCATAGTACTCAGAGCCATTTGAACCATTTGATGGAACAATACGTCAAAGCCGGAACCGCCGATCTGCACTACGTCCGGAATAGTGTGTTTAGAGTCCCTGGAACGAGAAAGGAATCATTACCACCAGGGTGGAGGAATCACCACCGGTCTACAATCAAGAAAGCTGTCAAAACTACACGCCTTAGCCGGCCGCGGTGGTCTCGCGGTTCTAGGCGCGCAGTCCGGAACCGTGCGACTGCTACGGTCGCAGGTTCGAATCCATGTCCTTAGGTTAGTTAGGTTTAAGTAGTTCTAAGTTCTAGGGGACTGATGACCACAGCTGTTGAGTCCCATAGTGCTCAGAGCCATTTGGATCATTTGAACTACACGCCTTACCGGACAGCAGTGGCAAGGCGAGGAAACGTACGCTGCCATTACATACACTAACCCCCAGGGAAGGTATCTAGGGCGTTAGCAGCCACCAGGCACGAGAAACTACCACTGGTTGAAATTAACAAATTGTAATAAGTTGAACACAGTAAATAGTAATAAGGAGTCGAAGAAAACTAATCAGATCCGCCTTCCCAAAGGACTCTACTCGCTGCTCTTCGCCTCGGCCTCTGCGACACTACGAGCAGCAACACAAAGTCACTGGAGAATCGCGAAATATCACAATGGTGGAGGTTTCTGTACTTGGATATAAATGCACTCATCTAAAAGCGAGCTCGTACACCGTCGTGACCACAGCCCTTCCATACGACAGTCCATGCGTGCCGCTAGCAGTCCCGGCGTGTTCCCGCACTGCGCGGACCTGGCTCCTCCTGTATCCCCAACCGAACTCGCCACTCACACGACCCGGCAAAACAACGACGTCGCCCTAAAGGTGGGGCAACAGTTACTACATATCGATAACCGTCGCTGCTGCCACTAGCGGAAAGGCAAAGCTTGCGAAACTGAGTGGCGCCAGTCAACACGAGAAGAAGACAAACAACCGCATCCATGCGAAATAAACGATACCGTCTGGCTTCCAAAAGCGGGCAGAAACCTACAAACAGCACCAACGCGAGCCGCAGCTCGGCTCAATTACTGGTTCGTTTTTCCTACTCCTCCGCACTAACTTACAAATGGCTCTGAGCACTATGGGATTTAACATCTGAGGTCATCAGTCCCCTAGAACTTAGAACTACTTAAACCTAGCTAACCTAAGGACATCACACACATCCATGCCCAAGGCAGGATTCGAACCTGGGACCGTAGCAGTCACGCGGTTTCCGGACTGAAGTGCCTAGAACTGCTCGGTCACCGCGGCAGGCTACTAACTTACATTTTTCCACATTTACAGCTAGCTTCCACTCATCACGTCACCTACAAATTTTGTGCTAGTCATTTCGTATCCTCCTAGAATCACTCAACGAAGACATCTTAGCATACACTACACATCAACCGCAGATTGATGTCCGCCCAGTCCACCAGATCATTTATGTGTATAGAGAATAGCGGTCCTATCACACTTCCCTGGAGCCAGCCTGACGATACCTTTGTGTCTTATGAACATCGTCATCAAGAAAAACACAGTGGATTCTATTATTTAAGAATTTTTCGTGTCACGCAGGTTCAAAAATGGTTAAAATGGCTCTGACCACTATGGGACTTAACTGCTGTGGTCATGTCCCCTAGAACATAGAACTACTTAAACCTAGCTAACCTAAGGTCATCACACACATCCATGCCCGAGGCAGGATTCGAACCTGCGACCGTAGCGGTCACGCGGTTCCAGACTGTAGCGCCTAGAACCGCACGGCCATTCCGGCCGGCGACACGCACGTGTCTGGGAATCTATCCCGTACGTTCGTACTTTCATAAAGAGTCTGCAGTGGGATACTGAAGCAAATGTTTTTCGGAAATCTAGGCATATGGAATCTCCTGTTTCTCTTCGTCCATAGTTCGCATTATATCATGTGAGAAAAGGGCAAGCTGAGTTTCGCACTTGCGATGCTTCTCAAACAGTGCTCATTCTTGCACATAGGCTTTTCCGTCTCAAGAAAAATTGTATTCGAATTGAGAACATGATGAAAGATTCTGCAGCACACCTGTGTTAAGGATATTGCTCTGTAGTTTTGCGGGTGCTTTGAAACAGTGCACGTTCTTGGATATAAGCTTTTACCTCTCAAGAAAAACTGTGTTCAATTGAGAATATCATGAAGGATAGTGCAGCACACCTGTGTTAATGATATTGGTCTGTAGTTTTTCTTGTGCTTCCTTTCACCCTTCGTATATGCAGAAAGCGTCTGCACTATTTTACGGTCGCTTTGATTTTTGCGCTAGACGAGAGATTCGCGATAAATGCAAGCTAGGCAAGGGGCCATTGCCGTAGAGTACTCTCTGTGGAACCAAACTGTAGTTCCATCTAGACATGGCGAGTCATTTGCTTTCAACTCTTTCAATTATTTCTTTACGCTAGGGACGCTTATTACTGTGCTGTCCATATAGGAGTCTGTTCGATGGTCAACATAACATATATTCGTACGATTTCTTAACGAGAAATTTTAAACTTCGGATCTCGTTTTGCTGTCTTGCCACACCAGACTAGTCAACAGGTGACAGGATGGAAGCCTTAGACAAACTTAGAAATTTTACTAAGGACCAGAATTTTCTCGGGTTTGCGGCCCTATCTTTTACTAAGCTACGGCGTTGGTAGTTGTATGCTTGGCGCATGTCACAGAACCACAGATCTCTACTAACCTTTGCTTATTGTCATTTGAGTGTTCTCTTTTGAACCGAGAGTGCAACATGCTTCGCTTCCTTAGAATTTTCCTAATTTCGTCGTTAAACCACGGTGGGTCTTTACCGTTCTCAATTGACCCACTAGATACATAGTTCTACAGACCATTATTTACAGTCTGTTTAAATTACGCCCGTAATTACTCTACGTCCATTTTACTGGAACTTGAACTGCATTGTCGAAGTTTGATGCTAATTACTTATTTATCAGCTATTCCTAGCAGAAACAAGGTCTGAGCTATCTCCTGAAAACATGCTCAAAAGTCTTAGGACGGGGTACTGCCTGATTACAGAAAAACCTCCGCCAGGCGCCTGTATGATCTGAGGAATCGTTGGTGGTAACGTCAGCCACAACTTGGAGATGTCTGCATCCTAGGTTCCCCCGCAGATAGAACGAGTGATTGGCTTTCTTTCCAGCCCTGAACGTTATATTCCTAAGGAACTCAATAACACGCCTAACGTTGGAGGTCCAGATCGTTACCAAACACCTGCCCATGTTTACGAGCTCGGACCTTGCGGAAGGAACGGCCACCTGTTCACTCACAGGGCAAATGGGTAACGTCGGACGGTCACTCTCGACAATGGTCCACCTCCTCGAGCGACGTGAACGAGTTGTTCGCCAATTAGAGCCTGCTCCTACTGTCTCCATACACAGCATGCACACATCTGTTAATGCTAGCAAGACTAAATGAAGAAGTAAACTATGAAAGCTGGCAAAAATCTCGATGTGCAACTTGCTACCATCTCGATGTGTCACCAAATGCCTTAATGAGCTGTGCAGCTGGCTGTTCAGAACAAATGAAAACTGCACTACAGACTACCTGAATTTATTATTACAGTTAAAAACGAGAGGTTAAACCTATTAAATAGAAAAACGTGAAAGAAATTTTAGAATTGTGCTACTAGCACAATACGCTAGCTAAATACGTAACATGCCGTTCTGGAGGCGAACACACGTTTGTCTTCAAAACAAAACAAATGGACAAAGACTGTGCAACGTACTGAATGAATTTACACTTACAAAACGTAGAAGGGGGTGCGAACTTCCTTCATATGATCGGCAGCGCAGCAGATACTAAAAGTTGCGGGAAACTGTAATATAACCCACCCCCTTTAGAGGTATAATACGGTTATTACAAGATTTCGTACCGTTGCGTATGTTTAAAATTCCGAAGGAGATGCCCGCAAAAGTAGAGACCACTATAACTAAAATAAATTATCTAC
This sequence comes from Schistocerca americana, assembly GCF_021461395.2. NCBI lineage: Eukaryota > Metazoa > Arthropoda > Insecta > Orthoptera > Acrididae > Schistocerca > Schistocerca americana. The sequence goes on along the minus strand of NC_060123.1, from coordinate 207,306,883 downwards.
AACTAAAACTGTACCTAAACACACTCATTATTGTACGGATATGTAGAAAACATGGCTGACTCAGGGATAAGCCAAAAAATCGGAATAAGGTACAGAAAACGTAAATTACGCCACTTTCATAGGGCCTGCTCACACCTTATTTTATTCGCTTGAGCCGGCCGCGGTGCTCTTGCGGTTGTAGGCGCGCACTCCGGAACCGCGCGACTGCTACGGTCGCAGGTTCGAATCCTGCCTCGGGCATGGATGTATGTGATGTCCTTAGGTTAGTTAGGTTTAAGTAGTTCTAAGTTCTAGGGGACTGATGACCACAGCTGTTAAGTCCCATAGTGCTCAGAGCCATTTGAACCATTTTTTTCATTCGCTTGAAGCAGATCGACTTTGCATTGGTAGACCCTCTGTTTATTGCCCTGAGGTTGGGTCCCACACAAAAAAAGTTACTAGAGTTAAAATTTCGCAATCTCTTATGGCTCCAAGAACTTGGACAAGAATTTGCTGGTAACCTTACCAGCTCCCTCATCAGCTCCAGTCACAAATCGTTAATTGGCTAAAAACTAGTCAGGGGGAATTTACCTTAAACGCGAGAAACATTTGGGCCACGGTGGGGTTTTGCGCTTAATGCTTAATCATATTGAAGACGGTCATCTGCCAGGTCAGCACTGAAGTTCCTATTCACTCTCTCTACTTAGGAAGGATGGGTAAAAGGGACAAATGGTACAACGTGGCATTTCTGTTCCCGTATAATATCCGTGTCAGTCACCCAGCATGACCCAAATATACTAAAAATGTCTAAACGTAGGCTTCCGTGGCCGTTGTCACAGTCAATAAAGTTCTTCCGGATTTGGGACCGCATTGTCAGTTAGCAATACACCCTGAGGAAGTCGTCTTGCAAATAGTTGCCGAAATTTCGGAATTTCATAGTTGATAATGCGGTCGCGAACCCAGAAGAATTTTATTGACTATGCTAAATATGTGTTTCTGATCTTTAACCCACTGGGCAGTAGTCATCCCAGACAAAATTATACTTAAATCATGTCCTAGTGCATGGAAGGGGCAAAACCGGCTTCGATGCGAGAAAACCAATAGTAGTGCTCTGAGGAGCCATACTTGGTGCACGAGTCTGACACAGATGGACTCTTTCTTTAATCTCCACATCCATAATCATCTGAATACATCTAGACTGGATCTTCTCATGAGTCTTGAAAATTCCCACATGGCCTCCACCCGGCGAGCTGTGCAAATGTCCTAAAACGTAGGCCACAACTGGTGGGGCAAGATAGTCTTAGGCTTTGGGCCCTGCTAAACTAGACAAGGAACGACGAAATGTTTAAATACGAAAGGCTTGAGCGTCTCTTCCCTCTCTAATCTTCCTTATCTGCTTTTAGACCTGGGTCCTGTTCCTGCTACTGCAGAATTGCCTGGAATAAAGCTGTAAATTCTTAAAATATTAGTCTGGTGCGCAGTGGCTGTATCCCTACGGAGGAGTATCATGGTCATCCCCTCCAATCTTCTCATCAAACTTCTTACTTAAACTATCATATACTTAAATGTTTTTACCACAGATGTTAACCACTTTGAATTTAAAAGCCAAAATTGTGGCAGCCCAGCGGGCTACTTGACCAGTTTTCCAGAGTGGCCCTTAAACCCATCTCAGTGCTTGACTGTCTGTTTCCAACCTAAGCTGTCTACGTTCCAGGTAATACTTGAACCTCTCTAGATCAAAAAATACGTAGACCGAATACTTACGCTATATCTCATTAATACCCCTTTGCGCAAAGAATAACTCGTTGCTCATCTTGGTCTTCCTGGAGTAGAACCACCCCTAGACCCTAATACCATCTGTTTGCACTATAAAGAGTTTTTAGAAGTCCAATTACGCCAATGCAGGAGCAGTACTAAAGCATTCCTTCAGTCCCCAAAATACTGCTTCTTGAAAACAGCTCCAGTCTAATTTTTGTTCCTTTTCCCTTAATAAATTCGTCGGGTCAGCATTATGCGTAGATTATGGGATAAATTTCATGAAGAAGTTTTCCAACCCCATGAATTTAGCGACTCTCTTAACATCTTTGTGTAGGTTGACTGCCAGAATAGCCTTAATACTCCGTGGACTGACTGTTACTCCGTCTGGAGAAATGGCATGTCTCAAACATCGCAACCTGGGACATGCCACTTCACTCTCTAGGATTAACCACCAATCCCACATATTGTAGTTGCCTAAAAACTCCCTCAAATTCTCTAGACGTTACTGAAAATTGTGTCTGCAAATAGCTAAATCATTAACATAGTGGTACACAAATATAAATTTCATATTAGGAAATATCATATCCATCAACTGTGACAGAACTGCAGCTACAGTGGACAACCAAAAAGGCACTCGAGTGAACTCCAGCTCCTGTCGGTCGCGAATTCTGTGAGCCACCTGGAATTCGGCACTAATGGGATGTGACTTTATGATTTATTTCCATCTGCTGTAATAAAGAGGAAATCGACCACTGGGCAGCTGCCCCCAGATGAGTTAGAGAACAGAAAAACTGGGGCTGCATATGACGAGCTGGATGGACGATTAACTCCCTTGTATAGAAGTTTCTCTTTAGTCACGTTAAGCTCCTTCATGCTTGGGGGGGAGGGGGAAAGGAGGGGGCTGTCGGGAAGGGGAGGAGACCGTAAGTTGGTTTATGCACTAGGATGGTCAGTCTGATATTTCATTAGGTATTTTAACCGCATTCTAGTGCTTAGGAGGTCAAAAATCTCTTGACAAAGAGTACTAATTGTTCTACCATTCTCTTCATTCAAATGCTGCACGTCGACATCTGTGGATTCCACCTTTCCATCCAATTTAGCACTCCTTCCCATCCCCGTATTGTAATTCTCAACACTATATCCAAGTTTAATCTCTGCATGGTGATAAAAGCTAAGTTTAGGATCCTGTCGAAATTTAAAGAAGAAATTATTATCTGTCCAGTTAATTGTTAAGCTGATCTTTCTGATAAAATCACTACTGAGATTGCAATATATTGATAAATTCGGTGTGACCCGACCTTAGTTCTCAAGGAAGAGCCACTAATGTTAAGCTGCACGGAAATGAATCCTTTCACCCTATCGCAGATGATGCTAGTGGTAATATACGAGGCGTATTCCGAAAGTGATGTCAGAGCGGTCGCAAAATGGAAACCACAGTGAAAATAAAAATTGTTGTATTTGCAGCAAAGTCTCTACATAGTCGCCGCTCCATCTGAGACATTTGTCGTAGCGTTGGACCAACTCTGCAATAACTTCGTCATAGAACGCAGCAAGCCTGCACTTTTCGCCGACTATCTACGCTGATCTGCAGTTCGCTGTCTGCACCAAAATGTTGACTTCATAGCCAGCGGTTCATGTCAGCAGAGATGAAAATCAGAGGGAGCAAAGTCCAGGCTGTATGGAATGCGATCAAACACTTCCCATCGAAACCTCTGCAGGGGCGTCCTCATTGTCCATGAAGAGTGCGGCCGAGGTCATGACAGGTATGTTGTGTGTGCTGCATCACATCAGGCGAAATCTCTCTCAGCACTCATACTTGGGTGGCAGACACGGTTTTCTAGGCATATTTACGTGCTCGCTGAGCGCTCAGATCTGAAGACACAGACGTGACGCAATCAACGGGCAGACTAGAGACACTGTCCGACACACATGTGTAAAGCTTTATCGGATGTTCACTGTGGCTTCCATTTCGCGACCGATCGGACATTACTTTCCAAATACGCCTCGTAGATGCTTTCCTCTGAATCCTGCAAGCCCCATGTAATATTGTTTGTTTCCTGAAACCTAACGCACTAATGATACTAGCTGAATCCTAGAGGGCACCAACCGGCTCGCTGTTGACATAGCAACGCACGAAAAACTACCCCTTTCTGTCCTGACTGCGTATGCCATAAATTCTCTTACACTTCCTATATTCCTTTCACTAACCGTACAGGTGTCAGTCAAAACTGTTCTTGACCTTTGGTCACTTACCAGAAATTTCCACTATTGATGCGTTTAATTGTCCTACCTTTCTTCTCTCTAAAAGCCCTTGACAGATTTCTTACTAGCAGGCCTGAACTTAGTTCCTCCCTTTTGTTCCCCACTTAAACTGAGGCTTGGAAATGTCTGAACAATTGATCCATAGTTTGAAAATAGTTGGTCACTTCCTCAGAAAGGACGTCTTGTTGATCCTCCAACGACGACCCACTTAAAATACACTCCTGGAAATGGAAAAAAGAACACATTGACACCGGTGTGTCAGACCCACCATACTTGCTCCGGACACTGCGAGAGGGCTGTACAAGCAATGATCACACGCACGGCACAGCGGACACACCTGGAACCGCGGTGTTGGCCGTCGAATGGCGCTAGCTGTGCAGCATTTGTGCACCGCCGCCGTCAGTGTCAGCCAGTTTGCCGTGGCATACGGAGCTCCATCGCAGTCTTTAACACTGGTAGCATGCCGCGACAGCGTGGACGTGAACCGTATGTGCAGTTGACGGACTTTGAGCGAGGGCGTATAGTGAGCATGCGGGAGGCCGGGTGGACGTACCGCCGAATGGCTCAACACGTGGGGCGTGATGTTGTCGCCAGTTGTCGCCAGTGGTCGGCGGAAGGTGCACGTGCCCGTCGACCTGGGACCGGACCGCAGCGACGCACGGATGCACGCCAAGACCGTAGGATCCTACGCAGTGCCGTAGGGGACCGCACCGCCACTTCCCAGCAAATTAGGAACACTGTTGCTCCTGGGGTATCGGCGAGGACCATTCGCAACCGTCTCCATGAAGCTGGGCTACGGTCCCGCACACCGTTAGGCCGTCTTCCGCTCACGCCCCAACATCGTGCAGCCAGCCTCCAGTGGTGTCGCGACAGGCGTGAATGGAGGGACGAATGGAGACGTGTCGTCTTCAGCGATGAGAGTCGCTTCTGCCTTGGTGCCAATGATGGTCGTATGCGTGTTTGGCGCCGTGCAGGTGAGCGCCACAATCAGGACTGCATACGACCGAGGCACACAGGGCCAACACCCGGCATCATGGTGTGGGGAGCGATCTCCTACACTGGCCGTACACCACTGGTGGTCGCCGAGGGGACACTGAATAGTGCACGGTACATCCAAACCGTCATCGAACCCATCGTTCTACCATTCCTAGACCGGCAAGGGAACTTGCTGTTCCAACAGGACAATGCACGTCCGCATGTATCCCGTGCCACCCAACGTGCTCTAGAAGGTGTAAGTCAACTACCCTGGCCAGCAAGATCTCCGGATCTGTCCCCCATTGAGCGTGTTTGGGACTGGATGAAGCGTCGTCTCACGCGGTCTGCACGTCCAGCACGAACGCTGGTCCAACTGATGCGCCAGGTGGAAATGGCATGGCAAGCCGTTCCACAGGACTACATCCAGCATCTCTACGATCATCTCCATGGGAGAATAGCAGAAAAAACGGTGACTGCTACCATAATGACACCGAAGCATTAAATCAACATGAGATTAAAAGGGAATACGCGACAGCTAATGAAGATGACGTGGTAGGCTGGTCCAATTCACACACGTTGCACTTATAGTGCACATTTATTTCAGACCATCCCAATGCCGTAATTTCTTCACTACGTACAAAAATTCTTTATAAAGCAATATTGTTTGTTGAACTCAATAGTAATAGAAACACACTACTTAAAACTACAACATAAATTAGTTTTGTCAAAGAATTTAAAAAAAATATTGAGGAAAGCTTTAAGAAATCCTAAAAGTTTTCAAACCTATAAAAAGAAGTGAATTTATAGATGGTTCTACATCTCAGCCATGAGCTCAGCAATAACCCATTAAAGTAAGTTCCTGCTCCTCCCAGGATGTGGCCCACTTAGTGCTTGGTTTAACTTAAAACAAGCCAAATTAATCGTAGAAGGATCCGTAACAGAACACGTGTTAATATACATAATCATAACTTTAACCATTACGAAAGCAGCTTACTACACACACAATTGCTGTGACACGTTTATAGCTTATTCAGTAAATTCAGTCAGATTAATAATTTAATGAATGAAATGTACGGTAGTTTAGATAAAAACTACCCCAGCGGCTTGCCTTCTTTGCTAAATCATCCGATCGCCAACATCCATTCCACACAACTCAATGGCACACTCATTTTGCGATACGATCAAGCGAGACAAGCAGAAACTAAACTGAAGGGACAGTCCAACAGTTCACTTCGAAGTTACAATGCAGTGTCAGCATGATGTTTAAATCACAGTAACAGCCCTTGACATATTCCATAGGAGCCGTGAAGCAAGTCCAACTATTACAGATGGAAAACTAACCAATACGTCCAGCCTTATTCAGAATACAATTTCAGTCGACATCCACCAGTCGAAGTACAACATTGTCATAGTACACACCAAACGAAAAGCAGAGTACACTTGCAACACATTATCTTAAACTGAGGTAAATGGTTCAAATGGCTCTGAGCACTATGGGACTCAACTGCTGAGGTCATTAGTCCCCTAGAACTTAGAACTAGTTAAACCTAACTAACCTAAGGACATCACACACATCCATGCCCGAGGCAGGATTCGAACCTGCGACCGTAGCAAAACTGAGGTAAGAAAAGTCATCGATAGCGATGTGCGCATATACAAATGGCAGTTGTAAGGGAACGGAACAGAATTGAAACATTTGAGATATGGTGCTACAGAAAAATGTTGAAAATTTGGTGGATTAATAAGGTAAGAAATGGGGACGTCTTTCGGAGAATCGATGAGGAAAGTAATATGTGTAAAGTACTGACAAGAAGGAGGGACAGGATGGTAGGACATCTGCTAAGACATCACAGAATATCTTCCATGCTACTGGAGGGAGCCGCAGAGGGTAAAAGCCGTAGAGGGAAACAGAGATTAGAATACATCCAGCAAATGATTGAGGACATAGGTTGCATGTGCTAATCTGAGACGAGGTGGTTGGCACATGAGAGGAACTCGTAGCAGGCGGCACCAAAGCAATCTCCGGCCGGAGTTGCCGTGCGGTTCTAGGCAATGCAGTCTGAGGCCGAACGACCGCTACGGTCGCAGGTTCGAATCCTACCTCGGGCATGGATGTGTGTGATGTCCTTACGTTAGTTAGGTTCAATTAGTTCTAAGTTCTAGGCGACTGATGACCTCAGAAGTTAAGTCGCATAGTACTCAGAGCCATTTGAACCATTTTTTAACCAAAGCAATCAGGGGGCAGATGACTCAGTAAGAGGGCAGTGCGTTGACGAAGCTGTCATTTGTACTCAGATGATTCAAGTGAAAAGATTTACTAAGTGACTGTGGCCGTACGACGGGAACTGACAAACTTTGAAAGCGGAATGGCAGTTGGAGCTAGACACATGGGACATTCCGTTTCGGAAATAGGGAATTCAATATTCTGGAATCAACAGTGTCAAGAGTCTGCCGAGAATGAAAAATTCCAGGCATTACTTCTCACCACAGACAACGCAGAGGCAGAAGGCCTCCACTTAACGACAATTGGCAGCGGCGTTTGCATAGAGTAGTCAGTGCTAGCTGACAAGCAACACTGCGTGAAATAACGGCAGAAGTCAATGTTTGACGTACGTATCCGTTAGGACAGTGAAGCGAAATTTGGTGTTAATGGGCTGTGGTAGCAGACGACCAACGCAACTCCCTTTGATAACAGCACGACCTCGCTTCCAAATTCTATCCTGGGCTCTTGACCATATCGGATGGACCCTAGATAAATGGAAAACTGTGGCCTGATCACATGAGTCTAGATTTCAGTTGTTAAGAGCTAATGGTAGTGTTCCAGTGTGGCGCAGCATCCACGAGGCCATGAACCCAAGTCGTCAGGCACTGTGCAAGCTGGTGGTGGTTCGTAATGGTGTCAGCTGTGTTTACACGTGATTGACTGGGTCCTCTGGTCCAACTGAACCAATCATTTACTTAAATGGTTATGTTCGACTACTTGGAGACCATTTGTAGCCATTCAGGTACTTCATGTTCTCAAAATAGAATGGAATTTTTATGGATGAAAATGCACCATTTCACCGGACCATAAATGTTCGGGATTGGTGTGAAGAACACTCTGGACAATTCGAGCGAAAGATTTGGACACCTACATCCCCTACATGAACCTAACAAAACATTTATATGACATAATTATGGGGTCAGTTTGTGCATAAAATGCTGCACCGGCAACACTTTCGCAATTATGGATGGTTATAATGGCAGTGTCGTTCAATACTTCTGCAGGGGACTCCTCTGTCACGTCGAGATGCTGCGCTACACCGGGAAAAAGAAGGTCCGACAGGAAATGAAGAGGTATCCGATAACTTTTCTCACCTCAGTGCATAATTCAGGACAGATACAACGTAAGCGTTGGTCGTAATGTCATCTCTTTTTTGTTGCTTTGCGGATCTAGATTTCAACTGACAATGCAAGTACCATAAGTTCGTTTTAAGTAGTCGTGTAGACTGCTGAACTCACGACATCCCCCACACTGCTTAGACAACCGCCACAAATCGTGCTCTCCAAACTTGTGCTCTCCCGTACAAAAATACATGTGAGAAATACGGCTTGCTCCATCGTCCATAAGCCTCGATTCGGGGCTTACAAAAACAGCTCCTCTCTTCTCAAACTACAGCCTCTGGCCCTTCACTGTGCGCGACCCACTACTAGCCAGGGTACAGAGTGTACAGAGTTCGAACCGACAGGGTGGCAGATACGGAAATGTAGGAGCAACAGGACAGTGTGTGTGTGTGTGTGTGTGTGTGTGTGTGTGTGTGTATTATGAGGAAATGCTAAGAAAAAAGTCAAATTATAGTTTATAAAACAGTTATGCGAGCAAACCATCATTAAAAATATAAGAAGCACCTTCTCGTCGCAAGACGGAAATATTAACCTGACTTTCGATGAACCGTTATAGCATAGAAAAACAACTGAGATGGTAGGAATTTGAGGAAAAACCACTAAAGAGTTTCAAATGTTTGTGTTTGAAATAAAACTCTACTTTTAAATTCTTTGTTTCCCTACCCTCTTCAGACAACAGCTATCTCACTGAGGTCAGTAAATTACTTCTGCTGTACAGGCAGCGTGTATTGATCTAGAGCACAGAAGCGGAATTTACAATTCAGGACGCAATGTTTATATTATCCGAGACATGACTAACATGCAGAGCTAACTGTAAAATCGCTTGTAAATAGAAATAACAACTCATTGAGTACATTAGGTGTATTACGAAGCGAACGACAATATTTGCATTTGTCAACGTTGCCACAGTTCAAACCGTTATACTGAGGTGATATTTCCTTAATAAATTTCAGGAAACAGTCCAATTACTGTGGAGGACGGAAATTACGTTTTGTTTGGCAATGTTGTCTTATGTCACTCCGAAAACAATGGAAATCACGGAGAGGGAGCCGAGGCTTTACAAAGCAAACCGAGTGCTGGTATAATAACACGAAACTCCTGAACGCCTTTGTTTTTAGATGATGTGTTGGACAGACTGGGGTGTGTTTCGTTGCGTCCCTGCGGTCACGTTTCAGTCCGGAGTTTGTACCACAAAATGGTTCAAATGGTTCTGAGCACTATGGGACTCAACTGCTGAGGTCATTAGTCCCCTAGAACTTAGAACTAGTTAAACCTAACTAACCTAAGGATATCACAAACAGCCATGCCCGAGGCAGGATTCGAACCTGCGACCGTAGCGGTCTTGCGGTTCCAGACTGCAGCTCCTTTAACCGCACGGCAACTTCGGCCGGCCGTTTCTACCACGATGTTTCGTTTACACTGAGGAGAGGACAGCAAACAGGGATCTCTGTTGATCCATTGTGGATACGGGTCAGCAGATGCTGACAGATTTATGAAAGAAACGTCACCAAACAGCAGAATGTTTTCGGGAGCTGTTATTTTATTTACACGACCAGTTCCGTCATCCCATAACGCCATCTTCAGGACACTGCATGTCAGAAACAATCGAGTACGCATGTAGTATATGTCAAGGGATAATGAAGCATAAAAATTTCTGTCTGGTGATTTTTCTTTGGTAAAAGGAAAGAAGGTTGGTTGGTGCTACTTTTCTTCTGTCCGTGGCAGTATGAAAATATTAAGATAAACGGCAAATTGCCCACTACCAGTCATTTTTGGTGATACTTGGTTAACGCAATACTAGCAGAGCACCAGGCTTGCAGAGAGCTTCAAGCATTATTCTCACAGGAAAGTATAACGTAAAGCTAACACATCTATGGACAGCAACAAATCCTGAAATTTTATGTGCAACACTGATTAGTAAAGCTATAAAGACTCTATAGCTGATGAATTCTCGCAAGTACTGTGGAAGAACCTGTGTACATTTGTTGGAACTTTCATTTTTACAGAAAAATGCAAGATAGCTTTGTTAATTAGAACGAGCGTTCCATATCATGATGGCCAGTTGTATTTTCTCATTTTCCCCGTCGCAGTGGCCTAACATCCGTAGCAAGATAAACTATGGTCAGTATACACATTAAACACAGCACAACGCTACAATCTTAACGTAGAGAAATCTTCAGACCTAAAAGTAACATTGTGCGCACCCAACGGAGTATTACATGAGCATTCCTTTTCAAAATACATACAAAAGGACTAGTGAATAATGTCGGAAGTGGTATGAGGCAGTTCGTAGAATATACTGTCGTGTGCACAGATGTCTCAAAGATAGTAACTGTAGAGAAATGCAGGGAGAGACGGAAAGGATGGATACTACGTTCAAGAATTCACATTGACCCCCTACACAAACAAATGCAATGCACTGTGCGTAAATACAGGGTTATTACAAATGATTAAAGCGATTTCACAGCTCTACAATAACTTTATTATTTGAGATATTTTCACAATGCTTTGCGCACACATACAAAAACTCAAAAAGTTTTTTTAGGCATTCACAAATGTTCGATATGTGCTCCTTTAGTGTTTCGGCAGACATCAAGCCGATAATCAAGTTCCTCCCACACTCGGCGTAGCATGTCCCCATCAATGAGTTCGAAAGCATCGTTGATGCGAGATCGCAGTTCTGGTACGTTTCTTGGTAGAGGAGGTTTAAACACTGAATCTTTCACATAACCCCACAGAAAGAAATCGCATGGGGTTAAGTCGGGAGAGCGTGGAGGCCATGACATGTATTGCTGATCATGATCTCCACCACGACCGATCCATCGGTTTTCCAATCTCCTGTTTAAGAAATGCCGAACATCATGATGGAAGTGCGGTGGAACACCATCCTGTTGAAAGATGAAGTCGACGCTGTCGGTCTCCAGTTGTGGCATGATCCAATTTTCCAGCATGTCCAGATACACGTGTCCTGTAACGTTTTTTTCGCAGAAGAAAAAGGGGCCGTAAACTTTAAACCGTGAGATTGCACAAAACACGTTAACTTTTGGTGAACTGCGAATTTGCTGCACGAATGCGTGAGGATTCTCTACCGCCCAGATTCGCACATTGTGTCTGTTCACTTCACCATTAAGAAAAAATGTTGTTTCTTCACTGAAAACAAGTTTCGCACTGAACGCATCCTCTTCCATGAGCTGTTGCAACCGCGCCGAAAATTCAAAGCGTTTGACTTTGTCATCGGGTGTCAGGGCTTGTAGCAATTGTAAACGGTAAGGCTTCTGATTTAGCCTTTTCCGTAAGATTTTCCAAACCGTCGGCTGTGAGACGTTTAGCTCCCTGCTTGCTTCATTCGTCGACTTCCGCGGGCTACGCGTGAAACTTTCCCGCACGCTTTCAACCGTTTCTTCGCTCACTGCAAGCCGACCCGTTGATTTCCCCTTACAGAGGCATCCAAAAGCTTTAAACTGCGCATACCATCGCCGAATGGAGTTAGCAGTTGGTGGATCTTTGTTGAACTTCGTCCTGATGTGTCGTTGCACTGTTATGACTGACTGATGTGAGTGCATTTCAAGCACGACATACGCTTTCTCGGGTCCTGTCGCCACTTTGTCTCACTGCGCTCTCGAGCGCTCTGGCGGCAGAAACCTGAAGTGCGGCTTCAGCCGAACAAAACTTTATGAGCTTTTCTACGTATCTGTAGCGTGTCGTGACCATATGTCAATGAATGGAGCTACAGTGAATTTATGAAATCTCTTCAATCATTTGTAATAGCCCTGTAGTTGAGTGTAGCCACCACATGAGAAGGGCGGCAGTCGACGGCTGGGCAACATCCTAACCTGACGAAGCTTCAAACCGATTTTTCGAAGCAGCTCATGATCTACAACATGACAGCGACCATCAAGGATTCTGTCAACAAACTACATTATATGAACTACATTGTGAGTGCGGAGCAGCCTATGTACGAAAGACAGGGTGAAATGGTTTAAATGGCTCTGAGCACTATGGGACTTAAATGCTGTGGTCATCAGTCCCCTAGAACTTAGAAGTACTTCAACCTAACTAACCTAAGGACATCAAACACATCCATGCCCGAAGCAGGATTCGAGTCTGCGACCGTAGCGGGCGCGTGGTTCCAGACTGTAGCGCCTAGAGCCGCTCGGCCACTCCGGCCGGCAGACAGGGAGAACTGCATACGAGTAGCAGAAAGAGAATGCTATGTGCGTTTAGAACAGGATAATAAAACGACGAGAGCGGAACACAACAGGCTATCTTGCTCCAGGAAGACCGTGTGCTGGCGAAAGAGTCGTGGAGGCGGTAACTCGCAATTCGGGAGGCGATTGAAATTATTGAGCAGCCTTACAATGTCAATTGAGACGGCGGCTACATACTCCCGGCTCCTTGACTGCGTTGTACCCCAGAACATGGGGCCCGCGAGCGGTCGCGGGCAAAAGCCTCACCGGACACGGACGCGACTGCCGAAACCAGGGCAGGGCACGTGACCTGCCCGCAAGTCGGCACACGGGTGCCATTGGCATTTGTGTCGCACTGTGGGCACGATGCGTGCACCTCGCAGTCTCTTGTCTCGCGACCAGTACTGCCGATAATGCAGGATAGAATTTGACGGCCGAGTTCTAGTCCCATGAATATTCTTTACATAGTCCGAAGAGATTTCGAGATTGCAGCTAGTCGACGTAAATTTCACTGCACGATATTTAGACTGGACACATGCCATTCGTCTTCAGGTCAGCCATCGGAGACTGACGGAAGACGTTCTCCGCTCCGCCTTATATAGCGCGCTAAGACAATTGCCGCGCATGCTTCAGGATCACTGTGACAGAAGGACCACATCGCTCGGCGACAGTGCGTTCGCTGGTGGAACTCATGGATCAGCGGTCTTTGGCGTTACCCTCCGCGCACTCATGGGAGTATTTTGCTGTCTTCGTCTGAACGAAATTTCGGAGATGACCTGATACTACTTATTGTCCATCTGATAGCCCCTATCACGGTTCTTGACATTTTCCGTGATGCGTATTTTAACGAATTCTTTTATAATGGATTCACGAAATATGTTGCTCTGTCCAAACTAATGTTTTGTCATCCTCCATTGAATGTCCGTTGGAGATATAATGTTCCGTAGATTTTCTGAGCTGCAAGAGGTGAGTGCAACGTTTAAGTTCTGTGCAGCGTTTTTTCACTGGTGAGTTGTCTGTCCTCTATAGGCCTTACCACTCTGACAAGGTATTCTGTTAATTCCCTCCCTCTACAACAACATATTATACTTAACTGATCCTAGCAGATCCGAAATCTTAAATGATGGGCGGAAAATCACTTTCCCCTGAAAATTACTATTGATTCGTACAATTTTGAAGAAAGTATTTCCAACCAATGGAAGAGAAGCTATGGGCTTTGCTGGCTTGTTCTCCTCTTTATCCTCTTTCCGGTTCTTGGCTTTAGCTGAAAATGCCCTGTTAATTGGCCGGGTAGAGTATCCATTGTGTGCAAACACCATCTTTAAATGTGAAAGCCCTTTAGGTAGAATTTCTGCATCAGACACTGTATGGGCTCTGCGTACAAGGGTTTTAAGTACACTCATGGCTTGTGATGGGTGGTGGCAAGATGAAGAGTGCAAGCACAAATTAGCATTAGTCGGCTTACGATAAACAGAATGTCACAGACAGCGGCCACTCTTCCGTCTAATCCAACATCAAGGAGTGGGAGACAACTACCTTTCTCTAGTCCCATAGTGAATCAAACGTTCTCATGAATAGAGTTAAGATGACGCAAAACTCCATTAACTTACCTTCTCCGTGGGGCGACACTGAAAATATCGTCCACGTATCTCCAAAATAACAGTTGGCTTAAGAAATTGCTGATTCAAGTGCTCCTTCTTGAAAATCCACCATAAAAAAGTTTACCACCAGGAGAGACTTTTTTTTCCTTAGTCATCAGTCTTCTGACAGGTTTGATGCGGAGTTTTTGCCCTCTACAGTTCCCTCTAGTACCATGGAAGTCATTTCCCAATGCCTTAACAGATGTCCTATCATCCTGTCCCTGCTCTTTACATGTGTTTTCCACATATTACTTTCCTCTCCGATCCTGCGCAGACCCTCCTCATTCCTTAGCTAATCCGTCCACCTAATTTTCAACATTCGTCTGTCGCACCACATCTCAAATGCTTCGATTCTCATCTGTTCCGGTTTCCCCACATTCCATGTTTCACTACCATACAATGCTGTACTCCAGACATACATTCTCAGAAATTTCTTCCTCAAATTAAGGCCGATATTTGAAAATAGTAGACTTCTCTTGTCTAGGAATGACCTTTTTGCCATTACTATTCTGCTTTTGATGTCCTCCTGCTCCGTTCCGTCACTGGTTATTTTACTGCCTAGGTAGCTGAATTCATTAACTTCATCTACTTCGTGACTATCAACCTTGATGATAAGTTTCTCGCTGTTCTAGTTTCTGAAACTTCTCATTACCTTCGTCTGTGTTCGATTTAATGTCAATCGATACTCCCTACTCATTAGACTGTTAATTTCGTTCAGCAGATCATGTAATTCTTCTTCACTTTCACACAGGGTAGCAACGTCATCAGCGAATCGTATTATTCATATCCTTTCACCTTGAATTTTAATTCCACTCCTGAACCCTTCTTTTATTTACATCTTTGCTTCCTCGATATACAGATTGAACAGTAGGGGCGAAAAGCTACATCCTTCTCTTACAACCTTTTTAATACGAGCACTTCGTTCTTGGTCGTCCATTCTTATTATTCCCTCTTGGCTGTTGTACATATTGTACATGACCCGTCTCTCCCTATAGCTTACTCCTATTTTTCTCAGAATTTCGAACATCTTACAACATTTGACATTTTAGAATGATTTTTCCAGGTCGAAAAATGCTATGAACGTGTTCCGATTTTTCTTTAGTCTTGCCTCCGTTATTAACCACAACGTCATAATTGCCTCTCTCGTCCCTTTACTTATCCTAAAGCCAAACTGATCGTAATCTAGCTTATCCTCAATTTTCTTTTTCATTCATCTGTATATTATTCTTGTAAGCAACTTGGATGCATGAGCTGTTAAGATGATTGTATTATAATTCTTTCACTTGTCAGCTCTTGCCATCTTCGAAATTGTGTGGATGATGCTTTTCCGTGAGTCAGATGGTATGTCGCCAGACTTATACATTCTACACACCAACGTGAATAGCCGTTTCATTGACACTTCCCCCAATGATTTTAGAAATTCTGATGGAATGTTATGTATTCCTTCTGCATTATTTGATCTTAAGTCTTTCAAAGCCCTTCAAAATTCTGATTCTAATATTGAATTCCCTCTCTGTTCTAAATCAACTCCTATTTCTTCTTCTATCACATCAGACAAATCATCCCCCTCATAGAGGCTTTCAGTATATTCTTTCCACCTCTTCCTCTGCATTTAACAGTGGAATTCCCGTTCCACTCTTAATGTCACCATCCTTGCTTTTAATGTCACTGAAGGCTGTTTTGACTTCCCTGTGTGCTGAGTCTGTCCTTCCGACAATCATTCCTTTTTCGGTGTCTTCAGAGTTTTCATGCTGCCATTTCGCCTTAGCTTCCCTGCACTTCCTATTTATTTCGTTCCTCAGCGACTCGTATTTCTCTATTCCTGAGTTTCCCGGAACACTTTTGTACTTCATCCTATCATCAATCAATTGAAGTATATCTTCTGTTACCCTTGGTTTCTTCGCAGTTACCGTCATTGTACCTACGTTTTCCTTCCCAAGTTCTGTGATGGCCCTTTTTAGAGATGTCCATTCCTCTTTAACTGTACTGCCTATTGAACTATTCCTTATTGCTGTATCTAAAGCTTTAGAGAACTTCATGCGTATCTCTTCATTTCTTAGTACTTCCGTATCTCACTTCTTCGCATATTGATTATTCCTGACTAATGTCTTCAGCCTACTCTTTAACACTACTAGATTGTGATCTGAGTCTATGTCTGCTCCTGGATACGCCTTACAATGCAGTAGCTGGTTTCGGAATACCTGTCTGAAATCTTCCTGTATCACCAGGCCTTTTCCAAGTATACCTCCTCTTCTTGTGATTCTTGAACAGAGTATTCGATATTACTAGCTGAATCTTGTTACAGCACTCAATTAGTCTTTGTCCTCTCTAATTCCTGGTCTCAAGCGTATATTCTCCTATAACGTTTTCTCCTACTCCTTCCCCTAAAACTGCATTCCAACCTCCCATTACTATTAGTTTTTCATATTCCTTTACATTCTGTATTACCCATTCAGTATCCTGATATACTTTCTCCATCTCTTCATCTTCAGCTTGAGACGTCGGCACGTTTACCTGAACTATTGTTGTCGGTGTTGGTTTGATGTCGATTCTGATACGAACAACGCTATTACTGAAGTGTTCGCATTAACACACTCTCTGCGCTACCCTCCTATTCATAACGAATCCTACTCCCGTTATACCATTTTCTGTTGCTGTTGATATTACCCGATACTCATCTGATCAGAAATCCTTGTCTTCTTTCCACTTCACTTCACTGACCCCTTTGCACTTCCCCCTATCAGATTTTCTTGTTTCCATACCACGTTCAAGCTTATGACATTCCACGCCGCAACTCGTAGAACATTATCCTTCCGTTGATTATTCAATCATTTTCTCACGGTAACGTCCACCTAGGCAGTCCCCTCTCAGAGATATGAATCTGAGACTATTCCGGAATCTTTTGCTAATGGAGAGATCGTCATGACACTTTTTCAATTACAGGCCACATGTCCTGTGGATACACGTAACGTGTCTTTAATGCTGTGGTTTCCACTGCCTTCTGCATCCTCATGACGCTGAGCACTGCTGTTGTGTCCACATTTACGGGCACTTTCCCACTACAAGGGCAAGAGAGTGCCCTGAGCCTCTGATCTCTCAAATGTTCAAATGTGTGTGAAATCTTATGGGAATTAACTACTAAGGTCATCAGTCCCTAAGCTTACACACTACTTAACCTAAATTATCCTAAGGACAAACACACACACACACACACATACCCATGCCCGAGGGAGGACTCGAACCACCGCCGGGACCAGCAACACATCTGATCTCTCCTCCGCCCTCTTTGACAAGGCCGTTGGCAGAAAGAGGGTAATTTCTTCTTTAGTATTGGGTTGCCATTGATTATGAATCAAAGAAGCTAAGCCTAGACCACGGATGTCTATCTCCAACAGACACATAATGGAGCCGGCCGCTGTTGCTGAGCGGTTCCAGGCGCTTCAGTCCGGAACCGCGCTGCCGCTACGGTTGCAGGTTCGAATCCTGCCCCGGGCATGGATGCGTGTGATATCCTTAGGTTAGTCAGGTTTAAGTAGTTCTAAGTCTAGGGGACTCATGACCTCAGATGTTAAGTCCCATAGTGCTTAGAGCCATTTGAACCATCTAATGGAGGATGACAAAACATTACTTTTGCTCACATTACTTTTTGGGACTCCATTATAAAAGAATCCGTTGAAATACACACAGCGGAAAATCTAATGACCCATGACAGCTGGTAAAAGCAGGATGCGTGGAATCCCGTCATTTCCGAAATTTGCTTCAGACGAAGAGCCAGAATGCTCCGTTGACTGCGGCGAGAGGCCACGCTGAAGACAGCCTATCTTTGCAGTTCCACCAACGAGGGCGCTGCCGCCGAACGGTGTCGTCCTTCTGTCACCGTGACTCTGACGCATGCGCGGCAATACTGTCAGCACTCTCTAGCAGGCGGAGCGAGGAACGTCTCCTTGATTCTTCGACGGCTGACCTGAAGATGTCCAGTCGAAATACAGTGGAGTAAAGTTTACTACGACCGGCTGTAATTCCGAAATCCCTTGGAACATTTAATTTACCAGTATAATTTTTAACAAATCTTGTTACTAGAAAATGCCAGATGGCTTATGATAATTCCGTCGAGAAGAAAAGCAAAGGAATGTACGCTAATTTGCTTGCTTTTATGCGCCATATAGTCACACAAGGTTTTGCATGTCAGTTGTTAGTTTGTTAAACAGGCGTGTTGTTTTCTTTGTTTGTCAATGAGTGAAATTTTATCCTTGATTTTTTTTCCCATTGCGACCATCTCCGTATTCCACTTTCATCTGAGCGTTACTGCATCATTCCAACTTCGTTGAAAATACTAAAGTCATGTAGACACGTCCATATGTTTGATTTCTTGCCTATTGAATCGGTGAGGTTCTTTTATTGGATGCATTAACGAAATAATTAATTTGACTCTCCAATATCTGAGACATCTAAATTATCACTGATCAAATTACAGATTAAGGAATGCATGTGACTTTGAAATCAAACAATGATCACTATGAATACATTTTATTACCACTGCACGTAAGTAATGACACCTCACAAGTAACCGTATTAATGTTTTTTGAAATCAATAAACTAATACCTCGGCTAACTTGGATAACGGATCTGGAATGGTAACTCAAAATTAACGCGTTGTTGTTGTGGTCTTCAGTCCTGAGACTGGTTTGCTGCAGCTCTCCATGCTACTCTATCCTGTGCAAGCTCCTTCATCTCCCAGTACCTACTGCAACCTACATCCTTCTGAATCTGCTTAGTGTATTCATCTCTTGGTCTCCCGATTTTTACCCTCCACGGTGCCTCCCAATGCTAAATTTGTGATCCCTTGATGCCTCAAAACATGTCATACCAACCGATCCCTTCTTCTAGTCAAGTTGTGCCACAAACTTCTCTTCTCCCCAATTCTATTCAATACCTCCTCATTAGTTACGTGATCTACCCACCTTATCTTCAGCATTCTTCTGTAGCACCACATTTCGAAAGCTTCTATTAGCTTCTTGTCCAAACTAGTTATCGTCCATGTTTCACTTCCATACATGGCTACACTCCATACAAATACTTTCAGAAACGACTTCCTGACGCTTAAATCTATACTCGATGTTAACAAATTTCTCTTCTTCAGAAACGCTTTCCTTCCCATTGCCAGTCTACATTTTATATGCTCTCTACTTCGACCATCATCAGTTATTTTACTCCCTAAATAGCAAAACTCCTTTACTACTTTAAGTGTCTCATTTCCTAATCTAATTCCCTCAGCATCACCTGATTTAATTTGACTACATTCCATTATCCTCGTTTTGCTTTTGTTGATGTCCATCTTATGTCCTCCTTTCAAGACACTGTTTATTCCGTTCAACTGCTCTTCCAAGTCCTTTGCTGTCTCTGACAGAATTACAATGTAATCGGCGAACCTCAAAGTTTTTACTTCTTCTCCATGAATTTTAATACCTACTCCGAATTTTTCTTTTGTTTCCTTTACTGCTGGCTCAATATACAGATTGAATAACATTGGGGAGAGGCTACAACTCTGTCTCACTCCTTTCCCAACCACTGCTTCCCTTTCATGCCCCTCGACTCTTATAACTGCCATCTGGTTTCTGTACAAATTGTAAATAGGCTTCCGCTCCCTGTATTTTACTCCTGCCACCTTCAGAATTTGAAAGAGAGTATTCCAGTTAACGTTGTCAAAAGCTTTCTCTAAGTCTACAAATGCTAGAAACGTAGGTTTGCCTTTTCTTAATCTTTCTTCTAAGATAAGTCTTAAGGTTAGTATTGCCTCATGTGTTCCAACATTTCTACGGAATCGAACCTGATCTTCCCCGAGGTCCGCTTCTACCAGTTTTCCATTCGTCTGTAAAGAATTCGCGTTAGTATTTTGCAGCTGTGACTTATTAAACTGATAGTTCGGTAATTTTCACATCTGTCAACACCTGCTTTCTTTGGGATTGGAATTATTATATTCTTCTTGAAGTCTGAGGGTATTTCGCCTGTCTCATACATCTTCCTCACCAGATGGTAGAGTTTTGTCATGAATGGCTCTCCCAAGCCCATCAGTAGTTCTAATGGAATGTTGTCTACTCCCGGGGCCTTGTTTCGACACAGGTCTTTCAGTGCTCTGTCAAACTCTTCACGCAGTATCTTATCTCCCATTTCGTCTTCATCTACATCCTCCCTCATTTCCATAATATTGTCCTCAAGTACATCGCCCTTGTATAAACCCTCTATATACTCCTTCCACCTTTCTGCCTTCCCTTCTTTGCTTAGAACTGGGTTGCCATCTGAGCTCTTGATATTCATACAAGTGATTCTCTTCTCTCCAAATGTCTCTTTAATTTTCCTGTAGGCAGTATCTATCTTACCCCTAGTGAGACAAGCCTCTACATCCTTACATTTGTCCTCTAGCCATCCCTGCTTAGCCATTTTGCACTTCCTGTCGATATCATTTCTGAGACGTTTGTATTCCTTTTTGCCTGCCTCATTTACTGCATTTTTATATTTTCTCCTTTCATCAATTAAATTCAATATTTCTTCTGTTACCCAAGGATTTCTATTAGCCCTCGTCTTTTTACCTACTTGATCGTCTGCTGTCTTCACTACTTCATTCCTCAGAGCTGCCCATTCTTCTTCTACTGTATTTCTTTCCCCCATTCCTGTCAATTGTTCCCTTATGCTCTCCCTGAAAGTCTGTACAACCTTTGGTTCTTTCAGTTTATCCAGGTCCCATCTCCTTAAATTCCCACCTTTTTGCAGTTTCTTCAGTTTCAATCTTCAGTTCATAACCAATAGATTGTGGTCAGAATCCACATCTGCCCCTGGAAATGTCTTACAGTTTAAAACCTGGTTCCTAAATCTCTGTCTTACCATTATATAATCTATCTGATACCTTTTAGTATCTCCAGCATTCTTCCAGGTATACAACCTTCTTTTATGATTCTTGAACCAAGTGTTAGCTATGATTAAGTTATGCTCTGCACAAAATTCTACGAGGCGGCTTTCTCTTTCATTTCTTCCCCCCAATCCATATTCACCTACTATGTTTCCTTCTCTCCCTTTTCCTACTGACTAATTCCAGTCACCCATGACTATTAAATTTTCGTCTCCCTTCACTACCTGAATAATTTCTTTTATCTCATCATACATTTCATCTATTTCTTCATCATCTGCAGAGCTAGTTGGCATATAAACTTGTACTACTGTAGTAGGCATGGGCATTGTGTCTATCTTGGGCACAATAATGCGTTCACTATGCTGTTTGTAGTAGCTAACCCGCACTCCTATTTTTTTATTCATTATTAAACCTACTCCTGCATTACCCCTATTTGATTTTGTATTTATAACCCTGTGATCACCTGACCAAAAGTCTTGTTCCTCCTGCCACCGAACTTCACTAATTCCCACTATATCTAACTTTAACCTATCCATTTCCCTTTTTAAATTTTCTAACCTACCTGCTCGATTAAGGGATCTGACATTCCACGCTCCGATCCATAGAACGCCAATTTTCTTTGTCCTGATAACGACGTCCTCTTGAGTAGTCCCCGCCCGGAGATCCGAATGGGGGACTATTTTACCTCCGGAATATTTCACCCAAGAGGACGCCATCATCATTTAACCATACAGTAAAGCTGCATGCCCTTGGGAAAAATTACGGCTGTAGTTTCCCCTTGCTTTCAGCCGTTCGCAGTACCAGAACAGCAAGGCCGTTTTGGTTATTGTTACAAGGCCAAATCAGTCAATCATCCAGACTGTTGCCCCTGCAACTACTGCTGCCCCTCTTCAGGAACCACATGTTTGTCTGGCCCTCAACAGATACCCCTCCGTTGTGGTTGCACAAACGGTACGGCCATCTGTATCGCTGAGGCACTCAAGCCTCCCCACCAACGGCAAGGTCCATGGTTCATGGGGGGAATTAACGCGTATCTGAGCAAAATAAGAGGTGAAGCCGAAAAGTAATGGCCCAGAAAACTTTTTTGTGACAACTGATAGAGCTTTTTAAATAAAACAAATATTATTCACGTTAAAGAACTCTATTCTTCATACAAAATCGTTAAGGCTTTCGGGGCCACTTGTTGACAAACTGCCTATTTGCTTCTGTCTCGGTTTCTTTGACCGACGTTCGTCTGATGATGTTACTGACGTTTCGCCAGCACTAGTGGCTGGCATTGTCAGAGCTTTATCCTCCATTGCCGGTGGTGATCTGGAGCTGAGCTTTTAATAGGTGGGAGCCCCTCCCGCGGTCGCAGACTATATGTACCTGGCGCACCAACGTTCGAGGGCTTCTCCGCGGTCATTTCCGATGCGGTTCTCGTGTTGCTACCTGCGGACGACTGTCGCAGGTAGCTAACGATTGTCGCAGGTAGCAAGAGGAGAACCGCACCGGAAATGACTTCGGAGAAGCCCTCGGACGTTGGTGCGCCAGGTACATATAGTCTGCGGCCGCGAGCTCGGATCAGAGAACCCACCAACCTCCTTTTTGTCAACATAGAAGGCATCCACAGCCGCAAAGCCCTTCTCAACGACTGCCTCTGCAGAAACGACATAGACATCCTTGGACTAGCAGAGACCTGGACCAAACCTACCGACAACATGAGACTCAACCGCAACTACGACCACTACGCCAAACACCGACCTGACAGCAGAGGCGGCGTTGCTATATACACCAAGACTACCCTGGCCACCCAAGAGGTCCCACTCCCACCTCAATATCAACATCTAGAGGCAGTCATGATATCCATACCCCGCCCCAGACGTAGACGCCTCATCATAGCCTGCCTATACAACCCACCAAACACTCCACTTCCAAGATCCTTCCTCCGCTACCTAACAACCTTTAAAGAATACTTCCTCCTAACTGACCTGAACGCAAGACATGAACTACTAGGAGACACAACACACAATCAAAATGGAACCGACCTACTTGACTTCCTCACCACTGAAAACGCGACAAGACTTCCCATCAATACCTTCACCTTCATAGGACACAACGGCTGCTCCCTCCCCGATCACATCCTATACAGCCCCTCCCTCTCTGATAGCATCATCCAGTATTCAATAGGTGACACCCTTACCAGTCCCCACCTACCCATCCTCTTCAGCACCACTGCCATCAACCCCCCTCCCCCAGCTCCCACATCCCGAACGATAAAACTCTATAGCAAAGCTGACTGGGCAAAGTACACAGAGACCATTAACGACAACCTACAAGCCCCACTAACCATTACCGACACCGACGACCTTAACCGCATCAACGACAGAATAACAGACACCATCAAGACAGCCATCGACGCAGCCATCCCCACCAAAACCATCGCCTCCTTCAAACCCCACCTTCCCCCCGAAATTCTCAGACTGATCCGAGAAAAAAGAAAACTCTACCGCGAAATCAACAAAGACAGAAACCCCGACCTTAAAACAATCTGGAACAGGCTAAACAAAGAAATTAAGCGACTCACCTCTGAACACCGACAAAAACAATGGGACGAAACCTGTTCCAAACTTGACTACAGACAAGGACGCAAATTTTGGAACAAGTTCAAGACACTCACGGGACAAACACTGACAGGACATTCAAACTAAAGGTAGACGACTCCCCCACCACCGACCCCACTCAAGTAGCAGAAGCCTTCAAAACCGTCCTAGAAGACACCCACAAATTCCCACAGGACCCCCTATTTATCGAACCATTCCACCACACAGTCACCACAGAACTCCCCCTTCTACTCTTCTCCCCCACCGCCCCCACAGAAGAAGACATTAAACTGCAGAATGTAATTACCGAGAGTGAAATTAAGAAGGCCATCTTCTCAGGCAGAAACTCAGCCCCTGGCGAAAGCGGGATACAGCGTCTACACCTCCGCAACTGCCCCCTCAACACCATCATCCCCCTCCTGTCCCTTTTATTCAACTTCTGCCTCTCCCACAACACCATCCCCACAGCGTGGAATTCCGCCAAAGTCATGATGATCCCCAAACCAGGCAAACCCAAATCTGATCCTAAATCCTACCGCCCCATATCCCTCCTCGACGTCCTCCGCAAGACCTTTGAAAGAATAATTACAGACAGACTCACGCACTTTACTGACAAACTCCAACTCATTCCTCACCTCCAGTCTGGCTTCCGAAAACTCCATTCCACCAATGATCCCCTTCTCAGACTCACTTCAGACATAACAAGACATCAGAACCTTCGACAGTGCACGCTCGCTGTCTTTCTGGACATCGAGTGGGCATTCGACAAAATCTGGCATGACGGACTTCTATATAAACTGCTTAAGACAGGCTTCCCACCGCAGACAGTACGACTAATCCAAACCCTATTAAACGACAGACGCTGCCAAATCCACATCAACCAAACCACCTCATCCCCTTTCCGCCCCGAGGCAGGAGTAGCTCAGGGCGGGATTATCTCCCCCCTGCTCTACTGCCTTTACACCATTGACATCCCCACCCCGACAAGAACTAACGTACAACTCCAATTATACGCAGACGACACAGCATACTGGAATTCTGCTCCCTCGACAAACACCATCAACAACCAGACAGCGACCTACCTGACAAAACTAGAAGACTGGATGCGACAATGGCGCATCAAAACCAACCCCACAAAAACCCAACTCATCCTATTCAAACACCGCAACATCCACAAAAAGACAAACCAAAATCTCGACCACATCTCCCTCACACTTTGGGGCACCCAGCTCTTCCCCTCCCCCAATGCAAAATACCTGGGCGACCACTTCGACAAGTATCTCAACCTGAGCAACCATATTAAGGAGACCCTCAGCAAAGCACGTCAACGCCAACAAATCATACGACGTGTTCAAGGAAAATTTACTGGCTGCAGTGACAAGACAGCTATAAACACCTACAAAACGTTCGTCTGCCCACTATTTGAATACGCGGCAGCGCCTCTCGCCTGCATCTCCAAAACCCAAGCAGAAAGAATCTTCCGCACCGAGAGACGAATACTACGCAGCATCCTTCGCCTCCCACCCTCCACCCCCCAGACAAGAGGTCTTTGAGGAAGCAAAAGTCACTCCCGTTCAAACAAGACTAGCCATCCTGAGAGCCTGCTATGGGAAAACCATCCTCACCTCCCGTCCTGACCTACACACAATATACACACACAGAACCAGACACAGAAACAAACCCAAACACAAATACACCTACCCACCAAGAACAATCATAAACAACACCCTCCACATCTTTCCTGACACAATACACCAACACGAACACGCAAGACAATTACACATACAGAACAACGACACTCCCACCCCCTCCCACCTCCAGGCGTTGAACCCCGACCGCCCGCCACCATAAACACGACCCAATCGATTGCAACAAAACGGTCAAGTGCAACAAAACGGCACATAAATCCGCCTCCACTGTCACCCCTAACTCCATTTCCAACTCTAATTCTATTTCTACCTCTATTGCTTGAAAAATTGTATTTAGTTCATAAGATAACAAAACATTTATATATGATCAAACAATATTTTAAGAAAATTGTAATTAGTATGTAAGTTAGCAATAAGTACAAAATAAATAAAGAAAACTAAAATGTAATACCCTCATCTCTGGCCCCAATAGAGCAACAAGCTCTCCGGCGGCCCATCCGCCTCCCTTTAGGAGCGGAAATGAATAGTTTAAAAAAAAATTAAAAAAAAAAAAAAAGCTCGGCTCCAGTTCATCACCGGCAATGGAGGGTGAAGCTTTGACAATGCCAGGCACTCGCGCTAGCGAAACGTCAGTAAAATCATCTATTCTTCATGTCTAAATTTTTGCAGCCTTCTGACTCTATGAGTTGTAATGTGTAACTTCGCGATGTTGGATGTAACTACGTCGGCGCCTGAGAAGCAATGTGCTGTAATCGAGTTTCGAAGTCGAAGAACTCCTCCACACAAGGAGCACACTCTCCTTCTGCATGACACTGCTGGACCACACAAGAGTGGATGCCTCGGGTTCGCTGTCATCAGTCATGGCTCATACAGTCCCGACTTGGCATCATCCGATTTTATTATATTTCGAAAATGTACAGGACACCTTAGAGGACTTCACTTTGATAGCGATCATCTAGTGCAAGCAGAGATGAAGTTGTAGCTCTCTCAATAAAGTGAAACATTCTGCAGTGATGGTGTCAACAAACTAATCTCTGATTAGGAGAAATGTGTTTGTCACCATCGTGAAGAGAAATGAGTATACAGAAGTTCGGAGGCAAGTTAGCATCACTTTTCAGCACGACCTCATACTTGCATCTGCAGAGATTGTTCCATATTTGCCGTCGATTAGTACATAGAAATAGAAAATACTGCAGGAGGATTTGAGTGTAGATCTGTATTTGGTGCCGAAAGTATGTTGAACTGTCAACTGCAAAAAAATTCTTCCAAATTAAAAATGGAATTACTTATCGTCGTTACATAAATGTCGCCTTTTTCTATAGTTTACTTTGCTGTTGCAGCTGTCCTTCACCATATTCAGTCTTCAAGTGGCAGCTGCAGTGGCAGCTGAATCTGTCATTGGCTCAGTACCAATAGCTCATCTTTGTCAGAGTCCAAGTTTAACCTCAGCAGAATGAGAGCCTCTGGTCCTGGACATGCAGCTTCGAAGCAGAAGCGTGGTCTAATAAATGAGGTCCAGGCGAGAAGTGACAATTGGAAGGGCGACTCTGGTAAGGGTAACTTCGAACTATGTGGTTTTCGGCATTGCGTAATCTTATTGCAGAGTATACTGATTCTTGTGAGTGCTGATCAGCTATATGTTGTCTTGCAGGACGCTGGCCTCCTTCCCTTTTAGCCAGATAAAAAACCTTTCAGTCTTAGGGCTCCGAGAGTGCGTATGGTTTACCCCCCCCCCCCCCCACTCTGTCTTCCTTAACGCGCTGACCCACACAGTTAGACCTCTGTAACCAAAGTTCCACATTCGTCTCCCACCCGAGCGAAGCACACTGGATTCGCATTCGGGAAGACGACGGTTCAAACCCGTGTCTGGCCATCCTGATTTAGGTTTTTCTGTGATTTCACACAATCGCTTCAGGCAAATCACGATCGTCTTCTTTCCCCATCCTTCCCTAATCCGAAGGGACCGACGACCTCTCTGTTTGGTCCCCTCCTCACAAATCAACCAATCTTATCCCATTCCTAGATTGTTTACATAAACTGTCTTTTCGTTTCTTCACATATTCATCTAGTACGGCGTCACCCAGTAGTGTGTCGACAAGTCACACACTACAAAGATTTCATAACTTTCTATTCTTGTTCTGCTTGCTAAGATGCCGTCACAACGGCCCTAGCTTTTCTGTGAAGTTTGACTTCTTGCTGAGTTCTCCTACAAACCCAGTTCTTCTGGGTATCTGGCTGTTAGATGTGGACACGACATGATGGAAACACATTCTGTTGCCCTGAACGTTCCTAAGATGCAGTCTCTATTGTCAAATGGCAGACGCACGGCACTATCTGTGTCGGGGCGGCTTTATTCCTCTGCCTTCCAGAAAACACAAACTGCTCTGGCCTTTTTCTGAGACTTTCTACAGATATTAGAGGGGTTCACTCCATGTACGACCTACATAGCATTCCTCGCTCTTAAAGGCATTCAGCTTGCTTTCCCTGTGCCTTTTGATTTAGCTATACATGCAGTTTAGTATACGAAATCAAAATCCAAGTGGTTATGAGTTGGCATGTACTAACGTGTACTTAATTAACTGGTGGAAGCTAGTTTACTCAAATTTCACTTGATTGTGTCTTATGGGCTGTAGTCATTTTACAGGACAATTCCATTTAAACAGTCACAAAACATTACCTCTCTATCAATGTTTTAAATGTTTATGGAGACGCTGTTGTGCTCAGACTTGTAGTGCAATTGCATCAAAGATATTTGCTCCGACGTTACATCTGGATTATGTGCTCGTCTTTTGCGTCGATTGTTTCGCGACAGACATGATTTTTGACATAATTGCATGGTATCTTTTATTATATTTTCTGGTATTACAAAAATCCATCATGCACACTCCTTTTTCCACTGGTATATTTCATTTTATTAATCGTCGTGCTATTACTTTTTGGTACCAATGTACGAAAGCATTCATCAAGAATTTGAACTAACTTTAAAAAATACTTATAATTTTACTAAGCATTCACTTACTGATGGTCTAGGTTCAATGACACTCTTTCATTCTTTTTAAGTAACATCAATTAGCGATTAATCTCACTTCAAAACTGCTGAAAAATTTAAGTCATTCGTCTTTTCTACAAATACACAATCATGACGTGGTAAAACACAGAAATACCATAGACGATATGACTAGTCATGCAGTAACATACATAGCATAAAGGCATCAAAATCATGTCTTATTTATTCACTTTTGCAAATCGATTAACAGCCATCATCGGTGCTTTCAGTCAATATGTGCGCTGAGTAGTAACACTCAGGGTAATGTAACAGTTTGTTTTGATGCTCAGGACACATATTGGTTGAAAGCACCGATGATGGCTGTTAATCAGTTGTAATCGATTTGCAAAAGTGAATAAATAAAAATGGTTTTCAGATTGGTTGTTGCATATTTGGTAGCTTTATGGTTTACGGTCGCTGCACGACTTGGGAACCACATGCAGCCCACCATTCATAAAGACATATGTAACACAAGTTACGTATAATACAAAGTTCATCTCTACATTCAGAATTCGCATTCTGTATCGATATGGATCAAAACTGTATACATATTTCTAAGTAATGATACATAAAAATGCTTAGTTAAATATAAAATCATATACAAGTTCTCCGAAATGACATAGTTAAAATCAAAACCTACTATTACATTACACATTGAAAATATTGAAGGTAATCACAAAACTCATCACACAATATTGGTAGTCACTTGTTTGGCATGAGAAGTACGCAAATAGTTTCAGAATTCATAATGCTCTGGTACAAGTATTCTTGACTGTAGGACATTAACATTGCTTGTTTCAGGTATATATATAAGAACATGTCATATAATGATTATTCCTAGTTTCATAGTTTCACATGATTCATCGAAATTGTGTGTTTTACTGACTTTCCACTTGCTCTACCTCCTGAACTGTAACTGTTGCTCATCAGTGAGATGAGGTGAGTCACACTCTCTCATTCAAAGAAAACATTCCTTTCGGTCCACAAGGTTCTGTATCATAGACTAAAATATGTGTCTTTTACACACATGACCTTGGAAATCGAAGTATGTTTACTATTGTCTCAATGAAAATCATCCTTACAACAAGTACATTTCGTCACATGCGCTAGATGTAGTGGTTTTTCGAAATCATCTACATGCAGAACCCACATTACAGCATCATTTTCGTAAGTAAAAAAGGTCTGATCTGCCAAAGAATTCCTGTCTTGTTGTTCCGATGAATGGAACCATCAGCTCGGGTTTCGCTCTAGGAGCGATGATAGCGGGTTCTCAGAAATTTTCTCGGGTTCTCTGCTTGTGTGAGGATTAAGACCGCTGAGTCCAGATATGGCCCATTGTGCTTGCTTTAAGTTAATTGAACGTGCTGGCAATGTCTGGGATCTTGGCTCGTAGCACAGGTTAGCAATCTGTTGAGCTGGTTTTTCGTGTCACACGGAATGCATATGACCGAAACTTTGGTGAGCAATAATGCAGCGATTAACTCGTTCCTCATATCCTCTGCCTCGCTTCCTCTGCTGCTTTCTTGTGCCGTTCTCCATCATGTTATTGGTATGAATTCAAAATGTTCAAATGTGTGTGATTTTATAAGGGACCAAACTGCTGAGGTCATCGGTCTCTAGACTTACACACAACTTAAACTAACTTTCACTACCTTATGCTAAGGACAGCATACACACCTGTACCCGAGGGAGGATTCGAATCTCCGCCGGGAGGGGCTGCGCAGTCCGTGACATGGCACCTCAAACCGCTCGGCCACTCCGCCCGTCTATGACTTCAAGCAGCATAATATTACGTGTTAGAATTCACAAACATCTCTTTCCTCCTCCGACAATTTTTTTATGTCGTTACAATTGAACATTCACAAGTTTATTTTCAGGTTTGTCGTTACTCATTACTATTCACATTATTTTATTCTTTAAACATTCTTCCTTATTTTAACATTATGTCAACTTTTGTAATAGATACTTAATTATTTAATTTCAAAGTCCCTTTTCATCTTCCAAATTCTTCTTTCCAAGTTTTACTTTACATAATCACAACTATCAGTATTTCGTTCCTATTACTTTAAATTGCTCAGATCCTTTCTTTCATTCATCAGTCAGCATACAATAGTTACATCAACGCTACATTTCTATTTTTATTTTGCTTGAATTTATGAGCTGTTATCTAATAGTTTCGTGCAGTTAATCATGTACACATGCACTACTGGTTATTCCAGCGGAGTCTACTGATACCTTACAGACAACTCTTTACTAGATGCGCACTTACGATTGCTTATTTCCTTAAATGTATATCTGCTGTGGGCTATTTGTTTACTAAACAAAATTACTGTCTTACTCTTCTTCCTTTATTTTCATTTTCGACTGTCGTCTGATTTGATTTTACGTTCTTCCGTCACCTTCCCTCTTATAATGTTTCTGACTTATTGTTGGTTCTCTGAACTGTGAGGTACGTTTCTCTTAAACATAATCACTTGCGTGATACTGTTCTTTTCTGATACCAGAAAATTGTGACACAAAGTTCTCTTACATTATAGATTATATTCTTCAATAGCTCACTCTTATCTTTATTTTTCTCTTATTTTTACTGTTATTTACATTGTTTGGCATTTTGCAATGTTTCATTGCCTGTCCATATTTGATTTATGATCCATTATTACTCTACCTTTCCTCCTTCTAAGGGCATGTTAAGTTCATCTCCTTTCGCCATAGTCTTCCTCCAAAAACTCAACAATCAGTCCTGTCAATACTTCATGGAGATATACGAGGGCGGTTCAGAAAGTAACCTCCGATTGGTCACAGTGCGGGTTGTGGGGGGAGTAGTGACGCCATCTGTGCGTTCACGCACTCAACAGGTCAGTCGGCATCAAGCCGTGGTCGAGTGAACGTCGTACCTGCGCTAGTTTAGTTTTTGTGGCAGTTTGAAATGTGTGCTGCAATAGAAAACCCCGCCAAATGTGAAGTGCGTGCTGTCATAAGGTTTTTTACAGCCAAAGGATATTCTGCAGCAGCTATTCATCGTGAGCTTTGTGCCGTGTACGGACCAAGAGTTATGAGTGAAGGAGTTGTCCGTGAATGGGTACGTTTATTTAAAAGTGGACGAGAAAACGTTCATGATGAAGAGAGGAGTGGTAGACCATCATTGGTGACTGACAAACTCTTTCAGACAGTTGATGCAAAAGTTCGTGAAAATCGACGTTTCTCAATGTCGGAGTTGTCTACTGGTTTTCCACAGATTTCTAAGACTCTCTTGTACGAGATAGTGACAGCAGGATTGGGTTACCGTAAGTTCTGTGCACGATGGGTGCCCAAAATTCTTACCGACCACCACAAAACTCAAAGAATGGCCTCTGCATTAGACTTTCTGTCACGTTATGAGGACGAAGGAGAACCATTATTAAACAGAATCGTGACCGGTGACGAAACCTGGATTAAGTACGTGAACCCTGAGACAAATGAACAATCAAAGATGTGGGCACATTCAAATTCGCCTACCAAACCAAGAAAAGCCTCGCAAGATTTTTCTGCCAGAAAACTGATGGCAACGGTGTTTTGGGATGCCAAAGGGGTGCTGTTGGTTGAATTCATGGAACGTGGTACGACCATTAATCAAGACGTGTACTGTGAAACAATAAAAAAGTTACGACGGGATATACAGAACAAACGCCGTGGTATACTGACTTCCGGTATCGTTTTTTTGCACGATAACGCCCGTCCTCACTCTGCTCGCAGAACAACGGCCCTTCTTGAGTCCTTCAAGTGGGACGTTATCAACCATCCACCTCACAGCCCAGACCGGGCGCCAAGTGATTACCACCTCTTCATGCATTTGAAGAAATGGCTCGGGTCACAGCGGTTTGATGACGACGAAGAGCTCAAAGATGCGGTCACAGGCTGGCTCCAGGCACAAGCGGGTGATTTTTATGCAGAAGGAATTTCAAAGCTTGTGAAGAGATACGATAAGTGCCTCAATCGCTATGGAGGCTATGTAGAAAAATAGTGCAAAGATGTAGTTGTAAGATGTATATATTAAAATATTTTTACTTAACTTGGTGTATTTTTTTAAATCAACCGGAGGTTACTTTCTGAACGGCCCGTACAAAAATTACCACAGCATACTTTCGTTAAACTGGCAAATACTCGTATTTGCTGGTGTACTGTCTTACGCTTCACGTCTGCTATCCTCACACTTCAGTACAGCGTTGCTTTATGTTTACTATTCTCAAAACTCTCATTAATTTAGTGGTACTTTGCATTTCACTCACTTAACAACTATCAAACTCTCTGGCTTCTTGCTCAGTGTCCCTTAACATCAGGGAAACACGCATAAAAATGATCTTCAACAAATATAGACAACTTCATCAGTGGGCAACTACAGCCGATAATCCGTTCAATGTTACTTTCCTCAGTATTTTTTGTACCAGCCACATGACTTCTCCTGGCCACACCTGGACTTGTTCTATGCGAAAAACTCTATTTAACACCTCATCACTCTCTTTCATTTGTGTGGGATTTCATCATGTTGTTTAATATTTCTTCTTATAACAGAAGTGAGACTAGATGGCATGTACCATATTGCTCTTCCGAAAGTTTTATTTCTTGAACATCTTGATGTGTGACATGCGATGTTTTCCGACTGATTCGTTGCTTTATACCGCTTCTAATTGTATGAAGTTGTGATGAATTATTTTCTGTACATAGCATGGTCCTCAGAATAGTAAAAAAAACTTGTTGCTTTGGTATCTCCACTTGTTGGATTGTCTTCACACTCGTGGTAATACTTTATCTCCTAGAGTAAGCTCTATCCCTCTTCTTGGTGCACTTTGATTTTATTTCCTCTTCAAGGCGTTTGTATTTATCGTCTTCAGTGCTTATTTTCACAATATCTTGGCAGAGTTCACGTCTAACAGGTGGGCTATCTACAGTCTCACTTACTCTATCTGCAGGTGGTTGGTTTCTCAGTTCTAATCTTGATGCCATTCCAGTAGTCACACAGGGGTTCGTTACTGGATGGTATCACAATATGTAAACTGTGTTTGTTTTCTTTCACCTCATAAAGTTCTTCCTACACTTTGCTCAAATTGTGGACCGTCGTCTGATAGGATCCTCTTTGGATGTGGTTTGAAATTTGGAAATTTGTGATAAGTTCCTATGAGTCCGAACTACTGAGGTCATCGGTCCCTAGGCTTTCACACTACTTAATCTAGTTTTAACTAACTTTCGCTGACGATGACATACACACCCCCCTCAGACCACGCGGCTACCCCGCACGGCAGATATGGTTGTTGAGAGCTTTGGTTGGAGACATACTAGGGGCGTTCTTCAGTGGCGTAAACTTTATGGATGTGGAAGTGAGTTCGACAGTCAGTACTACGTACTGATATTCTCTATCTGACAGGGGTATTCACCCAGTAATGTCTGTGATCACAATACTAGATGCAAATATGATGATGTTTCTTTTTGCAGGATCTGGCTAATGTAAAATTTAAACTCTTGAAGACAGAGAGCCCAGCATGCCTGGCGTTAATTTATCAACTTTGCTACTTTTAACAAGTCCAGTTCTTTGTGACTGCTGTATACTTTCGTTACTCGTCCTGAGAAGAAGTATCAAAATGTACTTTATCCACATACAACTAGTAATGCTTGTAATTTTGTAAGCGAATGACTTCTTTGCACTTTGCTCAAAATACGATTGCAAAAGACAGCGGTTTTCTTCATTATGTCTCCATTATTTTCAACTTCTTGGAAAAGGTGACTGCTGAGACCGATCAGCGATGCATCTGCACACATGCAGAGTACTTTTCTAAGGTGAAAGTGAAAGAAACGTGTTGATTTTAGTAGTGCTTTCTTCAAACCTTCAAACTCACGTTGTTCCGTCTCAGTCTACAGCCATGTTACAGTTTAGCTTTTCGAACGACACAAATTGGGAATGGCGACTGTTTATTTTACAAAGTGCTTATAAAAATTCGCAACTTCTAGAAATGCAAATAGCTGTCTCTTTGTTTTTGGTGATGAGTATCTCTCAATGGCTTCTGACTTTTATTTGTCTGGCAAGACGCCATCGGCAGATATATGTCCTAAGAATTGTACTTCTTTGATCCAAACTCTGATTTTGCTAAACCACCCTGTGCTATAAGAGCTTCAAGTATTTGATATAATATCACATATTTTATGGCCGTGTGTTCCCTGCAATAAGTATGTAATCAACATACAGCGTTATTTTATCCTTTAGTGCTTCAGGAATCATGGATACTAATTCTCTACAAAATCAGCCAATGAAATATTTAATCCACATAGTACTCTCTTGGACTGATAACATACTCTGTAACACAGGAATGTTGTATATTGGCGACATGCAGGATGTAGCTCTACTTGCATAAGCTTGTACGTAAATCTACTGCTATCAGAGCACATACTCCATGAAATTGCTGTAATGATTTTTCTAGTCTTTGTGTTTCCATCTCAGTTGTGGTACAGATTTGTCAGGAGTTCAGTACCAGCCTGATTGATCTATCTTTCTTGGTGATGCACCACGACGGGTTGTTGTATGAACCAAATTCTCCTTCTATCGCCCCTTCTCTCAACATTGTCTTAAGTTCGTTCTCTACCTTCTCCTTGAAGGTTAGTGGCAGTGAGGCTTTAAGAAAATGTTGCGATGTTCCTTCTCATTTAATTCGTACAGAGCGTCTTTGGAGCATGCAAAAATATTTATGTATGTTACTTCAATACTTTCTCCAGGTGTGCTCTCACATTTGCTGATTCAATGTGCTGTACTTTCTCCTCTATGTCTTATTCACTTGTCTCCACAACTCTTAATACCACTAATAAACTTTGTGTACAAGACTGTTGAATTTAGCTCCACATGTCCATTCACAACTCTTACTGTAACAGACATTTCTGCCATGCGCATGATCATCTGTTACATATTGAGAAAGTTGAGTCCAGATATTGGTTCTACCATAAATTATATTACAAACATAAAGTTGACGTTCACGCTATATATTTGGCATATTAACTATATTGTAAGTTCTTCCTTAACATGAGGATTATAGCCATTCATGGCCCCTTGTATCCTTACATTTTTGGTTTTGCATACTGCATATCACCATTCACTGTCGCAAATGTATATAGATGTATTTAAAACTGACGTTAGGCTGGCTGTGTGTAACACGCACTGAATTACTCTACCACTTAGATCTACATCAAGGACTGGATACAACGACCATTTTGTCTTCTTCTCCTAACAATATGCTCTTGAACTCTGGTAAGTCAATATATTAGGCTCTGGTTGTCCTTCACCCAGAATAGCCGCTGTAGAGTGGATGTGACTAATCAGTTCTGAGACTCTTCCCTTTTATCCTCGTTACTTTGATTATATCTTCTTTTATGCCCATAAACTTAGACATTTTCGTCTCCCTTTTCACACTGATCGTTTGTCTCCAGTTGCTCCTTCTATCATTTATTTCATACTGTGGTTTCCATCATATATGACATTTCACCTGTTCCATTCAGTTCCATTTCTCCACATGCCTCGCTCTAAAGTTGTGATTGTCCTGTAATTGGTTTTATGATGTTGAGTTGTCCATATAAAGCGTACTGGTTCCCCTATTACTGTACTGCGATTGTATGTTAATTCTTGTAAGAAGTATTAAAGCCCTCACGCATCTTGCACTTTCTTCCTGTTGCTACGATTTCCATCTATATCACAAGCGGTAATTTTGCCAGACAAATTCGAATCAATTCTAATTGTTCGTGGGTACCTCTAAGAACTAATTCCTGTCCACCATTTTTATGCAGTATTGTACTGGGTACTGCCATCTCGATTCTGCGTAACTTCCCATCATTAGCATTCCCAACCTTACCCGATTTCTCTTCAGTTTAGGCCACTATTCACTTACGAAGGCGGACGTACGTCTTACACTCTCCTGCAGTACTCTCAGTTTCGCGGCTGCCTCCTCCCTGAAGTGTATGCAGACAATATTTTTCCCTAAAATATATGGTTACGAACTTCGTAATGATTCTCGCAACTGTTCGATTCATGTACTTTGTTACAATCGGTTCGATGCATCTGGCAACACCGAATATTTCTTTACTGACACAATCTTCTTCCTAATCTCTTCTTCACTTACATCGTACGATAAATTTACCAGTAAAGGTGAATTGTCGGTACTCACATATTGCTGCATAACCATTCAATTAGTTCCCTTTGGTCGTCTTGGGTTTTTCTCTGTTTCTATTCTGGTCATCTCATTTTCCATTTCGTTCCTGTCCGAATTTCCCTTGCTCTCTTCCTCTTTCAGCTAAAGCATCTAACGTGTCTCTATTCCTTCAGTTGATGTAAGCCTGTGTCTCGTTGAATTGTACTAAGACTCTAATTTCTTCCTGCTCGCATAGGCTTACTGGTACGTTCTTATCGGATGTTCACTCACTACATACTGATAGTTGCCCAACGGCGGTACTTCGTCTTCCTATATGACTTTTCTTACAGTTACTTTCTGTGAGACCACTTTCATCTGGGCAGCTTTTATTTCTTCACTTACTTTTCCTTTCTATGAGTCTCGATATCCCAGGTGTTGGTGTGAATACCCTCCCTTAAACTGTGCATTGTTCCAATGAAACGAGTCGTATTCCGAATGTGAGGTCGGATCGGTCGCGAAATGGAAACCACAGTGAAAGTCCGATAAAGCTCTGCATAGGTGTCTCTAGTATGCCTGTTGATCGCCTCATGTCTGTCTTTCCAGTTCAGAGCGCACAGTGAGCACGAAGAGATGCCTAGAAAACAGTGTCTGCTGCCTTGTATGAGTGACTGTGAGAGGTTTCCCCTGATTCTATGCAGACCACACAACATATCTGTCATGAATTTCCTTCTTCATGACAGTTCTCGGCCGCACTCTGCAAGGTGAATGAGGACGCCACTGCAGCGTTTTCAGTGGGAAGTGTTTGATCACCCTACATACAGCCCGGACTTTGATCCCTCTGATTTTCATCTTTGCTGTCATGAACCGTTGGCTATGAAGTCACCGTTTTGGTACATACAACGAACTGCAGATCATCGTAAAGAGTCGTAAAAAGTGCAGGTGGCAGCCTTCTATTACGAGGGTATTAGAAAATTGGTAAAAAGCTACGACAGATGTCTTAGACTGAGCGGCGAGTATTTAAAGGCGTTGTTGGAAGGAATGGCTAATTATTGAAAACAAAACACTTTTGATTTTCACTGTGGTTTCCATTTTGCGACCGATCAGACCTTAATTTCGGAATACGCCTCGTATTTTGATTCAGCGTGTTTGTCTTCTCTCAGTACATCCACTGTTAATGACGAACCCTATGATTGAAATTGGTCATTTATTTAATAATAAATATGCAACCATTCGGTTTTTTAGTGATATGATACGATTTACTGTACCATAAACTTGTTGTCGTATCGAAATGTGGGTCCTGCTCTTGTTCCTCGATCTACTTCGTGAAATGTGTCTGTGCTTTGGCAACATTATCATCGAACTTTTTATCTAAACAGTGTAATTTTTTTCTCGCTTTCCTTCACGCAGTCGTAGATTTCATTTTTAATGTCCGAAATCGTTTTTCTATCTCGAACTGCTGCCTATTGACTTCGAGTACCATATCTATTTCTCCCCGGATTTTCTGAAATTGCTCCGTTAAGAAACTTTGCAAATCGAATGCTGCCAGTTGTTGAGGTTTGGACTCACGGCATACTTTACTCCGTGCTGCGTTTTCGTGTGTTATTACTTTGGATCAGTCTGCTACTTGTGCAAATGCTGCAACGTCTTCGCTCCTAAAATAGGCTTCCGAAATCTCTTCGTTATGCTGTTCCTAATATTGTTCGCTCTAAACATTCCTTTAATTTTGTGACGTCTCGCCACATGCTTTGCTGATACATTTGGACATTCTCTTGCTGCACCTCCATATGTGTTACATTATCTATGACTTACTAATTAACCAACAGCTCTCCTTCTATTTCGTTCACTGACGCTAATTTTCACCTCATGCTCTTGTTAATTTCGGTACGCCCAAACAGAAATCTGTAACACATAAATAGAAGTGGCAAACCAGCAATATAAACGTTCCATTTGCAAATGCAGAACTACAATTCATATTTCTCCTAACATACCCAAAATGGTACAAAGAAATCGGAAAACGAATACAGTCATCTCCAAAATTTCAACAGTGATCTTCAGCTGGACAACAGTTGGTGTGGACTAACATCCACCCCCAGCTGAAAAAAAAGCTTGTAATGGTTACGTGCCAGTAACATGTGATAGTTCAATTCAATGAATTTAATATGCTATTGTTATACCTTTGCATAAAAAGGGGGATAGATCTGATGTCAACAATTACCGTCCAATCTCCCTTCTAACAGCTTTATCCAAAATTTTTGAGAAAGTAATGTATTCAAGAGTAGCTTCACATATCTGTAAAAATGAAGTACTAACAAAATGTCAGTTTGGTTTCCAGAAAGGTTTTTCAACAGAAAATGCCATATATGCTTTCACCAGTCAAATTTTGAATGATCTGAATAACCGAACACCTCCCATTGGGATTTTTTGTGATCTCTCAAAGGCTTTTGATTGTGTAAATCATGAAATTCTGCTAGACAAGCTCAAGTATTGTGGCATGAGTGGGACAGTGCACAAATGGTTTAATTCGTACCTAACTGGAAGAGTACAGAAAGTTGAAATAAGTAGTTCTCGTAACATGCAAAGATCAGCACATTCCTCAAACTGGGGAACTATCAAGAATGGGGTTCCACAAGGGTCAGTCTTGGGTCCTTTGTTGTTCTTATTATATATTAATGACTTGCCATTCTATATTCATGAAGAGGCAAAGTTAGTTCTCTTTGCTGATGATACAAGTATAGTAATCACACCTGAGAAACAAGAATTAACTGATGAAATTGTCAATACTGTCTTTCAGAAAATTACTAAGTGGTTCCTTGTAAACGGACTCTCACTGAATTTTGATAAGACACAGTACATACAGTTCCGTACAGTGAATGGTATGACGCCATTAATAAATATAGACCTTAATCAGAAGCATATAGCTAAGGTAGAATATTCCAAATTTTTAGGTATGTCCATTGATGAGAGATTAAATTGGAAGAAACACATTGATGATCTGCTGAAACGTTTGAGTTCAGCTACTTATGCAATAAGGGTCATTGCAAATTTTGGTGATAAACATCTTAGTAAATTAGCTTACTACGCCTATTTTCACTCATTGCTTTCATATGGCATCATATTTTGGGGTAATTCATCACTGAGGAATAAAGTATTTATTGCACAGAAGCGTGTAATCAGAATAATAGCTGGAGTCCACCCAAGATCATCCTGCAGACATTTATTTAAGGATCTAGGGATATTCACAGTAGCTTCTCAGTATATATACTCTCTTATGAAATTTGTTATTAGCAACCAAACCCAATTCAAAAGTAATAGCAGTGTGCATAACTACAATACTAGGAGAAAGGACGATCTTCACTATTCAAGATTAAATCTAACTTTGGCGCAGAAAGGGGTGAATTATACTGGCACTAAAGTCTTTGGTCACTTACCTAATAGTATCAAAAGTCTGACAGATAACCAACAAGTATTTAAGAAGAAATTAAAAGAATTTCTGAATGACAACTCCTTCTACTCCATAGAGGAATTTTTAGATATAAATTAAGAAAAAAAATATTAAAAAAAAATAAAAAAAAATAAAAAAACACAAAAAAATAAAGTTGTTATATTAACTTAAGTATGTTGTTAAATTAACCTAATTATGTCATGTATTGGAAAATTTGACTCGTTCCACATCATTACGAAATATCGTATTCATGATCCATGGAACTAGTAGTAATCTAATCTAATCTAATCTAATGATTCTTGTAGTCACATAAGCAACTCCTTCAATAACAAATTTTAAGTGAAAAAATTCGTGCAGATCTGACTGCTGCGTCATAAGTTCGTAAGCAAATGAAATTCTGAGCGGAGGCCGCCTTTTGTAATGGTACAGGGTTTGGTTTCCACCTATTGAGTGGACTGGGTTCTTTTATTGGAAAGTTTAATTTAATAAATGAATTTGGTCTTGGAATATCTGGGACATGTAAATTATCACTAATCAAATTAATGATCATGTAACGCATTTGACTGTAAAATCAAATAATGTTATCTATAAACCCACTTTATTAACATCTTTAACTCCTTGACTGCAAGTAGTGATATATCACAGGAAAACACAATTAATGACTGCTGAAATAACTTGGCAAACTTGTATAAAGGATCTCGAACGATGATTCAGAATTAATGTATATGTGAACGAAATATTAATGATAGCAAAGATTGTAACATGATTAGCGTTGGATAGGATATAGAGACAGAAAATACTGCAGAAGCATTTGAATGTGCATCTATTGTTGAAGTTGAAAGCATGCGGAACTTGTAACTGAAAAGAAGTCTTCGGAATTAAAATATGAATTAACTGAATGTTGTTCCGCTAACTTTGCCTTTCCGTACAGTCTGCTTCACTGTTGAGGCTGTGTCTCAACATATTTAGGGTCTGCAGATGGCGGCTGTGGTGGCTACAAAGTCTGTCATTGTCTCGGTACCAACAGCTCGTGTGTGCCAAAGTCTATGTTCACCCTCAGCCATATGAGACCCTCTGGTTCCGGATGTGTCACGCCGACGCAATTCTAGGAGAGAAGTAGCTACCTGCAGAGCGATTCCGAAAAGAAAAACTTTGGAATCTATAGTTTTTGGGCACTGCTTAATTTTGATTGCTGAAGTACCGATTCTTGTGAGAGCTAACCAGTAAGATGTTGTCTCACAAGATACTAGTCTTCTTTCCTTACTCGGATTTCAGATGGTTAACGAGTTAAAAAAATTTTAGCTCTCGGCCTCCAAGAGTGTGTATGCTTTACTCCTTCTCTCTCCCATCCTTCGTGTGCTAACAAAAAGTTAGATCTCTAGAAGCACATTGGTATTTTCTGCTCCCATTCCTAGGTTGTTTATATGGATCAGCAGCACCTGTCTTTACGCTTCTTTAAACATTCGTTCAGTCTGGCGTCGCCCCATCATGCGTCGGTGCCTCACGCACTGCAATGAAATCCGAACATTCGGTGTCCGTTCCACTTTCTAGGATACTACCTCAACGACCCGTGTTTTTCTGTGAAATTGACTTCCTACTGAGTCCACCTACAATAACAGTTCTCTGTGGTCTCTGGTCGTTGGTCGCACGCATTGTGTGTACATGGCTTGCTAAAAACAAAACTGATGCGACTGTTGGCAGACTCATGGCATCAACTGTGTCACTCTCTCTCTCTCTCTCTCTCTCTCTCTCTCTTTCTCTCTCTCTAACACGGGGAGGCAGTTCTAGAAATGGCACGGAGATACCCCGGGGGTTTTTACGGTCTGCACAACATTCCTTGCTGTTATCGACATTCAACTTGTTTTCCTAGTGGCCTTTTATTTAGCTATGCATGCAATTTGATGTATGAAATCAAAATACAAGTAGTTATGTCTAGGTAATCAGTAGTACTAATCCGTATTTTGCCGGCCGGAGTGGTCGAGCGGTTCTAGGCGCTTCAGTTTGGATCCGAACGACTGTTACGGTCACAGGCTCGAATTCTGCTCGGGCATGGATATGTGTGATGTCCTTAGGTTAGTTAGGTTTAAGTAGTTCTAAGTTCTAGGAGACTGATGACCTCCGAAGTTAAGTCCCATAGTGCTCAGAGCCATTTGAACCATTTTTGAATCCGCATTTCATTTCCACGTGGGGACTAATTTATTCAAATTTAACTTCACTGCATCTTATGGGTTTTACGCATGTTACAATAGAATTTGATTAAAATGGTAATTTGACACAAGCAGGAGGAAAGGAAACAGACACAAGCAGGAGGAAAGGAAACAAATGAGGATTCCTTGAACATCTGGAGCAGGTGAACTTTGCAGATGACGAGGGCTGATAAATATGTAAGGCAAAGAAAAGTCTGCCAAAAAAGGCAGGATTGCTGGTCTCAAGGTAAATATAGGTAAAACAGAAGAAACTCGGGTATAGTATTATATCCATCCTAGGCATCTGTTGTTGCATAAATCGAAATAATCAGCAATCAGCTGTATAAGAGAAATTTAATTTCTTAACCGGTTTCGGGTGCTTAGCGCTCTTCTTCGGAAGGTTCTATCTATCACATTATTTGCGAGTGTCAACAATAAGATGCAGACAGAAAAATACCATGGTCATGTGGTTCATAGTGCCCGTGGAAAAGCTTGTTTTTGTACAAGTACTGTGAACCACATGACCGTGGAATTCGGCTGTATGCATCTTACTGTTAACACTCGCAAATAATGTGACAGGTGTAACCTTCTGAAGAAGAGCGCTAATTCCCCGAAACTGGTTAAGGAATTAAATTACCTTTACGCAAATGGTTGCTGATTACTTTTACATATACAGAAATGAGAGAAAATTCTGATTCAAATGGCTGTAACCACTATGGGACTTAATATCTGCGGTCATCAGTCCCCTAGACCTAGAACTACTTAAATCTAACTAACCTAAGGACATCACACACATCCATCCCCGAGGCAGGATTCGTACCTGCGACCGTTGCAGCAGCCCAGTCCCGGACGAAAATTCGGGGAATTTAGGGATCAGGGTTGGATGAGTCTTTCAATCTATACTTGTATCTAGTGCAGCTGGAGAAAGTGCGAAGAATAGAGTCACGAAGACGGCAATTTATTTCATGCAGTTGTATCCAATACGGTAAATAGAACCATCACATGCAAAATAAAAATCCATATATTAATACAAATATCAAGGACGTCCTATACGCAGTGACAGTTGGAAAGTAGACAAGAATATAACACGACAATTACAGAGCGTCGGTGAACCATGAACATCTGGCCCATAGATAAAATAAGTAGTGAGGAGTTCTGGTGGAAAAGAAACCGTACACATAGAGAAGACTCGATACGTAAGAGATGGATGGCGAGGTTTCGTGGACGTGCTTTGCACCTAAAGGACCCAAGGGAATTAAGTCAACTAATTATCCTCCAAACTTCGTTAACTACAGGAAGCAGGAAAACAACTACTAAAACCTAAAGAAGGAAAAAAAGATAATGGTTTCTAATAACCTTTCTAACTTAACGCCTCTGCTTGTTACGGCGCTAAA
The DNA here is from genome assembly GCF_021461395.2 of Schistocerca americana. Classification (NCBI taxonomy): domain Eukaryota; kingdom Metazoa; phylum Arthropoda; class Insecta; order Orthoptera; family Acrididae; genus Schistocerca; species Schistocerca americana. Next base: position 207,263,357 of record NC_060123.1, on the reverse strand, counting down.
GGCTCGGGTCAGTAGCCTCCAGTGAGTGGTGCCATAGAAAGCATAGACATTCAAGGCTGACGGTTGTCAGAAAGGGAAGAAAACCTACATCGATAATGTGTTCCACTTCCTTCAATTTCTAGCCCTGTTTGACTATTACCATAAATATTTCCGAGTGAAATAAATGATGAATGTGTGACCATACTACAGGCTTCAGTACATTCGTCTGTATCTACTGCTACTAATAGCAGTGCTGCAAGCCAAGATTAGTTATATAAAATAAGTAATTCATATTGTTGTAAGGGAAAGTACTGTATAATAAAAATTTAATCCATAAGTGAATGAAAAGCGCTAGTTGGCTTTTGTTCTACAGTATTACTCTTGTTGCACTGACCGGTTTTCAGCTTCCATCTCCAGAAATTTACTGACAATTGTTGCCAAAGAAGTTTCAATGAGATGTCGTTTACAAACATTGTAACTTCTTTGGCGATAATTGTCAGCAAATGTCTGAAGATGGACTTGTAAACCCAAAACCGGTTAACACAATTGAAGTAAAATTGTTGAAGAAAAGCAAACTAGTGCTTTTCATTTATTGTAATTATACCAAGAAGCGACGGAAGATTCAGTTAACATAATCAATAAATGCTCGAAATATTTTTCTTTTCGTTAACTGTTCCTTTAAAGAGACTCTATATTATTAAATTAGAAGAAAAGAACAGAAACATATTAAGCGCCAAAAATATCTTGCAATTTGACACGGAGGGTCCTGGGAATGTATGCAGTCGACCTGTGCATACTAATAGTGCACTACACTACTAATCAGTCCATATGTACATATGGCATCAGTAGAAATGCAAAATAATACTCATTTTTATGGTATTATTGCGCCATTTTCTGCGAATGGCCTCGCTCACAGTTTCAAAGCGAACAACATATTCAGATCTACATATACTGAAGTACTACTATGATAAGTGTAACACATTATGAATTTTATGTTTTGATGAGAATTTAAAATCACAAAACATTTCGAAACTTCTAAAACAACTTTGTTCACCTACATTTGCACTTCGAATCGCTGGAAATCTTGGGGAGGGGCAGTTCAGTAAGTTAACATATATTACATATTTTCGTTCAATAAAATCATATGGAATACTGTTGTGGAGTAAGTCATCATCAAGGAAGAAAGTCTTCATTCCTCAGTAACATACTGTAAGAATGACATGTGATGCTCATCCAGTATCAACTTGCAGACATCTGTCTAAAGTATTTTGACAACTGCCTCGCATTATATTTGTTTCCTCATGCACTGCAGTTCAAATGAAAAAACGATTTACGTAACTGTAATCTCACAAGCAAAAAATTAAATTAATTACTCTACATTTAGAACAAAAGGGGTGCCAAATGCTAGCACCTATATGTTTTCGTTATTTACCCAATGATATGAAGTGTATGGCAGACAGCAGGGCTAAATTTCAAAAAGTGACTCCTTGACATTTCCTTCTATTATGTAGAAGATGCAAATGATACATAGAACATGAAACTAAGACTGATCTTGCAATCTTGCAACACAGGTAGCACGTGGAAACGACAACCATGAACCTGATTTTTGTGATTATATGAAAGCAGTAGTGACACACAGAGCCTGCAATTATTTAAATACCTTTATTGTCCAATCTCAAATCTTATTGTAAGAGATTACAAACAGGGCATAGAATACCGTCGTCGTACTTGTTTTGCTGTATGGGTGCCACTAATGATAACCAAAGGAGTCCTGCTATGAAAAGAAATAGCACATCAGACCATCAGTCATGCTTGTCGGAGCAAATGGCGGGTGGCAGTCAGCTTGGTATCCCACCGTCTTCTGGGACTTCTCCAGATAAGTCTTCACTGGTCATAGGGCTGTGTTCGAAAGGGGGCTCATCACCGAGGACAATTCCACTGCAGTCAATTATATTGCAAACTACAGGCACCAATGGAGGTGCCCCAGAGAGCTGTGGGTACCAACTTGACTTTTGCCCGCAATATGACCAGACAACCAGGAGTGCCATTTCTTTTCATAGCAGGACTCCTTTTGTTGCCTTCTGCGGCGCCCTTACAGCACACCGGTAAATCGTCGATACTTTACGCCCCGTTTTATTGCAGTTCATGGGAAGCGATCCTGGGCTTACATATCAGAGCTTGTATTGTTTGTCTTCGAGCTTGCCAAATCCTATCTTGGCCAGCAACGTTGCGAGTTCTTTTCCCAGTTGCCAACGTTTGGAGCATTATGGACAGGACCCACCTACGAGAATGGGATTTTGAGTATCAGACCCGCCAATTGGGCAGAATTTGTTACAGTGTCCCTCTGGATGACGTCCAACACCTGTCAATCAGTGCCAACCTCAATAACTGCTCCCACAAGGGCCAGTGATGGACCAACGCCTTATTGATCTGCTCAGTTCGTGAGCCTCTTTCTCCAGAGTAAATCATCCAACTTTTACGAAATTATGCCCATTTATTTGTCTGCAGAAGTACATCTCATCTACTGATTACTGTCCCATTCGGCTAATTTCTCCTGTGGTGTGTGTCATAGTTTGTATTAATATTCAGCCACAGAAGTCTTATACTGTGATTAATTTTTTTATATAGCAGAAGCAGAAAGTGGGCCTGCTGAGCACACTACGCGATTATTTAACATTCAAATGCAACCCACCCACAAAAATAGGATATAAAAAATTAAGACAAGATAAGCTAAGACTTAAAAAATTAAATCAATAAAAAATTATTGAAACAATGAACTCTAGATAGTGAAATTTTTTACCATTATTTTTAGTTATCTTCTTACCTTTATACCTTAGTTTAATACCAACATCTTTAAAATGTTGGTAGTCTCAGTAAGTTATTATTTTATTAAACCTTTCAGGCAAAATAATTTTAAGTTTATCATCAAGCTCCATACAAATTTTCCCCCCACATTTAGTTTTTAAATGCTCACAACCTATAATGTAATACCATTTATTTACCTCTGGCTCACTATTCTTTTTAAACAAATTTGAATTGCTTGTGTTACTTCGATTCTTCAGTAGAGTATCCATTAACAAAGAATAAAATTTTAATAGTCTTTTAAACTTTTTAATCTTATAAACATGACTAATGTGTGGGATGACTTTAAAATGACATTTTTGTCGATACAATTAATAAACCGTGAGGCAGACTAGTTGAATGTAATATTTGCAATGAATATCTTAAGCCACTTTTAAATATAGAATTTTTGAGAAGTCGTCCAATTACCAATAAAACTTCTTTCATCATCACTGTGATTACATTTCTCTCTTTTTTTTTTCTTGAGCACATTTTACACAAAAATGAATCAACAAATTTTCATTTTTATCGATTTGTATACGTACAGGCAAAACAGTGGTATAAAATCCTCTAGGCGCCAATACTTTACATTTTCTTAAACCTTACTAATTTTCAGAATAATATTTTGGTCTATATATTTTTCTCAGATGTTGTTCAGGATAAAAGTCATCAGTCAGTAGGATAAAGACTACATATGTTAATACATTTTATTTTTGTGCTAACACCATCAGCCTTAGCTCTTTATTAATCATCCAAAAATAAACGAAAAATATACTTATTCAAAAAATCAGTTAAAAGCTCACTGGACACCTTCCTTAGAGACGATCTCCAATCCTTCCAGATTAATAACATAAGTGTAGACCAGATAGGGCTTGAATTCAAAGGAACAGTATCGCTAGATATTGAGAGATTTATACCAAATAAATTAACAAACGACGGTTTTGATCGTCTTTGGTGCACAAAATGGGTCAGAACACTGTTACAGAAACAACGACACAAACATGACAAATTTAAACAGACGAAAAATCTCCAAGATTGGTGATCTTTTACAGAACCTCGAAATTTAGTGCGGACTTCAATACGAGATGCTTATAACATTTTCCACAACTTTGTCTGGAAACCTGGCGAAAATCCAAAGAGTTTCTGATAGTATGCGAAGTATATCAGTGACAAGAAACAATTAGTGCCTTCTCAGCCTGATACCAATGGAGATACTATCAAATACAGTGTTGCTAAAGCAGAGTTACTAAACACAGCTTTCCGAAATTCCTTCACAAATGAAGAGGAAGTAGATATTCCAGAATTCCAACCAAGAACAGCTGCCAACATGAGTAAAGTAGAAGTAAATATCCTCAGATTAGGGAAGCAACTTAAATCACTTAATAAAAAGCACATCTTATGGTCCAGACTGTATACCAGTTAGGTTCCTTTCAGAGTACGCTGATGCCTTAGCTATATACTTAACAATCATATACAACCGTTCACTCGACGAAAGATCCTTACTCATACATTGGAAAGTGACACAGGTCACACCGATATTCAAGTAAGGCAGTAGGAGTAGTCTACTTAATTACAGGCTTATATCATTAACGCCGATATGGAGCAGGATTCTTTAACATATATTGCGTTCGAATGTTATGAATTACCTTGAAGAAATCTGTCTATTGACACACAGTCAACATGGGTTTAGAAAACATCGTTCTTGTGAAGCACAACTAGCTCTTTATTCGCATAAAGTGTTGAGTGCTCTTGATAAAGGATTTCAGATCGATTCCGTATTTCTGGATTTCCAGAAGGTTTTTAACACTGTACCACACAAGTGGCTTGTAGGGAAATTGCGTGTTTATGGAATATCGTCTCAGTTATATGACTGGATTTGCGACTTCCTGTCGGAGAGGTCACAGTTCGTAGTAAATCATGGAAAGCCATCGAGTAAAACAGAAGTGATTTCTGACGTTCCCAAAGGCAGTGTTATAGGCCCTTTGCTGTTTCTTACCTATTTAAACTATTTGGGAGACAATCAGAGCAGCCGTCTTCGGTTGTTTGTAGATGATGCTGTCGTTTATCTAGTAATAATCTCGTTAGAAGATCAAAACAAATTGCAAAACGATTTAGAGAAGATATCTGAAAGATGCGAAAATTTGCATTTGACCCTAAATAATGAAAAGTGTGAGGTCATCCACATGGGTGCTAAAAGAAATTCGTTCAATTCCGGATACACGATAAATCAGTCAAATCTAAAGGCTGTAAAATTCAACTAAATACCTATGAATCACAATTATTAAAAACTTAAATTGGAAGGAACATATAGGAAACGTTGTTGGGAACTATAACCAAAGACTGCCTTTTATTGGCAGGACACTTAAAAAAAAGTAGCAGATGTAGTATGGAGACTGCCTACACTACACTTGTCTGCCCTCTTTTAGAATACTGCTGTGCAGTGTGGGATCCTTACCAGATGGGACTGGCGGCTCTGAGCACTATAGGACTTAACGTCTGAGGTCATCAGTACCCTACAACTTAGAACTTCTTAAACCTAATTAACCTAAGTACATCACACACATTCATGCCAGAGGCAGGATTCGAGCCTGCGACTGTAGTGGTCTCATGGTTCCACACTGAAGTCTCTAGAGCTGCTTGGTCACACTGACCACCGGTACTCAGCCAAATTTTACGAATCGATTAATGCATTTGCAAAAGATTTTCATTGTACTGAAATTAATGTTCAATTGGCGGCACCATTATTATCTGAACATGCAAAAAAAGTAACCCTCCTTCGATTTTAAGTACAAAAACAGTCACTCTTACATGCAGGGTGACAATTATTGAACTATATAAAATAAAATCATCATAACTTCTAACGGTCTAGGTTAGAAGGTTCAAGCTGCACAGTTGGCCGCAGTACATGAATGGAATTAGTATGGTTTCAACGACGAAGCCAGACTGATGGATACTTCGAAGAAGTTCAAAGAAGGGCAGCTCATTTTGTGTTATCGCGAAATATGGGAGAGAGTGTGATTGAAATGATACAGTATTTGGGCTGGACATCATTAAAAGCAAGGCGGTTTTAGTTGCGACGAAATCTTATGAAGATTTCTCACCAACTTCTTCCTCAGAACAACAAAATATATTTTTGACACCGACCTACGTAGGGAGAAACGATGACCACGATAAAATAAGAGAAATCAGAGCTAGTACGGAAAAATATAGGTGTTAATTCTTTCTGTATGCTATACAAGATTGGAATAATAGAGAATATTGTGAAGGTGGCTCGGTGAACCGTGTGCCAGGCACTTAAATATGATTTGCAGAGTATCCACATAGATGTAGATATACATGTAAATTTATATTATTTGTTTGAGCACCATAAGAGGCCTCTCTTGGATTCGATGGATTGGGAATTTCAGGTAACTTTAAATTTTTAAAGTTTTTTGTACTGTGGTGGGTTAAGCCAATCACATTTCCACAAAATCATATGAAGCCTTTCGTATTTCTGCACTTTTGTTAAGGTCTTGTGATAAAGGTCATCCATTGTTTCTTTATTTTTAGTGTTAATCGTCTCACTTTTGAACATTTTTTACAACCATGCCACTAACAGCCATGATATTGATAAACAGTGTTAGTGTCTTTATCAAGTCGATCTACTTTTGAATCAGCTATTTTCAGTTCTCCACCATTAAGACCATGCAAAAAATCATTATTGTTTAAAGTGTTGAACCAAGATATCGATTCTTTAGGATAATTTTCTTTCTGTTCATTATCCAATACAGCAATTATATTTTCAGGTAAATATTTAGATCTGTAAATATGCCAATCCTAGCAATGGTTAAATAGCAGATCAATGTTTGCTCTTTCTAGAAATTGTTTTCTCAGTTCTAACCAACCTCTTCTGAAAATATCTACATCAGAATTACAATGTTCAATAATTTCTTTCATCATATTAGACAAATCTAGAAGTGTGCCATTTGAGAAATACATCTCTATCTTTTGGCTTCAAAGTGTCAACACAATAATACTGAGTACCTGGAATAGGTCCTATGTAATTTCCATTTTCTTGTGAATTGAACAAATGTGGAAAGTATGGTTTCTTCAATTCTTTCAAATCAAATATTTTTGGAAAACTACTAATTGATCCTTGGACAAAAGTGATTGCTACATATAATTTTCAGGTCTAACTGTTTGATCTCCAATAACATCAGTTTTGATCCTGTGTAGATGTTATATGGCTTTATTGTATATTCAATGCAGTGCTTCAAAACGACCTGGGAATCGTAATCTTCTGCATAGTGAGCTATGAATGTGTGGTAATTGTTTTTTTTCAGGTATCTGTCATCTACAGAGTTCTTCATTTGTCTTAAATTTATAAACAGTATCTCCTTTGAAAATGTGAACAATTATGAGATTTGGAATATGTATACCAGTTTCATATTGAGCTTCATAATCAAACCACATGTATCTTTCTGTGTTTTTACATCACTCTCTTCGGGATTCCATCTTAACAGCATTTAAACTGTTTACCAGTAACTATTTTACAGCATATGAAGCACTGGTAAACATAGAAATCTTTGAATTCTCAATTAACAATGCAACCTTCTTTATTAAAATTTGAGCAACCTTGCGTTATAAAATTCTCACCAAATGTTCTTTGACAAATACGCACATTATGCAAATAGTATTGCATCTAACAATAATGACTCCCAATTTTCACTGCTTGTTTACAATTCCGGCAAGTGTGGAAGCCACATTTATGTCCTTTAGATCTCAAGCAAATCTTATTACACCTTTTACATTTATAAGCTGTATAAAAACTTCTTAGTGATTTTTTAAGCATTCTTCATTATAACAGTATCTGTTGCACTTTTCACAGTAAATCTTATTTTACATCTTTCTTCTGAACCCTTGCATAGTATACAGATTTTTTTTCTATTTTGCAGTTATGTTTATCTTTGCTGTTATATGGCTTATTACATTTATAACAGAAATATGATGATCCTAAAAAAGCTGTCATACTGCCAATTAGATCAGAATAGTTGTGATCTTTCTACAGATATATCTTTATTTGTTTTCCAGGACCACTATAAATAACTGAATCGAAATTCTCAGCATATACAGCATTTATTTGGATATCCAACAATTCTTCAACATTTTTAATGTCATCTAGAGTAAAGCCTTTTTCATTGTATTCACCCAGCTGATTAGATAATATGTCAGTTAACTTTTTCCATAATTTGTATTTGTCTCCTTCTCTAATTTTCTTAATATCATTCGCAGTTAGTTCTCTGCCGAAAATATTATTTTTATGGTATGTTAATACTACTACCTAGGACAGCACAGATTATCATAATTTTTAATTCTTGTGATGCATCTTTTAGTCTTTTTATCATCAGCTAAATTTATTATTTTTCACCACTGCAACTACCACTAGGAATTGCAAACATCTGAATATTAATTGAGGTATCTGCTATATCAATAGTCTCACCAGATGTTAATACATCCCTGATTTTATTGCACAAAAGTTGTACAGCTTCTTGAGTTTTATAAGATGCTGTATATCCTGTGGAAAGTGGATAAAAAATTTTTGATTGTTATTTATTATATTCAACTAATCTCCTTTCCTAAAATTAGCTATAATTGCCTGTCGCTCTCATTTTTGATTCTTCTATTTTGATAATTTTAATGTAGCTTAAATTTTGTAGCTACATCAACCATAGAACTGAATGCTTTCGTTGTGTAATCTGTTTTCTCACTTATGGTATCGAGTTTGGCAATATTAGTATCGTTGCACACAATTTAATAGGTAACAGATCATGCTTTAAATTTTTCATTAAATCTCGATCTAATTTCTTTAACATCAAATGAATGCTTTTAAGATCACTCAGTCTCTTTTTCTAGCTCAAATATATTGCTACTGAATGGATAAATTTGATCAAGTCTCACAATTTTTTTCCTCTCTTGGTGGTCGAGATTTTTCAACTACATCATTATCAAAGGTGTAAAAATAATTTATATTAAGTACTCGTTTTGTCCTTGATCTAGCATTTTTGTAATAATTCTGGATGAAACTGAAACTCCTGTAACACAATAGCATTAACTAACTCTGATTTCCTTAATTTACTGTATACTATAATACCAAGATTTTTAGCTCTAGCTTTGAGTTCACGTAATTTTGAATTATCAAGAGTTCTTGTGGGAGGAGGTATATTATTTGAAACAATTAAATTAGTAAATCATCTTTTCTAAATCTGCCATAAACTCGTAAATTATTCCTTCTGCAATAATCACCGATTTGAGTGACTCTAAACTCTCTCAGTGAGGCTTCCGTTTATTAAGGACAGAAAACAGCTTTGCAAAAATTTAATGATTTTATTTTCAGTTATTTTCATGTGTCTATTTGTTTATTGAGACCACTTTTAACTATTTCATTTCCACACTCCCACAGTATTTTCTTTCTTGGCAAATCTATAGTTGACAAATATTGCCTCTACTTGAGAGCTTGTCCCTAGATATATGACTCAAGTAAAAACAACACAAACCTATAATTTATTGATAACCAATATGTGTTTTACAATTTGCTTCACTTTCGTGTTCTCACTTTAACTCCTGTTGATTCTAAAAACAAAGAAAATCTTTCATATCGTTAAATTTTTCGGGAGGACTCTTATAATTTGATATAAGGTGTTTCAAACATTTTACCATTATACATACTTCTTCTAAGCATTTTAAAACATTCCTCACACATATGTGAAAGTTTGTCCTTTGTGTACTTATGTGAATGAAAGTTAATGATTGACTTCTCCACTTCGCATTTTTTTCTCTTCTTCAACAATTACAGTTACTGAGACTATTATTTCATTAGATTTATTGAAATTATTCATTAATAAATGAATCCCCTTTCTTGTTGCTGTGTTGTACATAGTTGTATACATAAAATATTTACACTCTTAATTTTTTCTCTATCACTAGTATTTTTAATATGTAATTTTTATCTCATTTATGAGTCTGCAGTACTATACACATTTCATGAAAAAGAAATTGTGATCTATAATGACATCTTATTTAGGAAATTACAGATGGAATTCATAGATGCCTGAAAAAATTTAGAGAGTGCTATGGAATTTCAATATTTTTTAATTCTATAAAATGGAGTTAATTCCATCAATATCAAATACATCCACTTCCGGTTTTGAATCATCTATCATGAAAATATTTGCATTTATTAACCACAATATCTTCCAGCTACATTTGGGAAGTTCATTTAGAGACATTTGGGTTTCTTTGCTTGAAGAGAAACGAGTTAATTACTTATGATATTTTAGCTTTTTTGTATGGAATTACAAAAGAAATTATATTCAATTTCTTAAAATTAATGAGATTCCATTCACAGAAATTCAATGACATTCCATCAGTTTGAGAATGAATACATTCAAAATGAGATAAAAACTTTAACATCAAACTATCCTTTTGTAAAGAAATGGATTGTGTTAACATTTGAAAATTTTAAACAGTCTTTAGTCATGTTCACAGAAGGCAATGCAGCACAGTGACTAAGTACTACTTAACTATAGAAAAAAATATTTGTTGGCTATCTAAGATACACAGCATCTGTTAAAGAAAAACTCGCATTTGACTTTGGAAGCCAATTAAAAACAAAAGAGAAAGAGTTGGAAGAAAAGGGAAAAGAATGCCTTGACTTAAAAGATGTAATATCTGATGTAGTAGGGATGAAGGAAGATAAAATTATTTACATTGCCAAATCTATCCAGTACGCCAAGAAAAATTATTTTAAAGATGGTGGCTTATTACCTGAAAATCATCTTTCAGTAAGATCATCCAGTTATAGCTGTGGAAGACCTAAAGACAATAAAATATTTTATGTTAGAAAATTCAAATTTACGTTTTTCAGGTTAGTAAGGAATTTGCTTAATATTTATTTTGATGTACACAGGATAGACAAAGGAAAATAATTATACATTATGCACATTATCAGTCTGTCTTCTTTTGTTGATAAATTATGTGCAGTCCAACAATATTGTTGATGGAATAAATGAGAAGAGAAATTATTTATGAAGAAATTTTGTAAGTGTTTGCTATAGAATGTTAATTTATCAGTGTATTTTCATTCTATATAAATAGAGTCAATCATAGACCTAGCCAATAAGAAACTTGGGTGCAATGATAAGCAAGTATTTGTGATTATTGATGAGAATAATAAACCATGGTTTAAAGCAAAAGATGTTGCTGAAGTATTAGAATATAATGAAACAAACAAATAAATTTAAAAAAGTAGATGTATATAATTTTTGAAGTTTGAAGATTAGAACCATATCTACCAGTTGGGGATAAGAGTAATGAGAAATCTTAAATTTTTGTCAGTGAAGAAGGTCTTTATTCTATAATTTTAAAATCAAAAAGAGAAGGAGCTAAACAATTTAATAGATTGGTTACTCAAGACGTTTTGCCTTCGATTAGAAAGTATGGTGAATAAAATTGCAAAATACATTTAATTATATAGAAAATAAAATTGAAAGTATGAAAAACAGTAATACAGTTATATGCAATTCAAGAGAAGAATGAAATTATTTATGATCATGCCACTCACACTATTAATGAAGATAAATATAGTGAATTTATTTTAATCAAGAGAATCTTATGTGGGAGTATCCATGTTAGGTTATAAAATTCAAAATTGTCCTGTAAATTCTAGAGTGAATGACTTCCAAGAAGATTATCCAAAAATGAAAATAACTTTGAGAATCACATGTCCAAACTCATAAAACCTGTATAATTTAATGAAAGAACGATTATCAATAATATCTCAAGGAAATCATTTTGATACAAGTTTAAATGAAGATATTCTTATAAGAATGATAATGAACATTAAAATAGATCATGAAATAATTATGAAATTTCAACTGTGTGGGCAACACCAATGAGAATTTTAACTTTTTTGTATGGAATTATAGAGTGGGAAAATTACCCATCTAGACAAATCGGAGTTAAACATCACTTACAATTTATAAACTAACATTATCATGAGTTACCCAACTATCAAGTGAATTATTAAAACCTAGCCATCTGACATATACCTTCTTTCTCAAAAATCTTGGAATAAGATATATATCTGGATATATTGTTTTCCATAACTCTTGCTCATAAAAATTTCCTTCGATACCTTCAATTTTTCCATGATTGGATTTGAATGAATAACTGATTCAAATTAAAAAAAATTCTGTTGACCAGTTGACTGTGTATGCATTTTCAAAAAGTCCTCTGAGTTTACTGATCCTTACTTTATTACCTTTTTTAAATTTCATATATGCTACACCTAGCTCCCAGACCAGTGTCAAATGTTTCTTATTAACTTCAATTCGTTTAATTTTTATAGTTAAATGTCTTGTGTTGTTATATTCATCAACTAAATTTTTAACCAAGTCAACTCACTTATAATTTCTTCGAAGAGCAAATCTTTTCCACATATTTTCTTAAAGTGTTCTTTTTGAATAATTCAGCAACAGATGCTCTTAATTTTGTAAAAGGTGAATAATGATTAATGTTGTATTTCCTCATAAATTCTTGAAAATCTTTCTTATAAAATTCTTTACCATTATTTGTCTGAAAATAATTTGGTTGTCTTGACTTGAATATTTGGTAAAAAGCATCAACAGCGTTCTTACCTGTTTCATCTGTAACTGGGACAGCCCAAGCAAATACATTAATAACAGTTAATACAATCAAAATATCCACGGGTATGCTGCCGGTCTATAGTGTCCAACGGGCACAATATTTCGGCGATCATACATGTCGCCATCATCAGGTGAACTGATGGACTGAGCTCCTGTGAACGTGCCAGCACAGAGATCCGTACGCTATGGCTGCTCAGAGGGAACTGGGTTCAGTCGCGGCGGCGGCCGATTTAAATACCCGCCCGCGGCGCGCTCCCTCCGCCGACCGCGCCCCGCGCCACGGTCTCATTTGATTTAAGTACCACATAGGTGTCGTATGTAATATTGAGAAATATTCCGTCTTTCGCGACTGTAATAAAAGTTTTATTTACACCGGACGCGTTTGGCTTTATTTTAAAGCACCTCAATCAATGAAAGGTATGGCACATACACAATGGTACTCATGTTCTCTTTCTTGTTTTTGTTCCACAGTCGCAGTTTTACCAATGGTACTGAAATATATTCCTCCTCTGCAACTGTAATAAGCGTCTTATTTAGACCAGACGCATTTTTCTCTTTTGAAGCATCTTCAGTGGACAGTATTTTGTCTCCTCAAATGCCAAGTCACCTATCGTAGTTTTGTGCTGCGGTAACACAATATTCATCGTTTGTGTCGGCTGATCAGTGTTTTAGCAAATAAATGCTGTTTGTGTGTGCCAAACACAAAAATTCTATTTGACATAGCTCAGAGCACTTCACTGATACACAGTATATTCAAATCCTAATGTTTTTTTAAGTCCACAGTTTTGTTTAATGTATTTTGTCTACTTCCTTTTGATTGATTGAAGTGCTTTAAAATAAAGCCAAACATGCTCAATGTAAATAAAACTTTTGTTACAGTCGTGAAAGACGGAATATTTCTCAATATTACATACGACACCTTTGTGGTACTTAAATGAGATTTTGTTATACAGTAAATTTTATATGAATTTTAGGTATCTTGTCCACATTTCATTCTCAACATTGTGGCAACTAAAATCGACCATACGGAAAGTATACGCTATGGACTTTTACCTCTGCAAACTCTTCAAAATTTCGTGCAATGGTTTACTATATTTAATGCTGCACAATAACTGCATTGGACATCGAAACAAAATTAAGTCATTTATGGGGGGAAGGTATCAGTCAAGAAGATGCGTAAAAATCTAATTTTTGGGCCAAATAATTTTTGTGGAATCGAATGATAAGAGTGTCAAAGCAGTCAGAACACGATGTGTCTGCACAGGCGAGCAGTGCAGTGACAAAATCGCGCACAGCGTGGAATGCAGGGAGCACGCCTTTGTAGCAGCGAAAGGGTTAATGCGGCCGTGGTGGCTTTACTTCATGAACTGCATGCTCCCCCCTAAACGTAAGCTTGCGAACTATGCTATACTATGGCGCTGCTTCTATTGGCGCGTGCGTCGTGTGCAACTGGCAACGCAGCAATCTCCCGTATCTGGGCGGGCATGCGCGAGCCGCCAAGAATTGAACTATAGTAGCAACTTGTTACACCTTCACCTATAAATTTTTTTTACAAATTTACTTTTTTTGCTTTTATGTACATTAAAAAGGCCTTCATTTCTTTTTCTTCCATTTTTAGTTGTTAATTTGTGAGGATTATGAGTTTCAGTAAATTTGTTACACTTCAAACAGTAGGTGCTATTATGATTATCCATGTACATACAATAAATATTTAATAAGATTTAAATTATTTCATCAAATGTAACTAACTTTACATCAGCTGGAACAGCTTTAAAAGAATCTTTGAATATTATGGAGAGAAAAGTTGATTTATTTACCTGTATTGAATGATTACTATTACTTGTTTGGTATCGTTTATCAGCTACACTTACAGTGATGTCAGAGTCATCAGATTTTAACTCTCTGTTCATATTCTTTCCAACAACAATAATTCTTTTGCCTGAAAGAATATTCAAAGTTGTACATTTTTTGTTCCCTTCGAGTTATAAACGTAAATTCAGTTATTTGCTTATCAAATACTTTATCTTTAAGATAACTTAATTAATCTAAGTATGGAGTTAAATCTGCTTTTGAGAAATAGTTTGAGGAAACTTTTTCCATTTCCTTTGCCTGTAAAGTAATTTGTTAGATTAGTTTTATGACATAATTATTCTACTATGTTGGAAAGCTTGAATATTCAGGTTTTGTAACAACATTTCATAACTCATAATGTTTGTTCACTACATCCTTTGCATTAACTGAGTCATTTACACTCTACCTTTTTTCCCATAAAAATTCTAGTTATTTCAAAAATAGCATTAAGTTCTTAATGAAATTGTTTCATTAGTTTATTTATATTTGGGGCTAACAATGATTTATAATATTCTAATTTTGGAATTAATTCATTACCTACCAATTTTTGGATGAAAATATAAATCGTTATTGATCTTATTTCCAAAAACGTCTATTTATTAAAGTCAAAATATCATTAAACTTGCAATTATGTGAAGGCAATTTTAACACACATAGACAAAAATGCCAAACAATTACTTGATCAAAATTTTGTATTCTCTCAGCATTGTAGTACAGATCTTTTTTCTCAAATAATTAACTAATTTAACTGGTATATTACTACCAAATGAAACAATGATAAATTTTATACTTTAATTCTCATAATAACTAATCCAATGAGAACCAATATGATCAGATATATCTAAATTAAGTATGCCATATTCGTATTCTCTAGGATGAATTGGTAATTCATTAATCATAAAATTGCCACCAAAGTGTTTGATTTTTAATTCTTTAACTAATTATTGTATACAGAAATTACTTAGAGCATTAGGATCGAAATCAATTTTTTTTTAATTTTTTAGTTCGTGCACATTTCTGTCCATTCCTTGATTGTGTGTTTTCTGTCCTGCCAATTGTGCATCACGTTCTTTCTTGTTTGTTAATGCATGTGCAATTGCTGCAGATCCACCAGCAAGTGACCAACAGTTATCAGATATCGTAATACAGCTAATAGTAATGGAAGAAATCCACCTTCGTGATGTGTTGTCCTTTTCCTTCTCTCTTTTTTGTTAGATATTCAATAATCTTTTTCGCAACTGGAATACCTAGTTCAATGAGTAAATTACCAACAATTTTTTTCTCTACCTTTCTCTTTTGTGGATAAGATAAATATGGTTCAATACTATTTAATTGATTAATGTTCATTTTAAATTTAATTCATTTTGGTTTAGTTTTGCTGCTAGGTAGCAAAGTGTAATCGATGGAAAAGTTATTCATTTATATAGATTAAAAATTTATAAAGATTAATATCTTTTTATACTCCCCAACAATTGACATCCATGCCTAAGCCCATACCAAATTTTCGTTTTCCTTACATGATGGCCCCACAGGGTAACTGAATGGTCTGAGGGGTCTTGTCACAGTCTGCACAGCTTCCCCCTGTCAGAGGTTCAAGTCCTCCCCCAGGCATGAGTGTTTGTATGTCATCCTTAGCGTAAGTTAGTTAGACTAAGTAGTGTGTAAGCTTAGGGACTGATGACCTCAGCAGTTTGGTCTCATAAGACCTTATCACAAATTTCCAATTTCCAATGTCCATAGATGATGCCTCTAATTGCAGTGACTGAAACTTTTCTCCTAATGTTGCATCACTTGCATGAATTCTTTCTTTTGCAGCTAATTGAAGTTCCTTATATGCTTCATATCTCTTTTCTAAATCTTCATTGATTCTACAGGCCATGTCCTGTTGTTTGCAGGCTTCATCTAATGGATTAAATCCTTGATCTCCTCTAGCTAATCGTTCTTCTAATTTCGACCCTGGACCATAAGCGTTGTAGCCTGGAAGATGTGTTTCAAATGGTAATTTGTTAATTAATGTACTTACCAAACCTCTACCATATTTGTCACTTTTACGATGTGTATGACTAAGTTTATTCAAAAATCGATTCAAAATATGGTATTCCTTTTGGACTATCGATTATGAAATTACTTAATTTATTTCTTAACATCTGTGATGTGCCAACTGTTTCATTATGATAGCTTTTATTAACAGTTAGTTCTTGCCCATATATCACAGCTAATCTATCAATTAATTGATGGACATCATTCATACAGACAAGTTTTATTGCTTTTTCTGAACATTTTTTACTATTCCTTCAAGAACGTTTTCTCCTTTACTTTGCAATGAATCATCTAATTATTTTGTATCAGTGCTGGAAAAAAGTTATCAACAATTTCCATTCTCAAATAATGGTAATTATTTCCTCTACTCGATTTTATTTTGTTTGGATTATTATCAGAATATAATACTCCTTAATTGTATATTATATCTGCATAATTATGAATCAGACCCTGTAAATAAAGTATTCATGTCTTAGTTAAAAGATTCATTAATCCATCTTTTCCTTCGTATGTCCTATCACCAATCATTAATTTATCTCCATCAAATTTTACTGTTAATTTACCCACGCATTTAAATGAACCAGCAGGTCTTAATCCAAAAACTTTATTTTCACTAAGATTAATTTAGTCTAATATTATTTCACTTACATTTATTTTTTAACATTTTTATCCTTTTTATCTCCCTCTCTCATCCATACTTCATTAGTAAATCTTGTATTTCTGATTCACTTATAGTCATGTTGTGGACTTTGATATTGTTTAATTGATGGTATATCAATAAAACCTTCTAACTGATAATCAGAATAAGGAACCATTTCCTTTTCAACTTCACTATTTTCTTCAATAGCTTCCAAAACATTATCACTTAATCCTTCGATTTGTTGTTAAACTAGCATCGATAATCAGTTGATTTGTTTTTATATTGTTCATGCTCTGTTCTTGGTTGTTTATTCCATTTTTAAACTGTTATTTTAAATGTTCTTTTACTCTTCTATTTCGCCTAGTTTTTCTAACAACTTCTGGATCAAATTTTGCAGGCATTTATTAGAGAATGGAAAACATTAATAAAAAATTTTTAACATTTGTATTGAACATTTTATATTTATTTTCATGTTTAATGTCTATGTTGCTATGAAATGTTGTATTTTATTTCAGAACTTGCTTTTGTTCATTTTTCTAGTCATGTCTATCATAAAAAATCAAAACTCGTAATTGCATCATTTGCAACATATTTCTTTAATTCATCAAACTTCAAATTTCCACTAATGAACATATAGTAAATGTGATATAAATTTGTATCTTCTTGTCTAAAGTTATTTAAAATATGAAGGTTATCTCTGACTAATTGTTTTGGTGTTTTTGATTATTTTTAAGCCAAATAAAAGCAATCTTGTCTTTTATGTCTTCTGCATGTAAAATATTCTCTAACTATGTCTTCATTTTCAAGAATGAAATCATTAAATACTACTACTGAATTTTCTTGACACTGATCTGAAGGAAAAATTTCTTCATTATTTTCAATAAAATAAGTAATCTTTTATAAATTCTCGATTTTCTGTTTAATCTACATTTGTAGAATAGTCATTTAAATGATTAATTTAATTCCAATTCAACCATCCTAGGGCTAGAATATAACTGTCAATCATTAATGCAGTTTTTCCAAAACCACTTGGTCCTATGGTTGCACATAAAACAGAATTTGGTAAAATTGACCTTGTTAAATTTTTTGATTTTTTTGGGGGGGAATTCTTATTTTTCATTCCCAATCAGTATTCATTGAATTAAATAAATTTTTTACTAGTAAATGAGCAGATTATTTCAACTGAGTGACACATCATCTGTTCAAAAAAAGAGGTATGTCTACAAGACAGCTTAGTAATGTTGAACTGGTTGGATTTCATTAAACTTTTTTAACTCTGAATACTACATCAACAAATAATAAACTATATTGTGATGGAGAAACAATAAAAATTCCAACTGGTCAGTATATTTTGAAAAACATAGAAAGATTTATTCATTTGTAAGAGCCTAATATTCACATTAAAGCAGATGAAATTTTAAACACAATTACTATTAAGAGTGATATTAAGTTGTATATCGATATAAAAGGTATTACTGGAAGTGTGCTTGGTTTTAGTAACCAAATTGTGAAAGACTGTTACTAACAATGCTCCTAAAATTATTCCATTTGAATTAATAAATATAAATTTAAATTTGGCTGATTGGATGTTTGTGAAGCATACTTATCATTTTCGTCACGAAATTAATATTATTGCATCATTGAAAACTAATGCAAAATTTCATGAATCACATTATCTAGTATATATTCCGATTTTCTTACCTATTAAAAAACTAGAAATAACTATAGCTGTTG
Source organism: Schistocerca americana (assembly GCF_021461395.2). NCBI lineage: Eukaryota > Metazoa > Arthropoda > Insecta > Orthoptera > Acrididae > Schistocerca > Schistocerca americana. The sequence goes on along the minus strand of NC_060123.1, from coordinate 207,244,589 downwards.
AAAATGACAGTTTGATTGACTTTAATGGTGCTTATGTAGTAGTAATTTTAGAAATATCTTAGTCAATTTTATTCTTATTAAATCATGAAAAAAATCGAGAGGTGTGAGTTTTCTCATTCCCTGTGAATGAGAAGGCTAAAAATAATCTAAATGTCCCCAATAAGAACACAGAGATTAATATAAATGTTGGAGATGGATGGGTTCAGCCAAATCAAATTACATATGAGTTTTAGTATTAATGGAGTTGATGATACAGATTATCCACCATATGATGGAAAATCAAATAAAAATTAGTTGACTGATATGTGGCATAGTTGTTCAAGGTCATAACTATAAAGCAAGCAAACAATATTTTGTCTAGAATGAATCACCCATTCAGTTCTTCATCTGACCTTATGAAATTAGTTTCAACTGTAGCCCATGAGTTAATTATGGAAGGTTATATCCTTAATAATGGTTAGATAAAAAATGAGTATAATGAAGTACTTTTTCCACTAGATTTGTTTGGTGGATTTTTCAAAGATTATAAAGAAGTTATGTGGGAAGCAGGTTTAATAATAATTTTTACTTGGAGTTCCAGTTCTGGAGATGCCATTCTTAGATTGGTGATAAAAAGATGCTAAAATTGAAATGAAAGATATACTTCCAAAAAAGGTAAAACTGTGGTAGAATCTACAGATATTCATGTTCCTATCATAAAGTATGTTCCTGTTGTAAAGTATGAACCAGACTATTCACTAGAGCTAAAAGGAGAAAGATTGAAAAGCCAAAAATGCAATTTCTATCCTTGGATCACAAACAGTTGAAATAGCCAAATTAGGAAGAAAAAGAAATTTTGAACTAGATACTGTATTACTAATTATTATAACTCGTCAGAATTTGATATGCCTTACTTGATTTTCGTTGTTTTCTAAACTAATCGAAAAAATAATCAACTAATTGGATCTTCTTTATTCAGACATGTTAAATTACAAAATATCTATGTGGAAAATGGAAGAAATGATTTTCTTTCTCAAGAATTTAGGAATCTTCATACACTAAATAATTATCTGAAATTATATGATGCTTTCCTCGATTTTAAGAGAGTCACTCAACTGAGTGACGATGTCAATGTAAATCCCTTCAGTATTATTGAGAATTATGCAGTTTTTATTATAAATATGTCTAGGAGAATAAATGTGTTAACCTTACAGAAACTGCAATGAAATTAGTTTCTAGTTTTAATGATAAAATTTCGAAAGATACCGTTGCTATGTAGTCATGTATGGTGAGAAAAATTTAACTAATGATGCTCAGCATAGAATTTTTAGTGGAAATTTTTAATATTGTTATTTTTTGTTCTATGTAAATTGATTCTCTACTGAAGAGGGTAAATAATGCAAGGAATTATAATTTCTTTATAAAGACTGGGGAGCTAGTGGAAAATGAATTATATTACATTATGGAATGTTAATATTTAAATACTAGATACGGAATGAAAATTTGTGTGGAGCTTAATAATAAATTTAAAATTATTTTGCCAGACAGGTTTGATAAAGTAATAAGTGAATCGAACTTTGAATGTTTTGAAGATGGTGGCATTAAAGTAAAGTATAACAGATTGATGAGAGCTTAATATAATGACTACATATACCATGATCTAGAGCTCATTGCTTCAATAAATTTTTATTGATTTGATTTTTTATATCTTATTTTGCCTTACTTTTTTCGTCCTATTTTTGTGGGAGGGTTGGGATTGATTGATAAATAATCACATAGTGCCCTCAACAGGCCCATTGAGTACTAGCAGATCATACAAAACTAAATACGGTAGCAGAAAAAGTCTTAGTCAGACAGATTAGTAAATTACACATCTCTGACACAATTTTTCATTCCTCCTCCACTGCTCCTTCTCGGTCCCGTTCTTAATATGCTGAAACCGGTGTAAATCGTAAGCCTGCTCCTAAATAGCATATCTAGCTATACTGCTTTGAAGTAGCTGCAATAACTCTATTATTAAATATGAATGAGCTGCGCAAGTAGTAGCTGTGTGAACCAACTGCACTGTTGTACTTGCTTAGGCTTCTGCAGTCAGCATGACTTAATAAGAATTTTTTTTGGGTATGGCAGCGTGCCATATTGTAAATAACTGTACCACTGGCAGAAACGTAGGTTTCTTCAAGGGACGTATTTACAATATGTCGTGGTACCTTACCCAGAAAACTTTCATGTTGAGTGCACTTTTACTACATAACCCATGTTAGCGAGAGACGTCCATTCGGTAGTAGTCATTTCTTTTTCGTAGTATTTAGATGAAATGACAGTGTAGAAAGGGCTCTAAGAGATTTATTTTCTTAGTAGGTACTAGCACAAGGGGTGGGAGAACTCATGTAAAGCATGTGCCAGATAACGTGGTTCGTACGTGCACAGTCGGCGTAACAAGAGACAAGACACTGGTAGTGGTACACGGGGCCAATACGCCGTAGAGTTTTTGCCATATTACAGCTGAAGTATACTCATAAAGAGAACGTCTGAGATACAGTTAGAGTGTCTGCCAGCGATCGTATAATCGGGTTATGCTTGTAAACCCATAAGCTGCCGTTACTAAACTACCTTGCATATGAACAACTGAGATGGCCGCTTGTAACAGACGTACCACACAGATCAACAGGCGAGGCGACGCAAACTACGGTGCCATCCCCTTCCCCCCACTGCCTCCACCCTACAGATCAAAGGGGTAGGTTCGCCCAGTTCTGAGACAGAGATTGCATTTCCGCACATGAACTAAGTAAATTTGTGCGAACTCTGTCTCTCTTGATTATTTCTTAAACGGTCTCCCTTTATTGTTTCCTTTCTCTTTTTTTTCCTTTATTGGTCAGTTCTTTCCTCATTTGACGATAAGCGGGAGAAAGGAGTGACGGAAGAGAAAACGAAACATTTAAGCACAATGTTGAAAGCTGGGTAAGTCGATGAGGAGGAAATTAAAGCACAATGCACACACAACCGAGCAGAATGGGATTCGGATAACTTCAAAGACGAAGGAAAAAAGTGCACAGAATTAATTTGTAACTGATGATACGGTATAATTTATCATTATGAAGCAACGTTTGTGATACTGTGAACAATAGAAAGATATATCACATCAGTAGCACAGAGATGTACTTTAATTTTAACATGGAAACGCAGGGATGAAAATGCTTGTGTCTGTCGCATTCGAATCTAAAAGATGCCCTAGTGAAAGGGCCTTCATGGTCCATGGACGTGACAAAACGGGCAAACCACGTTTGCATTCTCACGAAAAATTTGAGCAATGAGAGTTGAAGCGGTCAGTAGTATCTTCCGACCAAGTATTCGCGTGCAAGGATTATTGACAAACAAAAATGCCAGTCAGCATTTAATCGAAGCGCTAAGCAACAAATCAGAGTATAGAACTGTAACAGTACCGGAGTGTACACAGTCCGTACTTCTCCTCACAGTTTCTTTGGCGTAAGCACTTTGGTACTGACGCCTTGGTAGACATCCACTTCGGTTTCCCAGTTAAAACTCGTTGCTTTTACCTGGAAAAGCAAAATGGATGTCTAGCAAGGCGTCAACACCAAAGTGAGTTGTGTAACTCTAGTAGCAGATGTTGAGCTGTAGCACTTGGAAACATATCAGTATCAGGCGATGAGTAATATTAAGTAAAGCACTTTCTCAATCAGAGCTGTGGATAATACATTATTCGTATGATTTTAATCTACAGTATTGCACTGAGTGTGGGATGCAGTGGTTAGCACAATGGACTTCGTTGGCAGCAGCGGACTTCAAATCGTCCTCAGGCCCTATAGATTTGCGATTCTCTTAGTTTCTCTCTGTCTACCATTTAGATCTTTTTCGGAAGTTTCATTTTTAGCAATCATCGACAGCTGTTCGCTCAAGGAGGTATCCGTACCTTAAGACTGAAAGCTTCATAAGCCTCATCAATACACAGGAAAGTAAACACAAGGAATTCGTTGAAAAATGATTCAAATGGCTCTGAGCACTATGAGACTTAACACCTGAGGTCATCAGTCCCCTAGAACTCAGAACTACTTAAACCTAACTCACCTAAGGGCACCACACACATCCATGCCCGAGGCAGGATTCGAACCTGCAACCGTAGTAGTCGCGCGGTTCCGGAAAGAAGCGCCTAGAACCGCTCGGCCACAGCAGCTTGCTAATTCATTGAATTACAGACCTGTGTCATTGATATGAATTTGTAGTAGGATTTTGGAAAATGTGCCGCCTTCTAACAATACGGAATATCTCGTAGAAAACGACTGACAAACAGCCAGCTTGGATTCAAAATATGTCATCCTTGCGGAACAGTACTGGCTCTTTATTAGGACAAAGTAATATAAAACTAAGCAGGCCTGGTTAGCCGTGCGGTCTGATGCATGGCTTTCCGGACTGGGAAGGAGCGCCAGGTCCCTGGCACAAATCCGCGCGGAGGACTTGTTGGTCCGGTGAGCCGGCCAGTCTGTGGATGGTTTTTAGGTGGTTTTCCATCTGCCTCGGCGAATGCGGGCAGGTTCCCCTTATTCCGCCTCAGCTACACCATGTCGGCGTGTGGTGTGATACATTCCGGGGGGGGGGGGGGGGGGGCGGGGTGTTTCACAGGGGGCCGAACAGCACAATAATCCTGAAAGAGTGGTTCGGTGTGGGGCGGCGGAGGGGTGAAGTGGACTGCGGTAGTCGTCGTGGGGTTGTGGACTACTGCAGCTGCGGCGTGGACGGAGCAGCTTCGTCGTTTCTAGGCCCCCAGTTAACATACAATACAATATAAAACTAACGGCAAGGGGTCTCAACTTGATCATATTTGTAAATTTCTAGAAGGCTTTAGGCACCGTTCCTCACAAGCATGTTCGAATGAAATTACGTGCCTGTGGAGTACCGCCGCATTTTTGGGAATGGATTCCCGATTTGCTGCCGGAAAGTTCACAGTTCCTAGTAATTGACGGAAAGTCATCGAGTGGAACAGAAGTAATAGTTGTGGTTCACCATGGGTTAACGGAGGACATTGGAAAAGCCGAAACAAAGTCAACACGTTTCGTACTATCGCAAAACAGCGGGAAGGTGTCACGGATGGAATAAGCAAGTTGAGGTGGAAGTTTAGGTCAGTCCGTGAGTCGTGCACGACTAGACAAAGGATAGGACGACCACTCGCGATAGGCGGAAATCCGGGTTCGAGTCCCGGTCCGGCACAAATTTCCACTGTCGTCATTCCATTCTACAGCTGATGGTTGCTCATATTCGCAATTGCGGAAACGTACATTACGGCTGTAGCTGTCGCAGTGCCTGTTGCTTTAGACATGCATGCGTGTCTAAAGGTACACTGCCACATATTCGGAGTAACGCAGGCAATGCAAGACCTAAACTTAAATCACCAACGTTCTCTTTAAAAACGAAAATGTTTTGTCTCCCACCTACGTAGGGAGAAACGAAAATAGTGGGAAAATAACAGAAATCAGAGCTCACACTGAAGGATTTAGGTGCTCATTTCTCCCATGTATTATTTGAGAGTGGAGCGGTAGCGAAATAATCTGAAACTGGTTCTATGAATCCCCTGTAAAGCTCTTAAGTGTGAATATCAGAGTAGTTATCTACGTGTATGTGTGTAGCTGTAGACATATTAAAACAGTTAAGATGAATGTCGACGTATTACAAGTGATACGCTTTATTTCCTTTTCTCGTGCTAACCGAGTATGCGCTTGGCTCCTAATAACATTACCGTCTACGGGATGTTAAGTCATAATCTTCTTATCTTTTCCTTTCTAAAGCGTTGCACTACTACGTCCTCTCGGATATAACCCTGTGCATTGTCAGCTACCCATAGAAGAGCGTCAATTTGTTTGCGGGTGTACTTCATAATTAGCAGGAGTCTTGGGAAGCTGCGGTGTGTCTTATGACAGGGAATGTTTCAGTAAACACTCATTAATTAAAGGTTGAAGTTGGTGCGCGTATTGTTCCAGAGGAGGCTTACTTGTGCGTAGAGAAAGTTTACTTCAGAGGGTGCTTGTATCCTCGCTTTCTGTCTGCAAGCTTTCAGTCTCAGAAGAGCAATATGATACTTATCTCTCCTTTGACTTGAGCTTAGATTCAGTCAGCTTCTGAATGTCAAAATACCCTGAGAGTTGGGCTTTGTAATATCAGTAATTTTTGTCTCACAAACATTAATATACGCTCAATAGCAAATGCCTGATGGCCTAAAGTTATCGAACAATTGTAAAGTAAAAGAAATGAACCATCGCATAGCAGCGACAGAGTCTATTATTCTTTATCTTTGCCGTTCTTGCGCGGTGCCTGTAAATCTTTATGTACATGTATCGATTAATGGTATAAAAAAGAATTCTGTTGTTTCAAGACAAATGAGGCTTTTGGCGCCTCACCTTCTACTGTTTGTATTCTATGAAAGGCGGACGCGGACTTGCTGCGTTCCGCAACTGTATTTTATATTCTATGTGAAAATATTGAGTGAAAATGCTAAACGTTATTTTTTTTCAATTAGAAAGCATGTAGTTTCTTGTAACTGATTACGAACAGACAGCATCAACAGGACATTTTGACTGTTGTGTATAAAGTATTTAACCACAATGGTCATCTATTTTAATTTAATATGAAAAGGTGTATAACATTAAAAAAAAGGTGTGTTACAGATAAGTGTGCTTATTTTAGTAAATTAACCTTGATGATTTCCATCTCCTCATTTACTTGAATTATAATTATTTTGTGTTACCCCATCGCCAGAAATTACGATCACGCTGATGGGCCGAACGCAGCATGAGGCAGAAGGAACATTATCGTTTTATTATTATTTCTGTACCAACTTTTTTGTGTAGGGTTGCATTTCTCTTAAAGTCTATAAATCTACTGGTCCGTTAGTGTTGATCCGGGTATGACTACATCGCGACTATAAAAATGCACAGAAATGATAATGTTTCTTCCGAACGATCTCAAATATATTTATCAATATGCTGCTCTTATTCAGGTATTTAATGCTCAACGTATGTTATTATAATAGTGTAATCAGTTCCCGATTCTGTTGCCAAGTGGCCCACCAAAATATTCACTTTTTCGACATTTTTCAAAAAAAATATAAAACAACAATTCTTTTGCTTTTCGTCCCCCAAGAGCAACGCTACACTTGACGCCCGAACAGGGACTTAATCAAAAATCATTTCATGTATGTGTTTAAAAAATTTTCAGTGCTTGTTCTAATAATTGTTTCATTTTTTCATGTGGATGCAATTCAACCGAGCAAGAGAAGTGGGAAAACCTTTTAATTAATTCAGAAGAACGATTGATAAAATTACCAAAAAACGCGAGTATCCAGCCGTATCACCATCAAGACAGCCATAGTAAGTCAAATTTTTATACGCCGTAGCCAAGCTTTCGCAGTGACGTTGCATCTTTCGAGTTGATCAGAACGTAAACCTGTCTTTCTTTGCCATGAAATAGCTTTATTACAATTTGTCCATAGTCCATTCTTATGTAGTTAAATTCAGTGAAAGTGTACCATTGTTGTTAGTGCAAAAAAAAATTACGATATGGCGGATAACTACGCTCAAAACTCATAAAACGTGTGATATTTCATTTGTTTGTAATTAGTAGGAAACATCTTGTCTTCTTGGCGTACATGAACGTCAGTTGTTACCCAGAGCTAAAATTTCATCTTAGGTCCCAGTAAGCCATAGCACTACGTCACAGACAAACGACTGACGGCAGTGACTAACAATATCTGTAGCATTCTGACGTTTGACAAATAATTCATGAACATGGATGACGGTAAACAGCGGACGCAAACAAAAGCAGACGACAGCGGTGATGCGAATGGACCTCACTATCCATTACGATCACGCGCGATAGGTACACGAGCGGAGGCAGAAGCAGCCTCGACCGAAGTTTTAGAAGCCGGTCTTAGTGTGAAAACTATTCCCGCTTTTGAAAAAAATGAGTTGGATCGAAGCAATAATGGAATGCAAGTTCGAAAGTCAAAGGCAGAGAGAAGCGCAAAGACAGGAACGTGAAAAGCAGGAAAAATTAGACGAAAAGGCCCGCGAAGAAAACGAGAAGGCCGAAAGACGGCATAATAAAAATCAGGTCCTTACAAATCTGTGCAATTCAGTAAAAGCAGACATAAATTCAGTAAAAACAGATCTGCAAACGGAGATAAATGACCTAAATACACGGTTAAATTCGGTAAAGGCCGAACTAAAGGCAGGCATAACAGCTGATTTAAATACCCTGTTGGGTAATGTCCAAAGCCAAATCAGTGGTCAGATCACGACCATGAGGCTAGAAATTGACACACAAGTAGAATCAAAAATAGAGGATATTTCAAAACGGTTAGATGAAAAAATCGAAGCAGCCAAGAGAGAGATAAATTGAAAAGTGATGGAATATCAAAAACAAGCTGCGACCTTAAAAGAAGATTATACTGCAATCTCTGATGAGGTCAAAGGAGTTAAAACCGCAGTAGACACGATCGAGAATGTTGTTGATCTTTCCAAACAGATTGAGACTCTTAATGTAGAGGTTCAAATAAAGAATACTATTAAGGCACATGCTGAAGCATTGTTCGACCACTATCAAGAGTGTATTAAAAACAAAGACGGATTCATAGAAAACAAGGTCAAGAACGAACTCAGGGAAACTGTCAAAAACGTGACCTTTGAAATATTGGCAGCCCCTGGAAAAACAGGAGACACGGTGATGTCAGAATTAGGCCAGATAAGACGAACGTTAGCTCAAGATTTACCTGAATGGCGTCAACAGATAGTTGATGAAGTTCGTACACTAAAATGTCAAGTTGAAAGTTCCCCACTTCCCGTGTCAGGAGAGTGGAATAATTCACCACGATGTAATGAACAACAGCAGGTACATTACCGTTGACCATTTGATAACGCTCAAACTCATAGTTCTATAGAAGCACAATTTAACCAGAGTACTAGCCCACACACTTTTGTCAGTTTGATGCAGGAGGAAAGGGTGATCAAACATCGTGTTTTTCCGACTTTTCACCCACAGGAAAGAGAAATTCATCCTATAATGTTCCTCCGAAATTTTTCAGGAATTTTCCCGAATAGCTGGAGTGACCGCCAGCGAATTCAATTCGTTACTGGATTTTTCGTAGGTGATGCTGCCTTATGGGGAACCGAAATGGTCGACTCTTGTAAAAGTTACAAAGAGTTTGAACAGATGTTTTTAGCTAAATTCTGGAGTTCTGGTGTGCAGCAGCGCCTGAGAAAAGAGGTTTACAACGCCGAAGTGTTTAACAGTAAGCCCGGTAGTTTGAGAAGATATTTTGAAAAGTATTTAGCGAAAGTCATGTTCTGGGATTCGTCGATCACCGCCAAAGACGTTATTATGTTTCTAAAAACTAAGCTACCGATTGCGATCAGAGAAAAGTTAGTAAACGTGTCTGAGGACGATACGGACACCTTCCTATCTGCGTTAGACTCATTAGATCTGATTTACGAGGACGCTACGTACTCCAACAGTAAATACAAAAATAAGTACAATAACGGCCAGAGATAGAATCCAATATATAATTCGTCACCACCTCAGTACGGAAATGCACTTTATAATACACAGCCCCAGCAATATGGAAACACGCAACCGATCAACGGTAATTACCAAAACGATCAGTCTTACGATTCAAATCGTCAGTGGAAAGGAAATAAATGTCATAATCAAGGTGGAGACCAACGTACACCTTTCAGTAACGGTTACAATCAACACAAGCCACAGCAAAATACCTTTCAGCCACAAAATATACACTTCACGCAGCAAGCGAACGGACCTTCGGGAAGTCTGAAGCCTAAACGCCCGCATAATACGCAAATTTATTATGCGCAAGCGAATACGCCAAGACAACAAGATCCATTTCCAACCAAGTTCGTACCACAAAACCAACACCAGTTTCAGACGGAAGAAACTTTAAGAAATATAAATCAGCAGGAAAGTAAGCGTCGATCGGAAAATTAAAAGCAGCAGCTTTGAGCCTCCTACAGGATGCTGCAGGTTTGAATGGGGGCACCCTGTACATTAGTCCACACGAAATTAAAGCAATTAGGTATGACAAAGAGACAAACTTACGGGATGATCTAGTAGCAGACACTGAGACGAAAGACAATGATGACGTATGGGACGAACAAGTTCAAGCTTCCATATATCAATTGCCAATATACCAGTAATAGCCATTGTAGATACAGGAGCTAATATAAATGTCTTATCTTTATGTTAATTTAAGCAAATATCCTCTGTATGCAAAGTTTTATCACTTCCAATTCAAGGTTGCACCGTTTCGGGAGCAATTGGTCCACTAACACAACGTGTAAATCTTCAGACTCAGCTTCAAATCCAGATAGAGTCTATTTCAGTAACGTGCATTTTTCTTATTGTTAAAAACCTATCAGTGCCATGTATCTTGCGTATGGAATTCTTGAGGCAGACGGAAGCTAAAATTGACATCGAGTGTGGAATCTGTACTGTAGTAGCGAGCCAGGAACAAGTAACTGTAAATTTGTTAAGAAGTAAGGTGAAGACAAACTTTGGGGTGCTTCAAACAGTAGTACGGCCATGGACTAAAAGAGAACAGTACAATCAGACAGAAGACATGACATCTTGAAAGTGTTAATGACGATGATTATAAAGACCTAACTCCCGGTCAGAATGAATTATACGGTAAAGCTAGTGAGTCCACTGAATTATCCAAACAACGGAAGAATGAGCTTTACAATTTGTTAACAGATTACGTTCAAGTATTTTCTAAGAAACCTGGACTAATAAAAGGCTTTGAATATCGAATGGATGTCCTGCCCCATTCAACCTACTGTAGAACAAGCTATTCCACTCCACATGCGAGACGCGAAGCTGTCAAGTGCGAGATCAGGAAAATGTTACGCTGGAATGTGATAGAAGTATCTCATTCACCTTATTCGAGTCCTTTATTGTCTGTACTAAAATCAGATGGTAGCGTAAGGCTAGTCCTAGATGCAAGATTAATCAATAAAATTATAGTACCCATAAGAACGAGACCAGAGGCTCTTGAAGAGCATCTGCAGAAGTTTCTTGTAGTTAGTTATTAGTCAGGACTCACTTTAAACCATCCCTGTTGTCAAAGAAGAATCGTAAGTGGCAACACATTTATGAAGGTCCCTTTGTGATAATGAGGAAACCACACATTGGTAGCTATTTGTTATCTGACCTGCCACGAATAAAATCAAAGGATTGTTCCACCATCATGATTTAAGAAAATTTTATAACGCCAGGAATTAAGTTAATTTAAGCTGTTAGAAAATTCTAAGGTATTGGAGATCAGGATTAACGAATGAGTAACAAGAACTGAACTGAACTGATTACGGACGTTAACTGGTGCTAAAAGGAAACCTTATGTATTAAAACAACGCGTCTGGAAAATAAAATACAGAATAAGTTGTAGACAAGTATTTACATGAATAATCTTTATGTAAATAGGAGGACATGTCCTAGAGGCGATTTTCAATTTTAGTTATAAGTTAGTATGTAAGAAAATTGATGTACTCGAGAGGTATTAGTTAGCCCCGAGGTACTAAAATGAGGAAAGAGGAAGGAGCTAATAATGCACTTCTCTCGCTAAATAGTAATTTGAGAATGAGCAGGAAAGAGCGAATAATGCACTTCTCTCGCTAAGTAGTAATATGAAAATGATGATTGTATGTGCCTAGTATTAGTAAGTGAAATGTAATCGAGGACAAATTAATGACCTGTTTTAAAAGGAAATACTTAAACGTCCAGACAAAAGAGGAAAGTTGTGTGAAAAGATTCGATTCCATGAGGTTATTCCCTATTTTCAAATGTGACGTAAATAAGGCACCACCTGTTAGCGCAAAACAGTCGGTAGATTTAACTTGTAAGTTCCAGCGCAGTGCTGTGCCAGCGATAAAATGACATCTCTTTGAAGTAAACAGATACCTAGGATTAAGCATGAGCAGATTGATAACGCAGTGCAATTGTTCTAAAAAGGCCTGACGTTAACCTTAAGTAAAAGCGTGATGGAATAAAAAGGAAGTTTATTATATAACGCAAAGTAAGATGAGTCCAGACTATAAACAAGCTGAGTAAAAGAACATACGAATAACAAGGTTTAGTATGGCAACTTCACGGTACTATTGAGCATTAGCGATACTGCAAATTCACAAGTTAGCAGCAAATAGAATAAGAATGTCGCCCAAGCTTCACAGGTCGCCACAGCAGCAAACAACAACACTCTAGTGAGAGGCTTATATATACAAATGATAATTAATACCCAAATGCGTAATGCATAAACTTTACTTAGTTTAAGAAATGAACAAAGGGTAGTAAGCAAGCTGCAGCAAAATACCTATTAGATATAAATGCTTGAAGTGATTGATTTTATTTTAAGTGCGCACAGCAATATTTGTTGATTTCTCTGTGATTATTGAATCGCTTTCGTAAGTGCAAATCCTTTAAGATCCTTGATCCTATCCACTCCGCAGGATCAACGTGTAAAGATGCACGTGTGCTTGGGAAGTGAGGCACTACGTATAAAAGTGAGTAGGTTCGCGACGCGCATATTGCTTTTGTAATGCGCAATGTAACTTAAATTTTCGACCTGGTTCAGGAGTAATTTAAATTCTGTCGACGATCCGCGAGTAGGCCCGCTTTTCCCACTTTTCTTTTCCGACTGTTTGTATTTCTACACGAAATCCAGAGGCGGAATTGCTATTTTCAAATCTGTCCTCGAACTTTCTTTAAAGACAAACACATACGAGAGAAACTTTGACATAAATGAAGCTCCCCTCACAATTCACTAAATAAGATGAGCATTAAAGAAAATGTATTGAGCCTACAAAATGTATAAGCAAGCGTGATAGACATTACTATGAATGAAATTAATTTGTAAAGGAGATTAGAATGAATTTGGTCAAAGAAAAAGGACTTTAATAGCTTACCTGTGACCGTAGGCATAAATAAAAAAAAGACTAATTTAGAAACAATTGTTCTGATTCAAAGTGATCAATTAGTTTATTTCTCGATTTAATTGAACTCTTGTAAATATTGGTAGGTAAATCAACTTGTAAACACCGGGTGATGTTATGAAGCTAGAATTTTTTTTAATTCACCGTTCACGCAGACGCTCACCACAGTGCAAGTGAAGTTTTAAAGTTCGACGATTTTCGGTGGCAGTATTCTACTGCACGATATGTGTGAAAAATTCATTGATGTGTGCAGCGTGTAATAATCAGTGTCATTCCACACATGCAGTTGCAGCGGTAGCTACCACTTACGTGTGAATACGTAATTGGATAGTGGACAGGAAGTGATGTGAGGCAGTTTCGGTGGCAGAAGCTCCGTCCAGCAATCTAAAAAGCACAAAGCCACGATCCGCCGAACAAAAGCGACGCACGGCATCTCAAACGCGAAATCAACGCTCTGGAAGAAAGCTCCGGTCACGTGCGCGCGCACAGACTGAATTTCAAGATTTCTCGCAGCAGTGGAGGCGGACCGCCACCACGTGGCGAAATAATGTAAACGTTCAACCGCCAACAGCAGTTGCAGTGCGCTATATTCTGTAGCAAAAACATTCACATCCAGTACTGCAAACATTTTTGTATGTATCATAAACCTTCTGAGAGCTCTAAGGTAGAGAAGTTTGCGTAATTAGTATATGACTGATTGTACACAGAGATAAGTCACAAGTTCACCTCTGAACACTGTTGAAAAGTAAACTTTAACGAGAGGTTACGATACGAATGAAAATAAACACACAAAAATACGTCAAAGGATCCGATCCTTCCTATATCCCATCCCACATGTATATAAAATTAGTTTCGTAAGCTATTCTAATATAAGATATTTTATCTGTTTCATATGTCAAATAATTCGGAAAGCCACACTCGAGCCCTGAAAGTGAAAGATATGGACTTCCTTGTCGAAGCCATCACCAGTGGCCGCTCTACAATCCAAGTCTATCATAAATAGTGTATGTGCGACGAAAATAAATGTATAATTAAGTGCGACAACGGACAAGGCAATCAATCGACAAGACGATGACAATATAATGAATACAGTCAAAACAGAAAGTTGTGTACCAGTTGTGACAGTCAAATTACTTTGGCAACGATGAAAAATGAAGTGTGACTCTATTTCCTTATAAATTTTGTAAATATGTGTACTTATAGCCTTAATTTTAAGAATCATCAAGAAAGACTGAATCCATGCAAACACTGATAGAAACACAGAACAAATTCACAATGATCCACCGTCAGTAATTACAAATTGAAACGTTAATTCTTTTATTATGGAATGACTGTGAAATGAAACTTTTAATAACCTGTATGTTACACCCGAAAATTACAAATATTCCAATGGGCATGCGGAGGAAAGTAATACCTTCGGTATTCCTTCCCTCCTCTTGTTTCAAGACAAATGAGGCTTTTGGTGCCTCACCTTTTACTGTTTGTATTCTATGAAAGGCGGACGCGGACTTGCGGCGTTCCGCAACTGTATTTTATATTCTATGTGAAAATATTGAGTGAATATGCTAAATGCAACTTTTTTCAGTCAGAAAGCATGTAGTTTCTTGTAACCGATTACGAACAGACAGCATCAAGAGGACATTTTGACTGTTGTGTATGAAGTATTTAACCACAATGGTCATCTATTGTAATTTACTATGAAAAGGTACGTAACATTGTAACCTCCCCACAAAAATATTTAATTAAAAAAATATGAACCATGAACCAAGTGTAACCTCCACACAATAATAATAATTAAATGAATTTTAAATATTGTAACCTCTGAACAAAATTAGTTCCCATTCATAATCTGTGTGCAGAAATGCATTCACATTTACTGTACCCACAAAATTCTTTTCTCATTTAATGTTAAGTTCGAAACAGAAAAATTCCTAAACACCAAGATAATAAAAAAATCCAGTAACCTGGTAAATTTTATGACGACAGGAGCGTTCCGTCTCGGCCCTGTATTCTGAATAAAAAAAGCAAAAATTCTTACCTCAATAAAAACTGCGAATATATCTGCTCTTACATAAAAAAGTTTTGGCACAGCTCCGTGCAATGCTGGCCTATGCTTTGTGATTCGTGAAAGGAATAATTATTCACTGGATAAAATCTTTAAATTGAAATGAATGCTTTCTTTAAAGAAATTACTTTATATTATAAAAATTATTATTGTGGCATTTTAAAAAAAAATTGGAATGACAATTCACATACATTACTAGATATGCGCAAGGCTGCTTCTTTACCTTAAACAATAGTACCCATCCTACAGAGTCTCGACCAGGGCAGACTCCCGACACGCGCCGAAACGCGCACACAACTGCCGTCTCACGCAGACTACAGAAGACTACTGCAGACTAATGCCGACTAGCGACAAGCAACAAGTAACTACATACCGCTCTCTGGTCAGAGACTCTCTCATGCCCTGCCCATCGCCGGCAACGCATACGTCTTACAACATTAAAAAAAAGGTGTGTTACAGATAAGTGTGCTTATTTTAGTAAATTAACCTTGACGATTTCCATCTCCTCATTTACTTGTATTATAATTATTTTGTGTTACTTCATCACCAGAAATTACGATCACGCTGATGGGCCGAACGCAGCATGAGGCAGAAGGAACATTATCGTTTTCCTATTATTTCTGAACCAACTTTTTTGTGTAGTGTTGCATTTCTTTTAAAGTCTATAAATCTTCTGGTCCCTTAGTATTGATCCGGGTATGACTACATCGCGACTATAAAAATGCACAGAAATGATAATGTTTCTTCCGAACGATCTCAAATATATATATCAATATGCTGCTCTTATTCAGGTATTTAATGCTCTACGTATGTTATTATAATAGTGTAATCAATCCCTGATTCTGTTGCCAAGTGGTCCACCAAAATATTCACTTTTTCGACATTTTTCAAAAAAATATATAAAATAACGATTCTTTTTCTTTTCGTCCCCCAAGAGCAACGCTACAGCTTGACGGAATAAGTTTCGATATTCGTTAATTTCACGTTGTTAAATAAAAAGTACTTCAAACTTCACTTCATACGGAAAGTACACGTGAACAACGTTCTCTTAATGCAGAGAAATAGAACAAGCTCTAGTAATTTAGGTATACGTATAGCAACTGAATCATCGTAAAAGTTGTCTGTCCTACAGAACTTCTTGTCAGATGCTATTAGTTGCTTGGAACTTGGAGTATTCGTTTTTCCAGGCAACCCGCGGCGCATAGCAGCGATTACAGTGTGGTAGCAATGAAGGTGGTGCACAAATTATGGAAACACCAAAAATACATTACTATGCCTAGTAAGATGTAGAAACCAGATGGTATTCAGAACAGCTTCCAGTCGTCTCGGAATGGATAAATACTAGGACTGTATGGTTTTCAGGGGTATCTAGCATCACTTCTCCTGCAAAATAGTGGCACGTTCAAATAATAGTGATGGAGATAGATGGCAATCACGCACCATTCCCTCCAATGCAGATCTGGTAACTGTAGTAGCTAACAAAACCGGTCGTGGAATATTCGAGCTATGTGAACAGGGGTTCTATCGTCTTTGAACACAGCATGACCACTATAAAACAAAGATTGCATCGCGGGAGGACCCTGGTCAACCAAAGTGGCCACATAAATCTTGGGAGTAAAGTGATCTTGCAGAGTAATCATGACGAAAATGGAATACCACGATACTGTGAGGACTGGTTGTGAGCTGTGCTTGGGTAGCGCTGAGTAGACCATTTGCTTGCGAAAGGCAAAGGCCGCGAGTTCGAGTCTGGGTGTGTCACATAGTTTCAATCTGTCATGGAGCTTCATATCAGCACACACTCCGCTACAGAGTGCAAGTTTCATTCCGAACCGCGATACTGCTGCTCAGATCACCATCGATCCCCCACCATGTTTCATTTTCGAGACGTGAACTCCACCAGACGTTGGAAACAGTGTGAAATCAGAAACAGCCGACCAAATTAGTTTCGTCCATTGCTGCATAATCCATGATTTATGGCCTCTGTCCCACGTTTTCTTGTCAGAGGTGTTTTCAACACTAATGAGCGGTTTTGGAATTCCAGATCGCCGTGCAGTTCTCTGCTAATGGAACTGCACTTATTTGTTTTGGTGCAGACAGCATTCACTAGTACGGTATTCAATTCTGCAGTGACCTTTGCAGCTGTCGTCCTCTTATTGCTCGTCACAATCCTGTTGAATGAACTTCCATTACGAACAGTCAACACATACTTTCGTCCGCCTTGTAACTTAGCGAATGCTGGTCCTCTGCTTTCTGTGTATGTGGTATAAAAATTCGATACGTTGCATCTTGAAACACCAAACAATTTGGTTCCCTTGGTTACGAAAGCACCAACAAGAAGAGCACCAACAATTTTCCCACGTTCAGATTCACTTACCGGCGACAAAATGCACTCCCAAAGGCCCAGATCACTGTTCAGACCACAACTGGCGCTTGCAACGTATTCAGGACGTTGTTCTCGTGGCGCTCTTGGTCATGTGTAACAGCGCGAATTGTAGGCTTTGCTAATATCAGTATTTGTATCAAGGCACGAATTTCTGGCGGTGTTTTCATACTTCTGTCCAATCCCTGCAGATGTATTGGCCAAGGGTTGTGAGGAAGAGCTAAGAGTCATGATTTTCTGTGAATGACAAGACAACGTGATAAATATAGGAAGGTGGGTGCTGACAAGCGTATGTTACAATGTAAGCATATGTTACCCTAGAACTTAGGACTACTTAAACCTAACTAACCTAAGGACAACACACACATCCATGCCCGCCGCAGGATTCGAACCTGCGACCGTAACAGCCTCGTGGTTCCGGACTTAAGCGCCTAAAACCGCACGGCCAAGTTAAGTTGGTCAGAAAAAGCAGCATTACTGTGCTCAGTGAACTGTTTTTCTCTGGGCAGGAGGCAGGAGTGCAGGCTCTGAAACAAATAAGCTATTTGACAGAAGGCTTCCAGTTTTCACCGATTTCTGACGACTAAAGGCTGGAGAGAGACCCGACGGTGGGGAAAGAAAACAGGAAAGGCGTAAGGAATATGCAATTAAGAGAGCGTGTTGAATAACAGTTCCTCCAAATTTTATATGCATCCCTGTTTTTGTGGTCTTCAGTTCGAAGACTTGTTTGAAACAGCTCTCCATGCTACGATATCCTATGCAAGCTCACCAAATATTTGCTGTAACCAGTATCCTTTTGAATTTGCTTATTCTTTTCTTCCCATGATCTTCCTCTACAATTTTTCTCTCCAAGGCCTCTTAAACTCCTCTCCAGTACAAAACTGATCTTCTCTTGATGTCTCAGAATGTGTTCTATCAACCGATACCTTCTTCCAGTCAGGATGTTACACAAATTTCTTTTCTCCCTAGAGCTATTCAGTACCTCCTCATTAGTTACGTGCTTTACCCCTCTAATATTCAGCATTACTCTGTTGCAGCACGTTTCAAAAGCTTCTGTTCACCTCTAGTCTAATCTGCCTATTGTCCGTTTCACGTCCATACAAGGATATACTCCATAAAAATACTTTCAGGAAAGATTTCCTAACACATAAACCTATAATAGTTGTTAATAAACTTCTTCTGAAACGCTTTTCTGGTCATTGGCATTTTACATTTCATATCCTCTCTGCTTCGGCCATCATCAATTATCTTGCTGCCCAGAAGAGCAGAACTCATCTAATACTTTAATTTTCTCGTTTTCTAATGTAATTCCCTCAGTATCATCTGATTTAGTTGGACTATATTCCATTATCCTGTTTTTCTTTTGTTAATGTTAATCTTAAATCTCCTTTGAAGACCCTGTCCATTGCGGTCAACAGCTCTTCCAAGCACTTGCTGTCTCTGAGAAAATTACAATGCCACTAGCAAACTTAATAGTTTTTATTTATTCTCCCTGAAATTCAATTCCTACTCCCATGATTTCTTTGTTATCCTTTACTGCTTGCTCAATGTACAGACTAAATAATATCGGCGATAGACCACAACCCTGTCTCACCTCTTCTGAACCACTACTTCCCTATCATGCCTATCGACTCTTATAGCTGCCGTCTGATTTGTGTACAAGCTGTGAATAGCCTTTCGTTCCCTGCATTCTATGTGAAAAGTCTTCAACCGTTTTAAATAAACTTTATTAATATTATACATATTTATTCTTGATGGCTTCACATTTATTTCTCATGATGGTCACCATGGAGACGAACACAGTTCTCCCAAGTTAAGCCTAGTTTCTTGATACAGTCACTGTAGAATGTTTGACTTTGTTGGCGGGGCCACAAAGTCATCCCCGCTTGCGCCGCTTCACCACTATCAAAGTGAAGTCCTTAAAGGTGTTCTTTAAGTTTTGGAAGCCGATGAGTATCGGATGTGGCCAAGTCGGATCTGTATGGAGGATGATCGATGACAGTGAATCCAAGGCGTCGGATTCTTGCAGATGTGGCTGCGCTGGTGTGTGGTCTGGCATTGTGATGCTGAAGAAGAAGGTTCTCCGTGTGTGGACAAACTCTTCGCGTCCATACTTTGAGTTTTATGTTGTTAGAAACTCGATTACACCACATTGTTTCTCACGCACCGGCATTGTTACGTTACGCAGCCCCATGTTCCACACTATAGTTCTGAGCCTTCTAGTCGCAGAGGGTTGCACCTTGCGTCAGCGAGGTGTAAAAGCCAGCCTAACACAGGCATGATGTGTAATACCTAAATCGATACTGAGTACAGAATAACAAATTTCTTAGGAACTATCTTTCAGCACGCGCTCGTAAGTTGCCCCTCCAGCCAGTATTAATGCTGTTACTAATTTTAGACTAGTTTGATCTGTTGTATAAATAAACAGAGTTTGAGAGTAAGGCTGTTGTGTATACCAAATGTTCTTGGTGTGTAGTGTAAAGGTGGCAGAAAGAGAATCCCCTAGCATGCAAATTAATTGCTGCTATGGAGGTGACTTGCTAGCACGCAGCAACCATGCAGCCTCTTCACGGGGCCAAATAAGTTCATGCGAACCACAGCACAACTGAAGACAACACGAAGTCCTGAAGCTGTCTTGAGGCACGATGTTGATATTGTGAAACCAACTGTTAATGCAGAGGGAGCCAGAAAAATATGGACATACTTTGGTAGTCAGTATTATTGGAACAAAATGACATACCGTTATCATTCTTCCACGGGGGAAGGTTATTTTAGGTGTTCAAAAAGACACTCAAGCAGCCAAACAACGTCTGTGGCGCTGAACTGTTGACCGAACTACGGCAGTCAGTGTTGCCTGTGCGATAGCCTCACAGGATGCCTCGATGGTTTCTTAGCTCGTTCCGTGTAGCTGGATTCTGTTGAGCCGGCCGTTGTGACAGAGCGGTTCTAGGTGCTTCAGTACGTAACCACGCGACCGCCTTCGGGCGCAGGTTCGAATCCTGGCTCGGGAATGGATGTGTGTGATGTCGTTAGGTTAGTTAGGTTTAAGTAGTTCTAAGTTCTAGGGGACTGATGACTTCAGATGTCAAGTCCCATAGTGCTCAGAGCCATTTGAACCATTTTTTTTTATTCTGTTGCTAAACTTCATTTTCGAGGGTCCCCCATTGATAAAATTCAAGAAATGTAAGGACTGGAGACTATGATAGGTACTCAACAGCTCCTCTTCGACCTATCCATCGTCCAGGTAGATTTTCATTCAAGTAGGCTCTCTGTAGTAACGAGCCGGAGCGCCATTTTTCATTGCCAAACACCACTCGGATGGCAGGTAAAATCGATGTCTGCACCATATGAAGATACAGCTCACCAGTTACGGTACCTTCAAGGAAGACTACTCCAGTCATACTGCATGATAACAGACCACAGCACAGCCGCGCGGGATTATCCGAGCGGTCTAAGGCGCTGCAGTCATGGACTGTGCAGCTGGTCCCGGCGGAGGTTCGAGTCCTTCACTCGGGCATCGGTGTGTGTGTTTGTCCTTAGGATAATATAGGTTAAGTAGTGTGTAAGCTTAGGGACTGATGATCTTATCAGTTTAGTCCCATAAGATTACACACACATTTGAACATCTTTTAGACCACACCACACGTTAACCCCGAGTAGGTAACGTATTTGTCCACATGAACGTGAGGATTTTCAGGAGCCCAGTACAGGCAATTGTTGCAGTTTACTGTACCATTCAGTCTGAATTGCGCCCCGTCCCTGCAAAGGGTTCGTCATCGTGAAGCATGCTTTCAAACTACTCGCAGTACTCCATCCTTCGATCCGGGTCGTCCATGTTCATAGCGTGCAGCGATCTTGGAATGTACACTTTCCACTTTCCAGCCTTTAGAATTCGTCGTACGCTTGACTGGCTCAGTCCGCTTTCACGGGCACCCTGCTTCACAGATTTTTGAGGTGACCTAGTGAAATGTTGCAACACAGCAACACTGGAGCTGGATTTGTTAATGCCAGACCTTTCCTTATGCACATACTGAACAGTAGAGTCGTCTTCAAATTTACCTCGAATACGTGTTGGTTGGCGAGTTCCGTACACATAACGCCATTGCGTACTTCCATCACGTTTTCGTACTTCCAGTACCACTTCAATAAGGCCTTGCGTTGCTGCAACGACATTCTTACTTCATTCGTTACCGTACTGTTATTCGCTGAAAAACGCGCCAAAGTCTGATGAGAAAACAATGGACTATAGCGCGAAATATGAATAGGGTTTCCTGCGTCTGTGCTGCCACGTGAAAGTATATGTTGGTAATTTCCTAGTACAAGGAAAAATCTTCTCAGTGACTCATTATACATTGTCTGCATTCTTTGCATTGAGTCGTTGGTTCATTGGCACACGATGAGCTACCATAGTTCACAAGGATCCTGCTAAAAGTCCTATAGACAGCTAGTCTATTCAAACGGAGAGTTTTGAATTTCCATGCAAGATTTAGTATGGTGTCCCTAGTCACAGCCTGTCTACGTATCTATCTCCCGCTGTTTGCATTTTCCATTTCAACTTGCTGTCCATTATGACTCAAATATATTTGGTAGAGGCTGTCCACGTGTCTTCTGTGACAAATAGTAGCAGCTGCAGGGGTTGGGGTTTTCGTCTTCCTGCGAAAATGACTGCCTGGTTCTTCATGGCGCTGAAAGCTACTATCCATTTGGATGTCCAGGTTTCAAGATCTTCACATGCCCCTCGTAATTAGCTATGCATAGCCTGCGGCCATCTGCTCCTAATTCCGATGGCCGTGTCGGTGTCATCTTCATATGGTTACAGCTCGTTCGACCCTTGGAACGTCTGCGAGGTTAGGTTTATAAACTGAGTGCAGAACTGAACCCTGCGGCACCCCTGCTTCATTTCTTCTTATTGTCAATGTTGTGTCTTAAGTGTGGACTGTTACGTTTCTCAGTACCTTCCACAGCGTTAAATCGCCCTTGATCTGTTTCAGAAGCCCCTGGGTTTTAGCTATAGGACGAGAGATGGCAATAATTTATCTCAGTGCCTAACCAACAGGAACGATTTTCAATGTATGGCAGATAAGCTGATCTTGAAACGCTCCTGTTTGTTCTTTTTTGTGTTATCAGTCTTCTGTATTTGGCTTGGTTGGATACGGCCTGCCACGAAATACTTTCTCGCACCAACTTCTTTTCCGCAAAGTAGTACACAAAACGTACCCAGTTACTTATGGGCTGTATCCCAGTCCCTAGTCCCTCTACAATTTTTACCTTCTACAGCACTCCCAAACACCATGTAAACTATTCCTTGATGTCCATACCAGCATATCCCTTCATCTTATTAGTGTGTCCGAC
This sequence comes from Schistocerca americana, assembly GCF_021461395.2. Taxonomy (NCBI): domain Eukaryota; kingdom Metazoa; phylum Arthropoda; class Insecta; order Orthoptera; family Acrididae; genus Schistocerca; species Schistocerca americana. The sequence continues at coordinate 207,221,812 of NC_060123.1, read as the reverse complement.
ATGTTGCTAACCTCACTGATTCTGCAGAAACTTCCTCATCTCTTATTTTATCTGTCTAACAGATTCTCAGCACCCTACTGTAACACCACATCTCAAACTCTTCAATACTCTTCTTTTCTGATTGTCAACTAGTTCATGATTTACTTCCGTACGATGCTGGGCTCCAAACGTACATTCTCAGAATTTGATTTAAACTGTGATTTGGTAAAACATTGCAGTTTTTTGTCCTATTCTAACTTCCAAAATCTCCTATTTTCCCAATATTCCGTCTAAAAATTCCTCCCTAATATAGCTCTTCTGACTACCTCTTCGCATGTGGTTTTCAGGCGTTCTTTTCTTGTTCTTTTAGTAGTAATCCTGCTTGGGCGAACTATCATCACCCAAACAGCAAACATGCCGATACCATCTCTGTCATTTTGTTTCGATTGTATCGGGGTGCCAGATTAATTTTCTCACGTATATCTTCAGCTTTAATTTCATCCTGTAGTTTCAAAACAGCAACAAAATCTCCAAAATCCCATCTCTAGTGATAATAAGTTCCTCTTAATTCTTTCAGGTATCTGTCATGTTTCAGTTCCATGTGTTGCTATACCTTCTACAATAGTTTTAGATATCCTCATCTTCATTTCTTATCTGAGCGCTCCCTGAAACTCCATTTGTTTGTTGGCCTGTCTCATCTGAAGCAGAGCACTGAGTACCCAAAAACAGTAAAGATATTAAACATCTTTTAGGGTTGCTTATTATTTCATTATGTAGGAATACAGTTGCTGAGGATTGAAAAAATACTAAACCGTGTATTTCACTGATCTCTCATGTAGGTCAGGTGACCTGAGATGACATGTCAAGTTTCGCTCTCGTTCGCTCCTGTTACGTGAAATTCGTACCGAGTTGTATTTATGTTTATGATCACGTATTTAAGTGCTGCAAAGAAGTATCATGCGTTTTTGAGCTGTAAAGGTTTATTAGTGCTTCAGGTTAACTGGAATACGTGGCATGTACATTCACCTGCAGAGTTTTATGTGAGTATTAGCTCCTCCCAGTCATACGTTGCTGCGGCTCAGTCTGGTTAAAAGGAAAGGAAAGAAAAGAGAAAACACACGTTTATAACGTATAGAAAATGTATATGCGTCCTAATCTGCTTTCCCCCTCTCTTTGTCCAACACCTCCTCCACCCTCTCTGTCCATCGTCACCTCCACTCTGTTAGTCCTCTCCGCCTCTCTCTGTACATCACTTCCTCCCCCCCTCCCTTCTTAACCCAACTTCACCGCCTCCCCCCCCCCCCCACCCCGTCCCCCAGACCCCCCCGACCATCTCATCCTGCTCACTCTCTCTGCCCATCTCCCATTTTCCGCTTTCCACGCTATTTCCTAGCATCCCTCTGTCCATCTCATCTTCCCTTCTCTCTCTGCCCCTCTGTCCTTGAGCTTTGTTTACGGTTACTGAAAGATTTATCATTCGTAGTACTATGCTACTCATAACCCACAGGCCATAAATGCAACTTTCCTATTTGTAATCAACACAATATATACATTACGTGATCAAAAGTATCCGGACACCCCAAAAAACATACGTTTTTCATATTAGGAGCATTGTGCTGCCACCTACTGCTAGGTACTCCGTATCAGCGACCTCAGTAGTAATCATACATCGTGACAAAGCAGAATAGGATGCTCCGCGGAACTCTCGAACTTCGAACGTGATCAGGTGATTGGGTGTCAATTATGTAATATGTCTGTACGCGAGATTTCCACACTACTAAACATCCCTAGGTCACTGTTTCCGATGTAATAGTGAAGTGGAAACGTGAAGGGATGCGTACAGCACTAAAGTGTACAGGCTGACCTCGTCTGTTGACTGACAGAGACCGTCGACAGTTGAAGAAGGTCGTAATGTGTAATAGGCAGACCTCTATCCAGACCATCACACAGGAATTCCAAACTGCATCAGGTTCCACTACAAGTACTATGACAGGTATGGGTGAGGTGAGGAATCTTGGATTTCTTGGTCAAGTGGCTGCTCGTAAGCCACAAATCACGCCAGTTAATGCCAATCGACGCCCCGCTTGGTGTAATGAGCGTAAACGTTGGACGATTGAACAATGGAAAAACATTGTGTGGGGTGTCGCATCATGGTACACAATGTGGCGATCCGATGGCAGGGTTAGGGTATGGTGAATGTCCGGTGAATGCCGTCTGCCAGCGTGTGTAGTGCCTACAGTAAAATTTGAAGGCGGCGGTAGTGTTTCTTATGGAGGGGACTCGCACCCCTTGTTGCTTTACGTGGCAATATCACAGCACAGGCTTACAATGATGTTTTAAGCACCTTCTTGCTTCCAACTGCTGAAGAGAAATTTGGGGATGGCGATTGCATCTTTGAACACGATCGAGCACCTGTTCATAATGCCCGGCCTGTGACTGAGTGGTTACGCGACAGTAGCTTCCCTATAATGGATTGGCCTGCACAGAGTTCTGGCCTGAATCCTATAGAACATCTTTGGGATGTTTTTGGTCGTCGACTTCGAGCCAGGCATCACCGACCGACATCGATACCTCTCCTAAGTGCAGCACTACGTGAAGAATAAGCTGCCATTCCCCAAGAAATCTTCCAGCATCTAACTGAACGTATGCCTGCGAAAGTGGAAGCTGTCCTAAAGACTAAGGGTGGGCCAACACCGTATTGAATTCCAGCATTACCGATGGAAGGCGCCACAAACATGTAAGTAATTTTCAGCCAGGTGTCCGGATACTTTCGGTCACGTAGTCTATGTTGTGATTTGATAATCTGTGAATGCCTGAGTTTGCTATTTGTTTTTCTAATGTTATGTGCGTGAGAGATTACTCCCATTCATTTTACAGTGAATTACAAGATTAAAGATTTGCAGCAAAATGCATTAAATATGTTTCGATATCTAACTCCTATGATCTGCCACGGTGAATTTGCTGTTGCAGTGACACGGAGAGTTCAGTTTCTGATTATGTTAATAAGCCATGGAGATAAATTTTCCGCTCCTCCATCCACTTCCCTCTCTCTTCCTTCAGTCTGTGCTGCATCCTGGCACATACGGAGCTTCTATAGTCCATCACTGGCCGCATGGACAGCCGTAAAATGGTCAGGACGTGTTTGACCTATACAGCGGCTTTTTCGTTGACTAATGGACATAGAGCACCGAGACGTTGTAGTCTTCCTATGGGCTACCAACAATCTCGAATTTCAAGTTAGCGTACTGTCTAATTCCGGAGTAGTTTACCGTCTCCACCGTTTGGATGGTCCCTCCAAAAACCTGAATAACCAGGAGGTCTGGTTACGGTCATTAGGTGAATAACATCCTCCCCATGGACTACCACTTTAACGTTGATGGGAAGATTTGGGTGCCTCAATGATCCACGGGGCTATTATGGCGGGAGCAGTGCTCCTGTAAGCGTCACCCATGCCAGACTGGTGAGATGGTGAAATTCCAGAGAAAATGTAGTCCCCCTAGGCTGCTCTGTTTTTGGGAGAATGTGAGTAGTAGCTACATGTGCTGTTAAATAGGTACGATATTACATCCGCTTATTTGTGTCAGCCTTCTTATATTTTTTCTTTCTGTCGGCCTCCCTTGGCCAACTCTTGTTTATTTCGACGCCTACGTTATTAGGTTTCGAGGCCTTAGCCGCTGTGACCGAGCCGTTCTAGGCGCTGCAGACCGGAACCGGGCTGCTGCTACGGTCGCAGGTTCGAATCTTGCCTCGTGCTTGGATGTGTGTGATGTCCTTAGGTTAGTTACGTCTAGGTAGTTCTAAGTCTAGGGGACTGATGATCTCAGATGTTACGTCCCATAGTGCTTACAGCCATTTTATCTATTTAGGCTACCGATACCTGTTCAGAATTAAAACTCTGAGGAACGTACAATGTAATATGATGAATGAATAAGACCGTGAAGAATACAAGGCAGCTCTGCCAACAAACCCTACTTCCACGTCCAACAAGAAAGGAGTCACTTGACCTTTGCTCAGTGCATGAAGTACAGTGGCTCTCCGTTATGTAGTCTACGGGAGAGGATGAAACGCAAGTTTTTCGGCGCCTTTAAATAACCACAACATATTGGATAAGGGAGGTAACAAAGAAATAATATCCTGGTCCTCCTAGAAAGGGGACTGAGCGGATGGCTGGGAAGTAACTATCGTAAAACGCTCGCTACTCCCAGTATCTCAAAGAGCCCCGAAAACAGAATAGTCTCAAAGGTCGAAAATGGTGTTCACTGGAGACAACAAATGGCGTATAATGGTCTTAAAAACTTTAAACACAACAGAGAAAGAGATTATATAAATAAACAATATTGAAGAAGAACAGTGGATAAATTATTACAACTCATTATGGTATGACTAGACAGGACAAGAAACAAACTGAAACAATAGATGACAAGGGCTAAGATGAAATACAGCCTGACGAAATAAAATCTACCTTATCATCACTTAAGAAGAGAAAAGTGGACAGGAAGAGACGATTTTAACGCTGAATTATTAAAATATAAAGTAATGATGCTACATCTACGGCTGTTACGTCTTTGAACGAATGTGGGAAGAAACAGAAGTATCCACAAAGAATGGAAGACTGGTAGAGTGATTTCAATTTCTTTTAAAAAAAGGGAGACAACAGCCTATGCAGCAACTACAAAGGAGTAAGGTTACTACACTCATCATAAGCGATGTTCGCCAAGATTTTAAACACAAGACTTAAAAGCATAACGGAAGCAGTACTGCACGACGAAAAAACGGGTTTTGGGAAAAGATGCTCTGTGGTACATCCTGTTTTATTTTATAGCAGATAATACAAAAACGCAGAGAATGTAATAAAGAAACACATATTGCTTTTATCGATTTAAAAAAAAATGGGATGAACACCTAGAAAGAATGGAAAGTGACACACTCCACAGAGCTGGTTTCTCAGGTTGGGGCAGGATAAGGTTATGATTGTGGATGGGGCCGTAATCAGTTACTCCCATTTGCACAACAAGTATGTAAACCTTATTTAAAGAAATTAAAATTTTAAAACAATCTCTCTAAAAAAACAATTGACTGTATGATGGCTGAAGGCCTTATGACATAAAAAAAAATTCCACTATTTTAGGACCGAAGGCCACCAACAATTACCTCAAACAACAAGCGGCTGAAGGCCTGAATTAGAAGTCAGAAGAACAATTCCAAATAGCACATATTAAGATAAATACATCGTTTTAAAACAAACTTGACATGGCTGAAGGAATTATTATAAAAGAAGTGAAATTAACGCTCGACTAAAAGCTACAAACAATTTCAAATAACAAACGGCTGAAGGCCTGAATTAGAAGTCAGGGAAACAATTCCAAATAGGACACATTTCAACAAACATTGCTTTAAAAACATGTTTGCTTTATAAAAAGAACTTATTGTAACACGGGTGAAGGCCTTATTATGAAAGAGGTGAAATTATTGCTCGGCTGAAGGAAACACAGAAGTTCAAATCACAAACGGCTAAAGGCCTGAATTGGAAGTCAGACGAACAAGTCCAAATAGCACACATTTCAACAAATACTTTGCTTTTAAAACAAGTTTGCTTAAAAAAACTTATTGTAACACGGCTAAAGGTTTTATCACCAAAGAAGCGAAATTATTGCTCGGCTGAAGGCCACACCAACAATAATTAGAAAATTACAAAATTCCTTAAAACGAACATCAAAATCTAAGGAATTAGGACAAGCGGTTCTCAGCAAGTGTTCCAAGGGTCGGCCTGAGAAGGTAACTCAAACATAAGGTAAGGTGAGATAGGCAGCCAAGAGGTGTACTCATGTAACAGGATGGCAACTCAAACTAGGGGCAGCTTAAGCGCCGACCGACCGACTAACCAATCCGTCTAATGTCCGATCACCAGTACAGCGATGGAATATTTTTAGGCAAGGGCGAAGAGACAGACAGCACTACATCTTCAGAAAACGCCCAAGGCCGAAGGAAACACTAGAACCAAGGTAGACCTCCCATAAAAAATACACAGTACAATACAAGAAGCTGTCGAACTACACGCCATGTCGGAAAGCATCAACACGTCGAGGAAAGGTACACTGCCGAAAAAATACGCTAACCTCCAGGGCAGGTAACTGGAGCGTTAGCGGCCACAAGGCAGAAAATACCGCTGGTTGCACTTCACTAATAACAATAATACTAAATTCAATGATGAATAACAAATAGAGAAAGACGGCTGAAATATTTCACTGCCTCGAAACACTTCACTCGTTGCCGTCAGGCTCAGCGGAACTGGGAGCAAAACCCGCCACCCAAAGGCGAGATCTCAGAATAGTCGAGTTTGCATTAGTAGTGAACTCTTCACTCAACTTAAACGTCCAGGGTACGGTGTACAACAAAGTCGTCGCTCTTGGAGCTACCCCTCCTCGATCTGGCAGTCGCAGCACACCGCCAGCGGCCACGGCTTGCCCCCGCGCTGCACGGACCTGCTCGCTGCCGTGCCCCAAACCGACCTGATGTCCCTTTCGCAACTCCCCTCCACACAACGTTACCCGGAAATTCTAGCGGTGTCTCCAAAGATAGTATCACAGTACTCGTATCAATAAGCGCTGCTGCTGCCACTCACAGTGACGCCAGTAAATCGAATAAAAAACGAGATGCCATAACCACAGTGACAATATGCCAAGCAATAAACGGCATGAACACGAGCCGCACACGGCTCCCCCCATGTAAAGGCTAGAAAATGTAAGTTCCAAGGAAGAAGAAATACAGGAAGATCCCAGTAACCATGGGTATCGTAACAGCTAACTTCTCATTATATTTGAAAGGAAGAAGAAGGCGAATAACATGGCTAGGCTTTCTGTAGCCCTGAAGGTGCTTACTTGCCCATCTTTCGAGATCTGGACAAGCTTTAGCTAATGGAGAGACACTGGCCATCAGCTTCTCGTTAAAAAAAAAAATGGTGTCGCTCGTGTTGACGGTTCATTACCCTAGGCTTCGTTGGTAAATCAGCTGTGTAGATGGAAATAAAACACCGCCAATGTCTAACCCCTGAGCCTGCTGTTGCACTACATAGCTGTGATATCTGCTGCTACGTCACTGTTAGTCTGTTGCCACGTAAGACAATATATGCGATTCACGTCTGCCCCTTCCACTGTTACATCATGATGGCCGGTCTCCAAGTTGTAATCAGATGCAGAATGTCGTCTTTATCGAAGGTATGATTAGACATTCTTATCTCTGTAGTTTTTTGGAACGACTGAAGAGCATCCCTGATAACGCTGAATTCATGAAGGAGGCTGGAAGTGATGGTAAGTTTACAGTCTATAAAGTTTTCATCAGCTGAAAACATAATGGGAGAGTCAACCGCAGGGTAAACCTAAATCTAACACATACAGACCAGTATCTGCGTGCTTTCAATTATCATCATCTGGGCGAAAGCACAAAGTTCTAAAGAGACTCCGGTCAGCACCTCCTGAACATAGGAGGTGCTACTTTGGTTCATCGTGTGCCGAAAGCTTGCCATACGAATTGAATCACCTACTAAAATTTCCCTGAAAACGGAAACAAGTATCGCAAATAATTTCAGGTGGTTTTCATAAGAAGAAGACCACCGAAGAGAGGAGTAAAATTCTGGCTATTTTGCCATACCGTTGTGTGGTGATGGCGAAAATTAGTTTGCTCCTGAAGAGCTGTAACATCAAGTCAATCTTCAAGCCTCTCGGTAAAATACAGCAATGCATGAGGCCAGTGAAAGGCATTGTAAGCCTCAGAATGTCTGGTGAGCGCAAAATACTGCGTGAATGACGACAGTACTGTGGCGAACAGAGTGAGTGCACACAAAAAAGAACAATGCCAGACTGAACATGAGAGGCGTCTGTGATTACCCTCTCCAGAGATATCAGAAGTACCTGAACGAGCAGCCAGATCGATACAAAATTACACTCATGCTCATAAATTAAGGATAATGCTGACACATGGTGAAATAACGCTCCGGTTGGCGGTTTTCGGGTTTAAATCACCTCGGGGTATGACCATGAGGTGCATTTGGCCTGCGGTCGTCGCACGGTGGCGCTGGCAGCAGTCCACATACGCAGAAGTGTGTTGGGGCATGTCAGAGTATGGTGCAGCGAGTAAGTGTGCAGACGATTTCAGACATGCTAATGGTGACTGTGTGTTGAATATGGCTCTAAGAACACATACTGATGAGGTTATGAGGGGTAGAATACTAGGGCCACTGGAGGCTGGTCAAACACGGGAGGTCGTAGCACAGGCCCTCCGTGTGCCACGAAGTATGATCTCAAGATCATGGCAACGATTCCAGCAGACGGGAAACGTGTTCAAGTGCTACAGTACGGGACGTACACAATGTGAAACACCACAAGATAACCGATATCACACCATCAGTGTCCACAGACGGCCACGGAGTACTGCAGGTAGCCTTGCTTGGGACCTTACCGTAGCCACTGGAACAGTTGTCTCCAGACACATAGCCTACAGACTGAACAGACATGGATTTTTCGCCCAGAGACCTGCAAGGTGCATTCCACTGACCGCTGGTCACAGGAGAGCCCGTAAAGCCTGGTATCAAGAACACAGTACATGGTCATTGGAACAGTGGTCTCAGGTTATGTTCACGGACAAGTCCAGGCATAGTCTGAACAGTGATTCTCGCTGGGTTTTCATCTGGCGTGAACCAGGAACCAGATACTAAACCATTAATGTCCTTGAAAGGGACCTGTATGGAGGACGTGGTCTGATGTTGTGGGGTGGGATTATGATCGGTGCACGTATACTCCTGGATGTCTTTCACAGAGGAACTGTAACAGACCAGGTGTATCGGGACGTCATTTTGCACCAGTATGTCCGCCTTTTCAAGGGTGCAGTGTGTCCCTCCTTCCTCTTGATGGGTGATAACGCACAGCACCACCGAGCTGCCCTCGTGGAGGGGCACCTTGAAACAAAAGATATCTGGCGAATCGAGTGGCCTGCCTATTCTCCAGGAGTAAACCCCCATCGAGCACGTATGGGATGTTCTCGGGCGACGTATCGCTGCACGTCTTCAAACCCCTTCGACACCTCAGGAGCTCGGACAGGCACTGGTGCAAGAATGGGTGCTATACCCCAGCAGCTGCTCGACCGCCTCATCCAGAGTATGCCAACACGTTGTGCAGCCTGTGTACGTGTGCATAGTGATCATATCCCATATTGATGTGGGGGATACATGCGCAGGAAACAGTGACGTGTTGTAGCACGTGTTTCGGGACGGTTTTCTCAACTTATCACCAATACTGTGGACTTACAGATCTGTGTCGTGTGTGTTCCCTATGTGCCTATGCTATTAGCGCCAGTTTTGTGTGGTGCCACGTTGTGTGGCACCGCATTCTGCAATTATCCTTAATTTATGAGCAGGAGTGTATATTCGAAGATAACTCTATCATCACGAGGGGTAGGTTCCGAGGAAAATAATACACATCGGCGCAGAAACGCATTCTCTTCGCGAGGAGGTGGGCCTGTCCATCGGTTGACTGCTGCCTTCTGATCTACACACTTCAAGCATTCTCTTTGCTATCTCTTTACTACACATACAAACATCACAGTCTTCAGGCATCATAGGCGTAGGGAAAGTGTGATTATATGCAATCCTATTAACTTTATACCGGAAGAGGCAAATGAGGACGCTGAAACCTCATTAAAATCCTGGACTTGTGAGGGGCTATACAAATGACGAGACCAGCCCCCCCAACCTCCCCTCCCCATCCATAGCCAACATGCCTATCCGTCACTCCGGTACCCACCAAGGTTTTCTGGAGAGTTTTCTACGTTGTGAGGGAAATGCCGAAAATGATAAACCGCTCTCATTTATTCTCAGTTTGGAACCTTACTGCCGCGCGGGATTAGCCGAGCGGTCTTGGGCGCTGCAGTCATGGACTGTGCGGCTGATCCCGGCGGCGGTTCGAGTCCTCCCTCGGGCATGGGTGTGTGTGTTTGTCCTTAGGATAATTTAGGTTAAGTAGTGTTTAACACACATTTGAACGTTTTTGAAACCTACTTCTCCACTGCCTTTTCGCCTACTATGAGGGGAATTGAAAAAGAGTTTCACATCGCTTTGGCAGGACAAGTACTGTGACGCTACAACGCAGTCCTTGCAATGAATTTTTTCGCTTACTTAACACATGAAACTGTTTGTATACGATGTATTGTCTAGTGTAAATATGTATTGTAAATACTATGTTTAAATGATGTAATATTTAACACTAGCAAGTCAGGGCATATTTAGTTAACGTTGAAGTCAGAGAGATTGTTTTCTCGCGCCTCTGGGCGCGGGTGCGCGCCAGCGGGTAGTAGTAGCAGTAACGCCGTGCTCGGAGTAAGAAGTACAGCCGAGTGCTGCTAGTCCCAGCTGTCGAGTGTTGCTAGTCCTAGCTGTGTTACATCTAACGGCTAGTGTGTGGATCTAAGTATGACGGAAAAGTAATGGTCGGCATATCTAACGGCTAGTGTGTGGATCTAAGTGTGACGGAAAAGTAATGGTCGGCATATCTGGAAGCATGGCCGGGCAAGTTATTATGGATTAATGGGCATAGTGCTGAAGAAACGAGGGCTTAAATGTGAAGCGCACTGTGGGCCCAAGTCGCAACAGTAAAAACCCGCTGCCACATTGTGTCACCGCCGTGGACTTCGTTTAACCATCGACAACGAGGGAAGTAAGATCTAAGTCATTTTCGTAGGATAAAATTGTAGAAGGCTTGTCAGTGACTGCTTTTCTCTGAAGTTGAACAGTTAATAACAAGCACTTTATAATCGAAGTGTTGCAGTTACATTCCACCCGACAATAACACCAAGTAGGTTCCTTCCAATCCTAACCTTACTGAACCGAGTGTGTCACGCCATTATAAAGAGAAAATATGTTAATTATCAAATTATTTGCGTCGATGGTGAAGAGTAAATTTCAGACTGGTTATCGTAGTTAATTGTTGCACTTACTAAGCTTACGCCAACCGTAGAAACATAATAATAGACTGAAGTAATAAATTTGATTATTAAGATTTATTTCAATGCATATTCAGCTGAAGTTAATTCAAGGATATTTCATGAAACTATAAAGCTTATTCTACCTGACAATCCCGCAATTAATGCATTATTATCAGTCAAAACATAGTAAATCAGTTATTGGCAATATATTTCATTATCAGTAGATTAAACTGTGCAAAGTACCTAATTTTAAAGACAGAATGAAAGTCCATTCTTCAAAATCTCGGTAGATAATTATCTGTGTTGTCAGCATTGCACTTAGCTGACAAACTATGAACAAAATAAGTGTAGTAGGATTGTTATGACATTGTTTTATATGACTACTGAGCCTGACACAGCACTTACGTAAAAGTTACCGTTCCATCTGCTGCGCTACAAACAGGTAAACTTTATTTTTGACACAATTATTCACGTACTTAACAGTACTGTCGCTCATCAGTTGAGCTAGCGATCGATTTTTATTTGCTTTTACAACTTAATCATTTCTTTCGGCAAAATTTCCACTGGCAAAATTTATTTCCACATTATTTCCATTATCTCATTTACCGATCGTTATTGAATGAAATTACTCATTCATTAACGATTAAGTTATGACGTCTCCTGTTTCTCGCGGAATAATCATTATTTACTTCGGATTCGGATGCCTTATCCCGACGCGGGTCAAAATTCATAATTCACGGTCATTGTCAACTTGTAATTCCGTAAATCCCGGGAAGCAGGGGGGTGTTATAGTACCTTCTACGGAATGCTGTACTACTTATGGAAGTGCCACAGATACATGACACTGTTTTTCAACATAGATACCAATGATCGTAAAGATCTACCAGGCCTTCAATTCCTCGGCGATAAAAATCCTCTCTTTGGTCACGGAGCCAGTCATGCACCACTGTGTGAACGTCCTAATCGTTGGAAAATATTTTTCGCTTCCTTGATGTTCTTTCACCTTTCCGAAGAGATCGAAACCGCATGGCGCAAAATGTGGACTTCTCAATCAGCGTCGCCCAAGCCCGTGTGACCTTTGCCAAATTTTTGGCACCCTTTCACTACTCCTGGACGTGGCATGGTATTTAAGCCATACATTGATAGAATTTGCCGGTGAACCTGTGCGCTAATTGTTTTGCCCACAAGTCGTGCTATACCGCTCACTTTAATTTTGAAGTACATTTCCAGTTGCCACGTTATTTCAGTCGCACACTGTGACGCACCTGGAACCTATGCCGGGGCGTAACTGTTTCTACAGGAATCTCGGAACGTGTATTATCGTTTGACAATGCCCCAATCTTGTTGCGCAAAGGTCTTACCGTGGTACGACATGTATTGCTCATCGAGTCGCTATATATTTAATTGAAAGGATCCGACCCGAGGCTTTTGTGAAAGGAAGCCTGCGACATCCTCTAGTGAACTCACAGTGGGAGCGCTACTCACAGAGGAAGGTGCGACGGCGCTAGCGGTTCACGGTGGGATTTATGGTTTTAAATGTTCGCGAAAACGTATAAATAGCAGGATTTCGCGCATTTCACGTAGATGACTTTACTCTGAAGACGAACTTTACGCTGTAGAGGCGCTGAGAAGGGTGAATAAAAAGTAGCAACACTCTTCAAAAATATCACTTTAAACGTACGTTGCTTAAAGTGGATTACTTGCTGCATTTTTCGACTTTTGTGGAATGTGCAGCTTTGGAACCAGATCCAATACGAAACCCACAGCTTATATTTTACATGATAATGAAAGAACGAATATTCTGGAAGAAAAATTTAGCCGGCCTGTGTGGCCGTGCGGTTTTAGGCGCTTCAGTCTGGAACCGCGCGACCGCTACGGTCGCAGGTTCGAATCCTGCCTCGGGCATGGATGTGTGTGATGTCCTTAGGTTAGTTAGGTTTAAGCAGTTCTAAGTTCTAGGGGACTGATGACCTCAGATTTAATTAAGTCCCATGGTGCTCAGAGCAAAAAAAAAAAAAAAAAAAAAAAAAAAAAAGAGAATTGGTGACGAAAGGACGCACCATTTGACAGCAATTTGCGTTTGTTTTGGAAATGAAAGTAAATTCCGCCTGCTGTTGCTTAGAATCCAATTGTTAATATGTTTGGTTATGAAATTATTCTCTAAAATGTGATTTCTTTTGAAATAATTTTTATCGCATCCCTACCACAAGTATATGTCTCTGAAGAGCTAGAGTAGTCAACTGTCATTTTCAAATGCTGTTGAAAAATCTCTTTATAAGTTATGCTGCTTAGGAACGATCTTTCATTGTCATCAGATATAAATGTTTGATACTGTTGGCATTTTCCAACCAGATTTTGAAACAGTATTCAAATGGTTGCTTTAAGGCGCCTTTACACACAGAGAGTCACTACGATTTAACATCGCTGTTTATCCCACTTGCAATGCACTCATCGCCAGTGGCGACAAATGCTTTACATTCGTCTCTCCAGTCTGAAAATTTCAGTTAACGATGCTACAGGCAATCCTCATACAGAAAAAAACAGTGAAGTCATTCGGAGAGGTTTATATTTCATATGCATGTTCATGAGTGTGCTATAAATGTGTAATAGACATTTCTTCGTCAGGTGTTTCTGTAGAACTCGATGTAAGGCTTCTACACGGAAATGCCCAAATGATGCAGATTGCGTTGTCATTGCGCTCCCTATTTGAAGTTCCGCTTCAGACTCCAGGAACTACGAAACTAAAACATGATAATATCCTCTATACATGTGTCTATAGCGGAGGAATCTATTGCCCAGAAAACGTCTGAAATGTTCCAACAACAAATATTTACTTCCTAAAAAAGTGCTGGAAACATTTTATATGAAATGAGTGAATGCAGTTGTCGCACACTTCGATGAAAGAATTGACACGTGAAGTCACACACCGGAAATTTTTTCTCCTTATATTTCATTCGTTGTTCGTCGTGTAGCAGAAAGAAAAAAACTGTTGTGCAATGTGTACGTTCTCTTTCGGATAACTAGAATAAGTAATAGAATTATCCTTTCCGAAAGCAACAAACAGTATACTGCACAAATAATTAAAGACTTTTGAGATAATGAAGAAATAATCCGTTTGTATGTCAGCTTGTGAATAATTTTCTGATACGAAGATACAGAAATTTTGAAACAAAATCTAATATAACAAACGTGAATTCCAACCTCTTGTCCTCGGACTAACGCTAAACGACTAAAGAACGCACAGAGCCCACAAATACGGCCGTAACCTATGGCATTTCCAAGATTACAGCGAGACGTCACGCAAAACCCATCCTGGTGCAGCACCGATATTGTGACGTCATGCTGGCTACTTGTCAGTTGTCGGGAGTTCTCTATCCCTTAGGCCACTTCTGAACTCCATAGTCTGAAGAATTTGAGTCCGCTCTACGGCTTGGGATGGAAACCGAACGGGAAATAAATACATAAATGAACGAAAAAAAAAGAAAAACAAAGCAGTAGTTGCGAATCAATTTTCAGTAGCTGAGAAGACCTCAGCCAAAAGTTCGTGAACAGACAGGATGTTAAAAAACGGTGTCACATACTTTGAGAGGTGGTAGTTCGCACCAAAATACGAAAAAAATTCAATAAACATGGGTACCGACACGCATACTTTCTGCAATATGCACACTTGTTCATAGGAGGGGTTCAAACTGACGTCAATTCATGTCGCTTGTTGTGGGATGTGCTCAACACGGTGTCCGTCTATGGGAACGCATCCCTCTGCCCTTCGGCAGAGGGATGCTGTAAGAGCTTGTCGGCATTGGAGACGGGATCCCTTAGGGTCGGGACATAGTTGACTGGTGAGGCGTAGACTAGTGCCTTCAAGTGTCCTCTTAACTAAAAGTCCTGGCGACTGAAGTCCGGGGAACAGTGAGGTCAAGGTGTTGGTTCTCTCCGACCAAGCTGGCCGTCGTGAAATGTCAATGTCAGACGTTCACGCACACTGGTGAGGAAACGCGCTGATGCGCCATCGCGCATATATCACATCGTTACTCTTTGCATACATGACACATCCTCCAAAAAGCTAGACAATACGTTGAAATGAAGCTGATGGTAATGAGCCCCATTTCATCTTTCTGGTAGGAAGTATGATCCTAGAAATTTATCACCAAGAACGCTTGCCCTCGCATTGATGGGGTATTAGTTAGTTAGTTATATATTCCACATCACATTTTAACAATTCTTTTATGAAAATGATGTGGAACGAGTCAGTTTTCAGGATATTTATATATCAGTAGCATTAACATCAATAAACACATTATCATTATTAGTCCTATTCATGGAATTACGTTTTTTTCTGGTTAACGATTTTTAAATAGAAATTCGTAACTGGCGATCGCGCAGTAGTTGATTTTAAATCTTCCAAAGCTCTTCTAAATTCTGGGATTCATATGTGCGCTCTCGGAAATTTCTTCCTCAAATTAAGGCTGCGTTTGATGCTAGTAGACTTCCCTAGGCCAAGGACGCCCTTCTTGCCAGTGCTTGTCTGTTTCTCGTGTCCTCCTTGATGCTTCCGTCATTGGTTATTTTGCTGTGTGGCTGTGTGTTGGGGCTTATGGGCGCTCAACGTCCGGGTCATCAGCGCCCTGACACACATTAAAGGGAACGAATGTGGACTGACCTAATAAAACTGAAACACACATGCAAAGAAAGCAGGAAAAGAAGGAAAATGCGACATAAGAAAGTAGAACGTAAGGAAAGGGAAAACGTAACAACAAGAATGCCACAGTAAATTGTCATTGGCTGGCCACCGTTGTCGACCGTGGCCACCGTTGTCGACCGTGGACCGAAATTTTCGGAATCCACAGTGAGAGTGGCTAAGGAGCTGTCTGGTTTCTAACAGCCAGACCAGAAGACGGTTAACCATCCGTTCCAGGGTCTTTCTGACACAGCTCGTCAAGGTGATACTCCGATAACTACTGGGGCATGTGCGGTCCTCTCCTGGTTTGAGGAGAGGGATGAGAATAGCCTCCCTCCACGAGGTGGGGAACACTCCTGTCTGCCATATGAGATTAAAACATTCAAGGAGGATTTCCTTTGACGCTACTGGAAGATGACGAAGCGTGGAGTACCGGATGCGGCCGTGACCTGATGCAGTATGAGAAGTCTCAGTAAGTGCTGATTCAAGTTCCCACATGGAGAAAGGGGAGTTGTAGGCCTCAGAACTGTTCAACCGAAAGTCCAAGTTTGCTCTCTCGACAGTCGCACGGTAACGACGAAACGCTGGATCCTGATTTGCAGTGGCAGTACTTTGTGCAAAATGCTCTGCCAGCGTCTCAGCAATGGCTCTGGGTGTCGTTTGGAGGCATCCCTGGTTCAGGACTGCAGCTATTGGTAAACGGCTGAATTTACCGGAAATCCACTGGATGGCTTCCCATACTTTTGTGGAACAAGTGGAACGGTTGATGGAGTCCAGGAGCTCCTGCCATGACCTTTTCTTGCTCTCCTTAATGACACGGCGTGCCCTGGCTCTTGCGACTCGAAAGGCGGTAAGATTGACTGCTGTTGGGCAGCATTTAAATCGTCGAAGAGCCGCACGCCTGTCCCGGATGGCTGAATGGAACTCTTCTGTCCACCAAGGCACAAGGCGCCGCTTAAGAGGACCAGAAGACTTTGGTATGGGCAGGTCAGCAGCATGATGGATCACAAGTGTGATGTGATCCACCCATTCCTGTACGCTGTTGCGGCGTTCAGACAGCCAACCGACTGAACAGTGGCCAGTTAGCCCTGCCAAGCAGCCACGATGGCGGCCTATGCTCCAGCATTACACCATCCAGGAGATGAATGCGGATGGGGAAATGATAGCTGGAATGAAGGTCGTCAATGACCTCCCAGTGAACAGAGTCGGTAAGGGTTGGAGAGCAGAAAGATAGGTCAATGGCTGAGAATGACCCAGTAGCAGTAGAGAAATGAGTCGGAGTACCAGTGTTGAGGATGCACAGCAGTTGAGATGTTAGGAGACTCTCAAAAACTCGACCTCGAGCGCAAAGAGAAGTGGAGCCCCACAGCACATGATGGGCATTGAAGTCGCCCAGGAGGAGAAATTGGCGGGGGAGTTGTGCAATAAGATCTGTGAGAGCCTCTAAGTTCACTGCATCCAGAGGAGGTAAATAAAGGGAGCAAAC